>NC_045453.1:7648579-7809791 GCF_002776525.5 Piliocolobus tephrosceles
GCAGTGGTGCTATCTCAGCTCACTGCAACCTCTGCTTCCCAGGTTCAAGTGATTCTCCTGCCTCAGCCTCCCGAATACCTGGTATTACAGGCACCTGCCACCACACTCGGCTAATTTTTTTTGTATTTTTAGTAGAGACAGGGTTTCGCCACGTTGGCCAGGCTGGTCTTGAACTCCTGACCTCAATTGATCCACTCACCTCGGCCTCCCAAAGTGCTGGGATTACAGGCGTGAGCCACCACGTCCAGCCAGGATCTTTACTTTCTATTAGAATTTTTTCCCAAGGCACAGAGTAAGTGCTCAATAACTATTTACTGGATGAACTGAATAGATTTCATATAGGTGTATGTATGTGTGTTTTAGAGCAAAGTTTGCATTGATCTTAGAAACGACATGTAATGCTCCAGACTTCTATAAATTCAACTGAGGCAGGAGGCTGAGGCAGGAGAATTGCTTGAACCCAGGAGGCGGAGGTTGCAGTGAGCCGAGATCATGCCCCTGCACTCCAGCCTGGGTGACAGAGCAAGACTCTGTCTTAAAAAAAAAAAAAAAATTCAACTGAGGGTTTCTTACCTAATAACTATGTGTTGGATTATCCATAGTCGATTAGAGAATAAGTTACCAAAAATTACTTGAAGACAGTTATCCAATTTTCAACCAAAAGCTTTACATGTATGATTTTGTTTAGTCCTCACCACAACCTCACAAGGTTGATACCATCATTGTCAAGCCCCCTTGTAGAAACTGAGATTTAGAGAGTTTAAATTACTTGCCCAAGGCTGCACAGCTAGTGAAGGGTAAAGCTGGAATTTGAACGGAGGCAGTCTCACCAGAGCCCACAACCTACTATTACGTTATGTTGCTAATGAAGCTGTATTCCCACCACCTTCAGTATTTGCTTGGAGACTGCGTTTTTTTTGGAGACAAAGTCTCACTTTGTCACCCAGGCTGGAGTGCAGTGGCATGGTCTCGGCTCACTGCAACCTCTGCTTCCCAGGTTCAAGTGATTCTCCTGCCTCAGCCTCCCAAGTAGCTGGGACTACTGGGACTACAGGCATGGGCCACCACCCCCAGCTAATTTTTGTAGCAGAGACAGGGTTTCACTATGTTGGTCAGGCTGGTCTCAAACTCCTGACCTCAGGTGATCCATCCGCCTTGGCCTCCCAAAGTACTGGGATTACAGGCGTGAGCCACTGCACCCGGCCTTTGTTTGGTATTGAGCTTTCTTTTCCTACTCAAAAGGAGGAGCAGATGGACTCCTATAGGTGCTACGCTAGCCTCAAAAAAATTTAAGAGCCACATGAAGTAGGCCAACTCACTGTGCTGATAGGAAAGGTGAGGTGTACGGAGAGGACCCAGTGTCATGTTGTGAGTTGGAGTTGAGCTGAAATTGACTTAGGTATTTCAGGCCTTTATTGCAACACCAGCTGCTTTTCAACTGACCCTTTCCCCACACCCACCACTGCCTCTGCAGTCCCCAGGTCCTGCCCGAGACCCACCTGAGCATGTCATCCATGCTCTCAGTGATGGTGGAATCATAGATGGGATCTCCCAGTCTGCTGGCCAGGGCTAACGCAATCTTCAGGGTCTGAAAATACAGAGGGGATATGGAAGAGGCTGCCAGACCCCTCCCAGCACCCACACCCAGTGGATTTTCGTGTGTGAGAAAACTTGGAGGTGATTTAGTCCTGCCCTATGGCAGTACCCAATCTCCCCACTCCTAATATCCCTAAATCCAGGGAAAGGCACAGGGGTCAGCCTTACCTCTGCCACCCAGTGAAGAGCCTGTTCTCGGGATACCAGGCTGGTGAGATTGAAGCCCTCCAGGATGTTGAGAGCACTGATGAGGGCAGGGCCCGTATGCGGGGGTGGGGGACTAAGAACCAGGTGGCCTGAAAGGACAGGAAGTGACCGATGGCAGGGTAGGGGTCAAGGCACCTTCACATCCCATCTCCACATCCCACCATCACACACACTGATACCACCGCGCTGAACCCCCTCGCCAGATGGGGAAACTGAAGCACTGAGAGGCAAAGAGACCCATTCAGGTTCACATGGCAAGTCAAGGGCAGGGCCAGGACTTGAACTCAGAACACTGGTCTTCAGTTTCCTCTGCCATTTGAGAAAACTAAGGCTCAAGAGGGCTGTGGCTTGCCCAGAGTCACACTGCAGGCTGTCAGCAGAGCAGAGCAGAAACAGGTGACCAGATTTCCATATTCCTGGCCTGTCATGTGTCTCCTTTCAGCTCTCCCATAGGCCAGGATACTATCCATGACTCCTGATGGTCTCATCCAGCCCCAAACTTCTTGGCAGCAGCAACCTTCTCTTCCTATTCTGTTACTAGATGTTTAGACATCAAAGGAATAGCTGATGCATAACACTAACATTAATTAATTCATTTAGTCCTCATGGTGGCTACTGTTAGGACCACACATATTTGATAGGTCCAGAAACTGTGGTACAGAGAGACAAGGGGAATCCAGAGCACTTAAGGTACTAGCATTGTTGAGACAACCCAGGCTGGGAAGGGGAAATGGAAAATCCACATTCAGTGCGTGCTCTGATAAGGGCAACTTCCTACATCATCTCATCAAATCCTTATGGGCATCCTAAGATGTAGGCACTAATATTATTTCCATTTTAAGGAGGGAACCAACCAAGGCTCAGAGTGGGAAGCAGCTTGTTCAAGGCAAATGGTACAGTTGGTACTCAAACCCAGGTCTTCCTAGCTCCAATGCTATGCTTGTTCCTTTTTTCTTTTTATTTATGTGTGTGTTTATGTGTGTGTGCGCGCACGCGCGTGTGTGAGATAATGGTCTCACTCTGTCACCCAGGCTATAGTGCAGTGGCACAATCATGCTTACTGTAGCCTTTACCTCCCTGGCTTAGGCAGTCCTCCCATCTCAACCTCCTGAGTAGCTAGGACTACAGGCACACCACGACGCCTGGGTAATTTTTAAATTTTTTATAGAGACCATGTCTCACTATGTTGCCCAGGCTGGTCATGATCTCCTGGGCTTAAGTGATCCTCCTGCCTCAGCAACACAATGTGCTGGAGTTACCGGCCTGAGCCACTGCACCCAGCTGATATGCTCTTTCCATTGCTTCATATTCCACTGCCTCTGGCAGAGGAATCAGGTTGGAGATTGAGGCCTGGAAAGTTGAACTCAGAGAAAACCTTTCCTGGGGCTTGATGTGATCTGGCTCTCCTATAAGGGAAAGAACCTGAGAATTGTCTGAGAAATCCAGCACCTGCCACCTTGGGTTCAGCAAACATGGACCCCACCCATATCATAAGCTTGGTTTTCTGGATCCCCTGTTGGTTTTCCTGAGTTTGGCTAGTTAAGTTCTATTCTCTCCTCCGGCCTCAATTTCCCTTTGGCACAATGAGTTGCTGGGTCTATGACTGTCTTGAAGGTTTGTTCTACCGTGAAGCTTGGATGGACTTTGACAGTGCTGCTGGGGAGAGGGCGGAGGCAACACAGAACCCAAATCAAGAAAATCTATGGCCAGAACCCCAACTACCAGGTCGGACCTTTTGACCAGGTCCACCCCCCAATATCCTAAATACTTGGGGTAACTGACCCCACAGCTACTTTTCAGAAGGTGGGCTGGCTCTGGCTTGCTTCACAGTTGGCTGCCCAGGCAGTTCACTGCCTTAGTTTCTCTCCTGTGAAATGGAGAGGAGTCGCTAGGCCAAAACGATGTGGCCATGGACTGGGAGGCTTCTCCTGAGTGGGGACCCTGGGAGCCGGGGGAGAGGTCACCTCTGTACACGCCACACACAGGCTTCTCCACAAGGGCGCTGTAATTGCTGAAGTCCTCTTCGGTTATGACACCCCCTGCGTGCTGAGCCTGGAGGGGAGAGAATGAGAGAATGACCTCCCACAACTGTGACATGTGGTTTTGGCCTATAATACATGTTTGGATCACAGACAGGTCAGCTGTTTATAACTTCTGTGCCTTCTGCAACTCCCATCATAGCCTTTAGAGACCCCATTATCCTTAGATACCTGAGGAAAAAGGAAGGGGGAAAAGCACTAACATTGAGCACCTATGATGTGTCACGCATTATACTGGGTACATTCCATGAATGACCTCCTTAGCTTGCCATTCAAGACCTTTTGTGATCTGGCCCTGGCCTACGCCTCCCACCTCATGTCCTGCTGTTCCCCAGTGAGTTCTATGCAACTGCAGAGTGACCTACAGTTCCTGAACTCATGCCTTTGTGTCTTTGTACCTGCTGCTCTCTCTGCCTATGGAAAAGGAAGATTTTCCACTTATGGCACACTTGCCTAGGAGATATCAAAACTGAATGCTGCATCTCACCACAACCAACTAAAGCCACTAGAAAACCATGACTTCGAGTGATCCTGGAAGGACTGACCCTTATTGGACATAACCAAGCAGTCATTATTGACCAATGAACCAATCTGGTACAAACCATTGGGCTCATTCCATCCTATCCAGTGTGCTGACTGTCAACCCTAAATTAGCATAACCACTCTGAATCCTTTCCTTTTTTGTGCTTAGTAGTACTTGAAACCCTTGATTTATCTATCTTCAGCAAATTCCACATTGAATTTTTTTTTTTTTTTTGAGGCAGGGTCTCATTCTGTTGCCCAGGCTGGAATGTAGTGGCATGATCATGGCTCACTGTAGCCTCAACCTTCCCAGGCTCAGATGATCCTCCTGCCTCAGACTCCTGAGTAGCTGGGACTATAGGCACATGCCACCACACCTGGCTAATGTTTGTATGTTTTGTAGAGATGAGGTCTCACTATGTTGCCCAGGCTGGTCTCAAACTCCTGAGCTCAAGTGATCCACCCCTCTTGGCCTCCCAAAGTGCTGGAATTACAGGCATGAGCCACCATGCCTGGCCCATTTGAATTCTTGAGTTCCTTTTTCTGGCAAGTTAATAAATTTAACTTTGGGTTTATTTTTGTCAAAGATCTGATGGTCTTTGTTACAATCTCCTGCATTCCCTTTGCCACCTCCAGGAAAGAGCACACAACCCAGGCCTGGCCACTTGGGGCATTCCCTTCTGTGCCACAGTGATTGATCTGGGAATAGTCATGAGACCTATCATGAGCCAATAAGACACAGCCTGGAGGCTTTTGCTGGAACTACTGGGAAGGAGAAATGCTCTTTCTCTGGGATAGCTTGCTGGAAGGATGGTCTGATATGGGCTGGTGGGGAGCAGGTGGAAAGGATCTGAGAGTGAATCCAAACAAAGGAAAGTAGAGTTGAAAGAGAGAGAAAGAGGGAGAGCAAATCCTAACACAGTGGATTGATAATCTGGACACAGAAGAATCTAAGCCAGTAATCTCCTGGACTTTCCAGTTAAGTGTGTTTGAGTCTATCACCACATCCAGTGCCCTGCATAGGGCCTGGCACAGAGCAGGCACTCTGTGAATGTTGAATGAATAACAGACCTATTTAATTCCCACAACTGTATGGCAGAGATAGATCTAATCATCTCCATGGCTCAGATGAGAGAACCACTGAGTTAGTCTATGCATCCTTATCATGAACATAATTTTCCATTAGGAGTTTTGCACCTTTTTTTTTTTTTTTTTTTTTTTTTTTTTTTTGAGACAGAGTCTCGCTCTGTCACCCAGGCTAGAGTACAGTGGCCGGGTCTCGGCTCACTGCAAGCTCTGCCTCCCGGGTTTACGCCATTCTCCTGCCTCAGGCTCCCGAGTAGCTGGGACTACAGGCGCCCGCCACCTCACCTGGCTAGTTTTTTGTATTTTTTTAGTAGATACGGGGTTTCACCGTGTTAGCCAGGATGGTCTCGATCTCCTGACCTCGTGATCCGCCCGTCTCGGCCTCCCAAAGTGCTTACAGGTGTGAGCCACCGCGCCCGGCCCCGTTTTGCACTATTAATGACAGTTCTCACACCTATTACTGCCTGAGACTGGGACTCTTTGGGATTGGATGGTGACTTTCTGTGTCAATCTCCCCAGTCTTGATAGTCAACAATGAAAGAGGTGCTTCCCTCAGTCCCTAGAAAACCCAAGAGCAGGGAAGGATTGTGAGCTTAGGGAAGCTGAGGCCGATACTGGGTCTCCACCAGGCCTGGGAGGGACATGACAAGCCCCTGCACAGGTTGGCATCACCCCTGAGAAGCCCAAAGGTAACTCTGAATCAAGACAGAATACTTCTGGCTAGGCACGGGGGCTCACACCTGTAATCCCAGCATTTTGGGAGGCCAAGACAGGTGGATCACTTGAGGTCAGGAGTTCGAGACCAGCCTGGCCAACATGGTGAAACCTCATCTCTCCTAAAAATACAAAATTAGCTGGGTGTGGTGGTGCACACCTGTAATCCCAGTTACTCGGGAGGCTGAGGCAGGAGAATCACTTGAACCTGGGAGGTGGAGGTTGCAGTGAGCCAAGATCACACCACTACACTCCAGCTTGGGTGACAGAGTGGGACTCCGTCTCAGAAAAAAAAAAAACAACAACACTTCTATCATCCCAGGAGGTTTTTCATGTCATATCCCAGTCAACTCCTCCCAGCCCCACCATCCACTGATCTGATTTCTGTCGCTAGAGGTTAGTTTTGACTGTTCTAAAATTTCAAATGAACATCATCCACAGTAAATAATATAGAAAGAAAGGGAGGGAGGGAAGAAAGGAAGGAAAAAATGCAGATAAGGATGTCCTGCAATAGGGACCTTGGGGCATGCCCCCACCCGCACAACATGAGCACTCACCTCTGCCACCATCTCCAGTGTGAGGTTGCTGCCCGCATAGAAGGCGGCCGGGCCAGAGGTGCCAAGTACATCCAGCACCTCAGCCAGGTCGGGCCGATGCAGCAGTGAGCCAGGTAGTGGCGGGCGGCCCGATGGCAGGAATGTCTCCCGGAAGCGCTCGGACATGTTGGGTGGCAGCTGTTCAGCCAGGGCACGGGCTAGAGGCAGGGACGGGAGGCTGGGCAGGGCGGGGCGCCAGGACTGGACCGGATGAGACGCGCAATAGGTGGGGTAGATGGGAGCTGAGTGGCCCACCCTAAGTGCCCCGACCCCCCAGGAGGCTGTTAAGTGTGAGGCAGGGATGTCTCAGGGCCCTTCCCAGACCCCCTCGTTTGAGGTCGCCTCCAGGTGAGGGTGGGATAAGGTGGGGAGGGGGGTCTGAGGAGCAAACTGGAAGAGAGGGCCTCTCTGGCTTGGGCCCCAAATCTCAAAGATTCTACCCCTCTCCGTCAACCTCATGTCTCTCCCAAATCCCCAGGCCCCACTGACCTAGATCATGAGTCACGTTGAATCCATCTTGGGCCACAGCTGCTGCGAAGGCCAGGACTTGGGACCATGGCAGCCTGGGGGAGCCGGAGAGCAGGGGGTGGAGGAGGTCCTGGGGGAAGGAGGAGGGGTCCTGGGGGGAGGGGGGTTCCTGGGAAGGAGAGTCCTGGCAAGGGAAGGGGATATTAGGAAGGGGAGTTTGGAAAGGAAGAATCCAGGGAAGTAGGAGAAGGCCACCCAAGGAGAGATGCAAACGGGGGTCCCTGGTCCCCAGGGGGAGGGTTGTTACCTGCCATAGAGCTGGTGAGCTTCATGTAGCCCCTTCACCATTCCAGGAACCCCCACCAAGAGCCCAGGCTGGGCAAGGCGGGCAGGCGAGGGAGAGAGGAGACCAGGTCACTGGAAGGGGGGTGCTGGGCTGAACTCCGCAGAGCCCCAAGCCAGGGATGGCTGGCACAGGGGAGAGACACAGGCCAAGTATCCCAGGGGAGGGACAAGCTTTCCCAAGCAGGCACCCCTCCCATCTCCCTGACTTCCTATCGGCAAATGCAGAAAGGCCTCTTTTAGCTGCCATAGTTGAGGGATTTATAAATTAAGCAAAACCTTTCAAGACCCAGGACATAACCAGTTTAGACAGCCACCTGTCTACATTGGATTTCACCAACCCCTGCCCCCCCTTTTTTTTTTTTTCCTGTTACCCAGGCTAGAGTACAGTGGCATGGAGTACAGTGGCAGGCTCACTGTGGCCTCCAACTCCTGGGCTCAAGTCAAGCGATCCTTGGCGCATGCTACCATGTCTGGCTAATTTCAAAACATTTTTTGTAGAGACAAAGTCTCACTATGTTGCTTAGGTGGTTCTCAAACTCCTGGCCTCAAGCAATCCTCCTGCCTTGGCTTCCCAGAGTATTGGGATTACAGGTGTGAGCCACTGTGCCCAGGCAACCCTGCCTTTTAAAATGGTAGACAAGGGACCTTCATTTAACCTATTCAGTTTCACACCACCCTTACTCTGAGCTCTGAAGGTTCAGGGGTGTGTTTGGCTTTTGCCACTGCACTAAGTACCCATTTTTCCAAGTTATTTGATTTCTTCTTTTTCTCTCAGCAGACAGTTGGTTTGCCTCTAGGAGTTCCCCTCTAATCTTTCTTTCTTTTTTTTTTTTTTTTTTTGAGATGGAGTCTCGCTCTGTTGCCCAGGCTGGAGTGCAGTGGCCGGATCTCAGTTCACTGCAAGCTCCGCCTCCCGGGTTTAAGCCATTCTCCTGCCTCAGCCTCCCAAGTAGCTGGGACTACAGGCGCCCGCCACCTCGCCTGGCTAGTTTTTTGTATTTTCTAGTAGAGACGGGGTTTCACCGTGTTAGCCAGGATGGTCTCGATCTGCTGACCTCATGATCCGCCCGTCTCAGCCTCCCAAAGTGCTGGGATTACAGGCTTGAGCCACCGCGCCCGGCCCCCACTCTAATCTTTCAATATGTCAGGGGCTGGGAAAGTTACAGTCAATTGGCTCAGAGTGAGATGTGTGAGTTTTATTGCATCAACTTTGTGACATTTTGGGGTACTCAGTAGCCTTTTTTCTTCCTTTCTATGTGCCAGATAGGTAAGACTGCCAGAGAAGTAAGGTGTTGCAGTATTATCTGTAATGAACCAGCCAAATTTTCTAGTTCATTATTTTATTTTGGGGGCTGCCTGTCTCTCTCATAGCCTAAGAGAATCCTGCTCAACTCTTTTTTTCCACTCTCCTAGTAAATACTTAGCAAATTAATGCTTGGGTTAGCAGAAGGGCAATGAAGAGAGACTCCCCTGAACTCTCTCTTCTCACCAGGGTCCCCACCTTGGTCTCCCAGGATCTTTGCAGGGTCTCTTCCCTGAGGGCCCCTGGTGCGGACTCCCGGAAATCAATTACGTGGCTCTCATTTCGTCGGATGTCATGTACCAGCATCACGCCCCCACTGGGAGAGACACAGAAGGGGAAGCGTGATGATAACATGCTACCTCTCCGTACAATTAACATGCCACCCCTCCACCACCAGTGGTGACAGCTGTAGGCTCAGTTTGTCATTTGGGGTCAGGTGTCTGAGCCCCCTCCCCAGCATAATTCATAGACTCAGCCACCCTGAGAGGATGGGAGCGAAACCAAGAGGGTTGGAGACCCAGGGTCCATGGACCTCTTCTACCCTGTCACTGGAGACTTTAATCCCTGATTAGGAAAAGCCCAGAGACTGGGAGAACAGGATGTTCTGCCCCATGCCCCCAGCCTGGGCCAGAACTGGACCCCTGCCAGCTTCCTGCACCTGTCTACTTGGTGTGTCCCTTGCCCCTCCTCCAGGACTGGATTATGTAAGGATAGAACATGCAAAACCAAAAGAGGAATTTCTTTGGTAAGGCTTGGAGAGCTGATCTTATAGGAGTCAAGATAGGAACTTTGTCAGCTTGTTCCTTTTCTGTGGCTTCTTTACATCTAGGATGGGGGCTGCAAACTTAAATGCCCACAGCCAAATGACAAAATAAGGCAAGCAGGACAGATAAACAAGAGGAAGTGGTAGAAACTATGGCAAACCAGACAGCACATGCCCCATTATGGGAAGCAGCTTCTATTCCACTCCAGATAACTTCAGCCATGTGAGAATGTGGGCCCACCTTGTTATCGAATTTCCCGATTGTTCAAGAGATGTTAGAAATCTGGATTTTTATGAAAATTCTTAACTTTTTAACAAGAGCAAACAAAATTTTAAGACAGTTCAGTGTCTAAACCAAACCAGTCTGTGTGCTGGGTGTTGTTCCTGGGTGGCCAGTTTGCACCTTCTGTTTTAAGAGTTCTTAGCGTGGGGCACATTTTTGGAGGACAGAGGGTCCAAGGCTTTTCATCAGACCCATAGGGATGTATGATCCTAAGAGTTTAAATATCTCTGCCTTAAGTGATGACAGTATACCTCCACCTGTGCACCTTAATTTATGGTTTACAAATTTCTTTTTCCAGTTAAAAAAAAAAAAAAGCTTCTCAAAACACTTTCAGGTTTTCCATAAAGTAGCTTTGCTCTTCTGACTCCATCCAGGAAGAAGGGGGTGCAATTTGGTATAGAAAGAGAAAACGCAAGCAGTTGGGGCCCAACTGCCCCTCTCCCTAAGTTAGGAGTGCTCCACATGAGGCCTGCAGACCAGGAGGCTAGAAACAGGCCTGGGGGACACCGACCTCCACTGCTCCTTACCCGCCCAGGCCAGAACTGTGGGGAGCCACAATCCCCAAACACAAGGCTGCTGCCACCGCTGCGTCCACAGAAGATCCCTGTTTACTGAGCACCTCGATGCCCAGTGAAGTGCATCGGGCAGCATCGGTCACCACGGCACCCTGCTGGAAGATCTGGGAGGGGAGAGAGGACTTGGTAGGGGCAGGAGGAGCTGTCCGCCTCCCTAGGGCACCTCCACTAGCCCCAGAACTCTAGGGGGGGATGAAGGTCGATGCCCTATCCTCTTGTTGCCTTGACTCTGCCCTCATTACCCCAAGTGCCTTCTAATGGATCGAGCCCCTTCCTTGTTCTGTCCCTCTCACGCCCTGGAGTTCCTCCCTTTGGGACCTTCCTCTCCCAAGTCACCACCCTCTGTCCCCTTCCACCACTCAGCCATTCCCCAGTTTCCACGGTTCCTCAAACATTACCCCACTCCCTCCTCCCCAGTTCCCTCCCCCTCCCCATTTGTCCCCCTCACCTGGGGGTCTCCAAAGTAGATCTGCATGACCAGCGCCACAGTGACACCTGTGGCGAAGGTGAGACAGGCCGTGACGATGACCGTGAGCCCGTCCTGGCGGCAGGAGCACTCAGCTGCTGCCGCAGAGAACGGGTCTTTGCGCGTCTCGCGTAGCGGCGACCCATCTTGGCTGCCCATCTCCGAGGACGATGATGGCAGCCGCTGCAGCCGTGCTGACTTCAGGAAGGAGTCCGGGTCTGCAGGCAGGCAGCTGGGTCGGTCTGGGCACCTCCTACCCGGCCCTGCCCACCCTCTAGGCGGAACCATTCAGCGCTTTCCCCGCCCTGCCCCTATCACACAACCCCCCCACTGGCTAGCACTACTCACCTCTCCTCATCTTTGCATGCACCCCAGGACAGGCGGGGGCAAAAGTGCCCGGCTGGGAAGAGACAGGGACCTCCCCAGCTGGGCAGCAGGGAGGCTGGATTCCCGCCCCTCCCTGATACCTAGGCCAAATTTCCTGGCACCCAGGCCCCAGGGCTGAGAACACTTCCCGGGGGGTGGGGTGGGGGTTCCAGCCCTCCCTGGAAATCGGATGCTGCCCCAGTTGGGGCTCAGCTGCTGTGCAAGGAGGCAGCTACATAAACAGAGTAGAGGGACCCTCCCTTCCAACCTTACTTCAGTTATCCGTTCACTCATTCCTTAAATATGGAGAGCCCTATGTTAGGTGCCAGGGGAAGGGAACAGATAGTTCCTGCTCTCATGTGGTTCATAGAGCCCTGGAAGAAAAAGCCCATAAGCAAAGGAATCTATAATTACAAGTTGTGGCAGGTGCTATGAAGAAAAAGGAGGAAATGACAGAATAATGGTGGGTGGTAGGGGATGGAGGATTCCTTAGCTGCAGAAATCATGGAAGGTCTCTCAGGAAGTGACTTTTGAGCTGAAAACTGAGGGATGAGAAGGAGCCAGCTATAATGTAGAGCAAGGAGTACGTGTGTGGAATGTTCTGGAAAGAGGGAATAGCAGATGCAAAGGCCCTAAGGTGGGAATGAGCTTGGTACATTAGAAAAAAAATAACCAAGGCCTGGGCGGCTCTGGTGTAGCAGGCATGGGGAAAGAGTAGTAAGGGTGGAAGCTAGGCCAGATACATGCTGAGTGCGGTGGTTCACTCCTGTAATCTCAGCACTTTGGGAGGCCAAGGCGAGTGGATCACTTGAGGTCAGGAGTTCGAGACCAGCCTAGCCAACACGGTGAAACCCCGGCTCTACTAAAAATACAAAAATTAGCTGGGCATGGTGATGTGTGCCTATAATTCCAGCTACTTGGGAGGCTGAGACACAACAATCACTTGAACCCACGAGGTGGAGGTTGCAGTGAGCTGAGATCGCGCCACTCCACTCCAACCTGGGTGACAGAGTGAGACTCTGTCTCAAAAGAAAAGAAAAAAAAAGGAAGAAGATATGTGAGGCTCTACCAGCCTGGGGAAATGCTTGGGTTTTACCCTAAGGATTATGGGAGGTCACTACTAGAGAGGCTATTTTTGTTTGTTTTTGAGATGGAGTTTTGCTCTTGTTACCCAGGCCGGAGTGCAATGGCACAATCCTGGCTCACTGCAACCTCCACTTCCTGGGTTCAAGCAACTCTCTTGTCTCAGCCTCTCAAATAGCTATGATTACAGGCACATGCCACCACGCCTGAGTAATTTTGTATTTTTAGTAGAAACAGGGTTTCAGCATGTTGGTCAGGCTGGTCTCAAACTCCTGACCCCAGGTGATCTACCCGCCTCAGTCTCCCAAAGTGCTAGGATTACAGGTGTGAGCCATCACACCCAGCCCACTACTAGAGAGTTTTAAGCAAGAATGTGAAACCATCTGTTCTGCGTTTTGTTGTTGTTGTTTGAGACAGGGTTTGGCTCTGTTGCCCCAGCTGGAGTGCAGTGGCACCATCTCAGCTTACTGCAACCTCTGCCTCCCTGCAACCTCTGCCTCCCAGGCTCAAGCCATCCTCCCACCTCAGCTCAGACTCCTGAGCAGCTGAGACTACAGGTGTGCCCACCACACCCAGCTAATTTTTGTAGTTTTTGTAGATGGGATTTTGCCTTGTTGCCCAGGCTGGTCTCAAACTCCTGACCTCAAGTGATCCACTCACCTCGGTCTCCCAAAGTGCTGGGATTACAGGCAAGAGCCACCGCGCCCAGCCTGTTTTGTGTTTTAAAAAGATCCCTTTGGCTACTGTTTGGAGACAGACTGGAGAACGATAAGAGTGGAGGTAGGAGAGAACTGAAAGCCCACTACCTGCTGGTGGCTATGGACAAGTCACTCAAGTCATGCACCTCACCTTCCTCATTCTAGTAATGGAGCTAATCCCTAACTGGTGGGATAGGGGTACAAGGATTCCATGAGGTGATGTGCACCCAGTGCACTGTAGGTACTCACTCCAACTTATTTCTATTCCTTTTCCATCTTGGCCAGGGCTGAGACCCTCTTCCATCCCATAGCTCCCTTCTCTGAGTGTTATTAGCTGTGAACCTAGGTCCCTAAATGGCCTAAAGGTCCTAGGTGTTTATGAACAGTAAAGAAATAGTCTGGTACCTTGACCTTATGCTGTATTCACAATATGTTTTTTAAAGTTTATTCATTCAATATTTTTTTAGTACCTGCTACTGTGCACTAGGAGTATAACCCTTTTAAAAGTCTGTGTGATAATATTAAAAACTGACCATTTTATTGTTCTGTTTAAAATACATGGTTCACTGATGCCAACATAATAAATATCCAAGTTCCTTGTGGTGTTTAAAGGCCTACATGATCCACAATCCCATCTTTTGTGTAAATGAGAAACCAAATATATAGATAAAATGATGATATATGCAACAAATGTTTATAATTACAGAAGTTACTCTTGGGGAAGGATACTAAAGATGGGAATGAAATGGGGTGGGAGTTTTTTTGGTTTGAAATTTTTACCACTTACATGTATTTCCTTTTTAGAAATCAATACATAAACCAGGAGTGCTAGTGCATGCCTGTAAGCCTAGCTATTCAGAAGGCTGAGGCAGGAGGATCACTTAGAGTCCAGAAGTTCAAAGCTGCAGTATGATTGCAATATGAATAGCCATTGCACTCCAGGCTGGGCAACACAGAAAGATCCTGTCTCTAAAAAAAATTAACATCTATATTTTGAAATGAAAAGGAAAAATTACAGGGAGATAGGAATGGGAAAGGGGACTTTTTTATTTTTCCTCACTATTGCTTTTTTTTTTTTTTTTTTTTTAACCATGAACATGTAACTTTTGTTTTTGTTTTTGAGACATAGTCTCACTCTGTCGCCCAGGCTGAAGTGCAGTGGCACAATCTCAGCTCACTGCAACCTCTCCCTCCCAGGTCCTGCCTCAGTATCCTGAGTAGCTGAGGTTACAGGCACACGCCACCATGCCTAGTTAATTTTTTATATTTTTAGTAGAGGCAAGGTCTCACCATGTTGGCCAGTCTGGTCTTGAACTCCTGACCTCAGGTGATCTGCCTGTCTCGGCCTCCCAAAGTGGTAGTATTACAGGCATAAGCAAACGCACCCTGCTGTTTTTTTTTTTTTTTTTTTGAGACGGAGTCTCGCTCTGTCGCCCAGGCTGGAGTGCAGTGGCCGGATCTCAGCTCACTGCAAGCTCCGCCTCCTGGGTTCACGCCATTCTCCTGCCTCAGCCTCCTGAGTAGCTGGGACTACAGGTGCCCGCCACCTCGCCCGGCTAGTTTTTTGTATTTTTTTTAGTAGAGACGGGGTTTCACCGTGTTAGCCAGGATGGTCTCGATCTCCTGACCTCGTGATCCGCCCGTCTCGGCCTCCCAAAGTGCTGGGATTACAGGCTTGAACCACCGCGCCAGGCCTCACCCTGCTGTTTTTAAACTTTACCTTCAAAAAAAGGTTATCTTCTGAGAATCTCCCTCACTTGATAATGCTTGCCTCTAACCCTCAACACCAGCACCAAAGAGTCTGTAAATAAAACTGGAATTCATCCAAACAAACAGATGTTAAACACCCACTGTGGGCACAGAACTCTCCTTGGCCCCTAGAAACGTCTTTTGTTGTTGTTGTTGTTAATAGAGACAAGGTCTTGCTATATTTCCCAGGCTGTTCTTGAACTCCTGGGCTCAAACAATCTTCCCGCCTCAGCCTCCCAAAGTGTTGGGATTACAGGCGTGAGCCACTGCACCCAGCATTAGAAGTTTCAAAAGAAGTGCGGGAAAGGGTTTTGAACTTATATTTATTGATGCTGACTACATATTAAGCATTTTACATATATTCCCTCATTGAAGTGTTCCCAAGACTTTATGAAATAGGTCCCACTCTCCCCACTATACAGATGATAAAACTAAGACCGAGAAAGGTGATATTGCCCATCTCAGGTCATAAAATAAGTAAGTGGGCCAGGTTTGGTGGCTCATGTCTGTAATCTCAGCACATCGGGAGGCCAAGGTGGCAGGATTGTTTGAGCCCAGGTGTTCGAGACCAGCCTGGGCAACATAGTGAGACTCCTGTCTCTACAAAAAAATTTTTTTTAATTAGCCAGGCATGGTGGTGTGCACCTGTTGTCCCAACTACTTGGAAGGCTGAGGTAAGAGCATCACTTGAGCCTGGGAGTTTGAGGCTGCAGTGAGCCATGATCACACCACTGCCCTCCAGCCTGGATGACAGGGTGAAACCCTGTCTCCAAAAATTTAAAGTAAAATACAAAATAAAATAAAATGAATAAGTGGCAGAACCAAGAGTCTGTGTAACTAGAAAGCCTCCTTCCCATTGCTCCACATGGCATCAAGAGCCATTTCTACCCTCAGAAACCAACCTTACAAGCTAATTTTTGTTGCTATTTCTTGGTACTTATTGTTTTGTTTATGAGACATAGTTTTCCTGCCAGGCTGGAATGCAGTGGTGCAATTTCAGCTCACTGCAACCTCCACCTTTGGCTTCAAGCAATTCTCACGCCTCAGCCTCCCAAGAAGCTGGGATTATAGGCATGCACCACCATCCCAGCTAATTTTTGTATTTTTAGTAGAGACGGGGTTTCACCATGTTGGCCAGGCTAGTCTCAAACTCCTGGCCTCAAGCAATCCGCCCATCTTGGCCTCCCAAAGTGCTGGCATTACAGACGTGAGCCACCGTGCCCGGCCCTAGGTACGGTTTAATTTGTTTTCTCCAGTCAGATATAAGAATCCGGGAGATAAAGGTGACACGCCCCTATCATAGCTATTCAAGACTCTCTACTCCACCAGTCCATCATAGTTATTCATTTATACAATAAAAATATTTACTGAGTACCTACTATGTGCACTGTGGAACAGCTAGGGCAATAATAGTGTTGATTTTACTGATTGGGAAGAGCAACAGCAGGATACTGGGAAAAAGATTAATTTGCAACCAGATTAAGATGGGAGAAAAGACAACAAGTTCAATTTTGGTTATTATAAATTTGTGGGACACCAGAAGAAGATGTCTGGAGGTTGTTGGCCTAGTAGATATCTAATTTTTACCTTCAGGGCTCATCCCTGGTATCTGCTTAGATACCACTTCTTATTCAATTTTCTTTTAAGGAACATTCTCCTCAGCTCACTCCCTCATCCCTGACCAAAGTATATAACTCAGACTTGACCAATCAGAACAAGTACCTCTGTGCAGTAACAGGCATGTGAACAAAATCCAGGCCAATAAGACCCAAACTTTCTTCTTTTGCTGAAACTATTGGGAAAGAGAAAGGCTCTCCTTCTATTACACTTAAGTTGCTAAGTTAATAGGATGTAAGCCTGTAGCTGCTGGGGGCATCTTGCCCCCAATAAAATGGGAGGTCTTCTGACAATGAAGCCCACCGAAAGAAGGCAGAGAAAAAGATGGAGAAAAGTCCATTCCTTTTTAGGTACCTTAATCCAGCTATGCCTGAAACCCATATCCCTGGACTTTTCAGTCGTGCTACCCAGTAAAATTCTCTTTTTTGATGTAGCTCAGTTAAGCTGGGTTTATGACAAAATAATCCTGAACAGAATTGATTATATAAGTCCAGAGTCTAGGAGAGTGATCTTGGCTAGAGGTTAGGGTCATCCCTGGCTTGTTGTTTACTCCCTTAAGGGGAGAATCACTAAAATAAAATAAAATATATAATATAAATTTTATATGTATATATAATTTTGAGACAGTGTCTCACTCTGTTGCCCAGGCTAGAGTGCAGTGGTATAATCCAAGCTCACTGTAGCCTCAACCTTCAGGGCTCAAGCCATCTGCCCACCTCAGCCTCCCGAGTAGCTGGGACTACAGGCATGCACCACCACGCCTGGCTAATTTTTGTATTTTTTGTAGAGACAGGGTTTCGCCATGTTGCCCAGGCTGGTTTTGAATTCCTGAGCTCAAGCAATCTGCCCACCTCAGCCTCTCAAAATGCTAGGATTACAGGTGTGTGCCACCATGCCCGGCAGAATCACCAAAGATATTTGAACCAGGGAGTGACATGACCAGAAGTGCAGGGTGATGGATGGACTGGGGTGGGGACAGGGGCAAGAGGTAGGAGGCAGGAGGAGTAGGAGGAGCCTATGAATAATATTGATAAGAGAGGTTGGTGGTTTAGTCTACAGTGGTGATGACAGGGATGATGAGTAGGAATTTGGAAGATACTTAGGAGGGGTGCAGAGAGCACTTGATCACCATTTGGAAGTGAGAAGAAAAGGAGTCCAGCATGCCATTCGTTTTTGGCAGACTGGGTGAATGGAGTGTCATTAATGGAGAATGGCAGTGGAGGAAGAGCAGGTGCATGGGGAAGGGATATGATGAGTTCAGCATAGAACATGCTAGAGATGAGGCACTTGCAGGACATCTGGAGACACAGGCCTAGGAGAGAAAGGAACACATGAGCTTAAAGCTCAGAAAAAAGAAAGTATTTCCCAACCTTGGAATGATCACTGTCTAGCTCTCTTTCCCACAGAGCCTGATGTGGGATGCCTGGCACTTGGGTTTAGGGAATGGCAGGCCAGAGGCAAGCTGGGCACAACCACGGTCCTGGCTAAGAGGATGGTGCTGTGCCACTAGATGGCACTACCAGGTTGAGAACACAGGAGGCCATGTCAGCCTGCAGTCTGGTCCAGGTGAACCAAGGGAGTCTTGGGGCTTGGAAGTAGGATTAGGAGACATGGCATTCGTATGATTACACTGATATGATGGCAACACACAAACCTGGCGCATAAATTTGGCATAAGTTATAAGCTCCCAGAAGCTCAGATGACTAGGATCTTTGCTGGATTTCCGTACAGGTGAGGGCAGAGCCTGTACTAAACTTCCCAAAATAATCCCTGAGGTTTTGGAACTTGCTCTCTCCTACCATTATTTCATCCTGAGATGTTCTCTCTCATGCATTTATTCATTCAACAATTATTAATTGAGCGCCCAATAAATATATAGAGATGAGGTTTTGGGTTTTTTTTAATTTGTTTTTTTTTTTTTGAGACGGAGTCTCACTCTGTTGCCCAGACTGGAGTGCAATGGCATGATCTTGGCTCACTGCAACCTCTGCCTCCCAGGTTCAAGTGATTCTCCCTGCCTCAGCCTCCTGAGTAGCTGGGATTATAGACAACTGCCAGCAGGCCTGGCTAATTTTTTTTTTGTACTTTTTGTAGAGACAGGGTTTTGTCATGTTGGCCAGGCTGTTTTTGAACTCCTGACCTCAGGCAATCCACCCGCCTTGGCATCCCAGAGTGCTGGGATTACAGGCGTGAGCTACCACGCCCAGCCGGTGTATGTTTTTTTTTTTTGTTTTTTGAGACTGAGTCTCACTCTGTCGCCCAGGCTGGAGCGCAGTGGCATGATCTCAGCTAACTGTAACCTCTGCCTCCCGGGTTCGAGTGATTCTCCTGCCTCAGCCTCCCGAGTAGCTAGGATTACAGGCACCCACCACCACACCCAGCTAATTTTTGTATTTTTAGTAGAGATGGGTTTTCACCATGTTGGCCAGGCTGGTCTTGAACTCCTGACCTCAAGTGATCCACCTGCCTCAGGCGTGAGCCACCGTGCCTGGCCTAGGGAAAAGGTCTTGATGCTGGAGAAAGGAGAGTGAACAAAACAATCATGGTCCCTGCCCTCATGGGGCTTACAGACAAGGAGTAATCAGATAATTGCACAAATAGGCTGGGCGCCTATTTGTGCCTGTAATTCCAGCACTTTGGGAGGTGGAGGCAGGAGGATCACGAGGTCAGGAGATTGAGACCATCCTGGCTAACACGGTGAAACCCCATCTCTACTAAAAATACAAAAAATTAGCTGGGTGCGGTGGCGGGCACCTGTAGTCCCAGCTACTCGGGAGGCTGAGGCGGGGGAATGGCTGAACCCGAGAGGCGGAGCTTGCAGCGAGCCGAGATCGCACCACTGCACTCCAGCCTGGGTGACAGAGCAAGACTCTGTCTCAAAAAAAAAAAAAAAAAAAAAAAGATAATTGCACAAATAAATAATCAGATTTTGGTAAATGCTAAGACACTTACAAAGGGCCAGAAGAAAACATGTCAGGCAGTTCCAGTCTCTAGGTCAAAAGAGACAGGCATTCTCTGTTGAGCTGGAAGAGGAAACTAAGGCCCAGGACAGGGTAGGTGTGCCCATTGTCACTCAGTGAGTCAGGGCTGTATTAGGACCAGAAGCCTCACTCCTGACTACTGAATAAAAGGCCTAGCTTCAGGCTGATATCCATCACCACACATCTTCCCACTCGTCTCCCTGCTACCTCCTGATTTCACTCCCTTTGGAAAATAAGCTTTGATCTGCAGCCCTGACATTTGATGCCCATAAACCTCTCAACCCCATTCTCATTATCTCCTCACCCCCACCCCATATAGATGCAGTCCAGTCAGGTTGGCAAGGGCTGCTGGTTAGGGCCAGATGACCAGAAAGTGTAGAGAAGAGAATTTGGGGCTCTCAGACTGGGAGCAGCTAGGGAAGGGCCAGGCCGAAAAAGCAGCATCTGCCAGGCTGGGAAGAGACAAGGCTCAAGTGCAGGCACTGCGAGGAAGCGTGAGTGAGGTAGAAGGATGCTCTAATGCCAGGAAGTGACGTGCAGGGACAGAGGGATGGGGGATGAAGGATGAAGAATGGAGGGGAGGATGGAGCTGGGCCACATGGCTAGGAGGAAGAGCAGCACGGAAGGAATGCACAGAGAGCTCTTTGCCCCCAGGTTCTTCCAATCCCTGTCTCCTC
Organism: Piliocolobus tephrosceles; assembly: GCF_002776525.5. Taxonomy (NCBI): domain Eukaryota; kingdom Metazoa; phylum Chordata; class Mammalia; order Primates; family Cercopithecidae; genus Piliocolobus; species Piliocolobus tephrosceles. The sequence continues at coordinate 7,668,714 of NC_045453.1, forward strand.
CCTCTCTACTCCCACTTCTCACAATTCCAGCAGAGGGCTGAGGGGAACACAGTAAAATTCTGGAGACTGCTTCCTAGCGAGCAGAGTACCTTACTAATACCCTGGCCAGATCCATGGCTTGGGGAGAGGTGGGGTAATCCACAGAACAGTGAAGGCGTTCTAGTCCCCAAGGACTTTGAGAGGTCATGCAGTCCATGCCTCAGTCTCCCAATACCCAGCAGAGCGGAATCATATTCTCTTTACCCCTCCCTACACATGAAGAGATTCGCCGCTTCTCTCAGACCCTCTGCTTCCCACAATCCCTGGCTGTGGGGAACTTCTCTTAAGGCATAGATTGGATCCCTCTTGCTGCAGTCTCTGACTTGGTTTCTCGTATCCTGTCCTCTGTGGCTAGAGAAAGGCCTCTTCTGGGTGATCACAGATGTTCCTTAGGATCTCCCCTCCAACATTCCTTCATCGTTAGTTGGTTCTTCCCAGAAGGTAAGCCCAATCCCTTCTACTGCAGTCCCTAGCACACTCCCCGTTGTCGCATCCTACGCCTCCAAGGCAGAAATGCACCCCTTCCCCACCAAATAATTAACAGAGACAAGGGAGAAGAATGGAGAGGTCCAAGAAGATGGGGATGAATTAAGGAGATGGAGCTGGAGGTGGATGCTCTACACAGAAGAAGGAAGACCGGTACTTCCCAAGGCAGGGCAGGGACGGGGCCAGCGGGCCTCACCGGTGTCGGGGTCTCCCAGAAAGGCGTCCTCGTCCTTGCGGCCCCTCAGCGGGGCCGCGGGCGCCGGCTCGTCCTCGGGCAGCCGCGGGAAGCTGGTGATGCTCATGTAGTCCACTGGCGAGTAGGCGCCCAGGGCGCTCTCCTGGCTGGCCTCGTTCTCCGCCGCCATCCTCGCCCGCGCCCCCCAGCAGCGCAGCGCCTGCCGGAAGTGGCTGCGGCGGGGGAGTGGGAGGGCGGAGGGCGGGGCCTGAGCTTCGGGACAGCCGGGAGGGGGCGCCTCACCCCGCCCTTGCCTGTGTCCGGGTCTGACTCGCCCCCGCCTGCTCAGCGCTGTCAGCCTGCAGCTGGCACGCAGGTGCGCGTAGATGGAGAGCCAGGAAGGCAGCGCAGGATCGAGGGGAGAGCGCGGAGCAAGCGAGACTTCAGTGGCTCTGCACTTTACGCAGCTCAGGGACCAAACCCCTTCCTCTTTCCAGTCTGAATCCAGCTAGTATCCTCCTCAAATCCCAGGCTTCCTTTTCGGGCTCCAGACCCTTTCACTGACCGCAAATCCCTCTAGACCCCGATCCTGTCTCTGACCCCAAACTCCTCGGACCCTGGACCGCTCGTTGAACTCCGAGATCCTCCTCCTCCGATTTTAGACTCCTCCTCCAACCTTAGACCTCTTTTTCGACTTCAGACTCTGTCTTCACCTGCAGGCCCTTTTGAAAACCCCAGCCCATACTTTGTCCCCAGGCCTCTTTGACTGCAGACTTCTCTTTGGAGAACAGTTCCCTCCCCTGACCTCAGATCCCTTCCCGCACCCCGACACTTCTGACTCCTCTTTCAACCTCATTCTCAAACTTTAGTGTGTGTTAGAGTCTTTGAAAGTGGATCCCCAGATTCCACTCCAGAGATCATGATTCAGTAGGCTGGGATGAGGTCCTTGGAACTGAATATTTACCATCATTTTAAGAGTTTTTGATGTGGTTCTGGAAAGGACACTTTGAGAAAGAAGGAGTGGTGGTAGTGGTGGTAGGGCAGGAGTGGGCCAAGGTGGGGAATAGGTCTCCATAGTCTGAATGTCTGGGTTCTATTCTGCTACCGCTCAAACACTGTAATCTTGGGCAAGACAATTAATCTCCCTATCAGTTTCCCCATCTGTGAAATGGAAAGAATAATAGTACCCATTTTAGAGGGTTGTCATGAGGATTAAGTAACAGAATGGAAAGCAATTAGTATAGGGGCTTGGCACCTACTCAATAAATGACATCATCATCATCATCATCATCATCATCATCATCATCATCATCATCATTGCCTTAATCTGGTAAACTCATTACCTCCAAACCCATCCATCCTCTCTCCACTTAGAAATTCCAACCACACTACAGCTTGTACTACTTCTCCATATCCAAGGATGAGGGAGGTTCCTTCTCTTACGAGGTCTCTGGTCCAAACTTTCATTGTGAAGTCCACAGGAAGAGAGAGGGGGCTGGTGAAGCCTCTATACACACATTCTTTCTTTCCCAACCCCAGACCAGTCTCGGATAGCCTGAAGTGCTTGAAAAATCTACTATATGCACAGCAGCTGCAGTAGCAACTATAGACAGGAGGGGGAAGCAGTGTGTCGGGAACAGCTCTGGGGTTTGGGGGTAGGACTTGGGAGAGAGGATAGGAAGGAGAGGGCTACTCAGAGCTGTGTGGTAGGAGTGCCCAGGGAGGGTAACAATCTATCGCCAAAACGTGTACCCATTGTGTGTGCCTCTCCCCACCCCAGAGAGTGCTTATCCCCTCAGTGATGTCTGTAGGGTCTATTACACTACCCTGAGGTCTAATCCCTCCAGTGGGACCTTTCTCCACTCAACGAGGTCTGCGCCTTCTCAGTGATGTCCACTCCCACAGTGTAGCTGGTGGCTCCTCAGTGGGGTTTGAGTCCTCTGGTAGGGTCCATGTCTCCTTAATAAAGTCTATATCCTCTGTATCTCCTAGGGGAAATCCATGTCCCCTCACTAGGGTAAGTGCCCTTCAATGCCATTCATGTCCTATTAGCAGGGCCAAGGGCCCTTCAGTCGAATCTGAGAACCCCCAGCAACATCTGCGCTCCCTTAGTGGAGTCCATGTACTGTCAGTGAAGTGTGTGTCCCTTCGGTGCAGTGGATGTCTCCTTGATGAAAGTATCTGACCCCTTGGTGGGGTCCATGTCCACTCCAAGAGGTCTGTACTCCTTCAGCAGGCCCTGAGATTCCCACCCTCCTCAGGATTGGGCAGACTCTTGGTCTCCCATAGGAAGATTTTTTTTCAGCTTAGGGTGTGCAAGGTTTACGGTCAGCTGGGCAAAGAGCAGGGAAGTAGGTGGGAAGGGAGGCTGGGCTAGATGGGGTCACAAGGCCTGTGTAGGCTTCAGGAGGTGGGAGCTGCCTGCTTCAGGCCTCAGAATCACTCTTGCAGTTAGAGATTTAAGAATCCTTCCTGCCTTGACAGCCAGTCTGTGAACTGATGGGTGAAATGAGTCCTTCTTCATGGTGAGTGCAGGTGAGAGACGGAGGAGGGTCCTGCCTGACTTCTTTCTGGGGTGGAGGGGCTAGAGGGAAGCTAGAGGTAATTAAGCCCAGGTTGTAGTGGTGGTGGGGGGGGTTTCCCTTGGTAAAGTAAAGAGATTGTGAAGGAAAGAATGTGGGCTGGGTGCGGTGGCTCATGCCTTTAATCCTAGCACTTTGGGAGCCCAAGGAGGGCAGATCACCTGAGGTCAGGAGTTCAAGATCAGCCTGGACAACATGGTGAAATCCCATCTCTACTAAAAATACAAAAATTAGCTAGGCGTGGTGGTGTGCACCTGTAATTCCAGCTACTCGGAAGGCTGAGGCAGGAGAATTGCTTGAACCCTGGAGGCAGAGGTTGCAGTGAGCCAAGATTGTGCCATTGCATTCCAGCCTGGGTGACAGAGCGAGAGACTCTGTCTCAAAACAAAAACAAAAAACAAGAATGTGAATGATTTTTCCTCTTTGCACAGACTCTGATATTTTACAAGCCTTAGCTTCAAGCCTGATGAGGAAGTAAAACCAAATCTAGAGTCAAGGAACCTAGCTTTGACTCTAACTTGATCGTTATTTGCTCTCTGACTTTGCACCAGTTCCTTCCCTTTCCTGGGTTTGCCGTTTGTGCAATTAGAAAGTGGGTTTATCCCGGGAGGTGGAGCTTGCAGTGTGCTGAGATCCGGCCACTGCACTCCAGCCTGGGCGGCAGAGCGAAACTCCGTCTCCAAAAAAAAAAAAAAAGAAAGTGGGTTTATTATAAAAAACCTGAATGTGTCTCCTAGTCTTCACTTATTGAGTCTTGTACTTTAGATCTGGATGGAGATTTGTGAAGGCAAGGAGATTGAAGACATGTCCTCATAAGAGGGAAAACATCTGAGCTGGTTCCAGGGTGAGCAGAGAAGGGGTGCTGTCACCAGAGCATGCCCTCAAGGTCATGGGAGAAGTTTTTCCGGAGGACGGAATGTGGGTGTGGCTCAGAGAAGGGGGAACTAGAGGAAAGGGTGTCACCTGAAAGGGACCCTACCGCACATGGCTTTCCAACTCAATGGGGTGATAGTCAGGACTGTGCAATCAGATTACGGGGCGGCTCCACGATGGACCTTACTCAACTCCTCTCCTTAGTCCAGCCCCTTCCCTTTCGATCCCCGCCCTAACCCAACCCCTTATCTGTCACTCCAAGACCCCACCCCACTCTGGTCACTCCATGGCTCTGCCTCCTCTCCTATCACAACCAGCCGGGTTACTCCCCATCACTCCATGGGCCCACCTCCTCTCCTGTCCTGCCTGGCCCCGCCCCTCCTCTGGCATTCTACGGTTCCACCCTCTCACTTGTCGCACCCGGCCCCGCCCCTTCTGCTTTCACTCGACAGCGTCACTCCTTCCGGCAAGTCAGCTCCGCCCCTATCCCGGGACTTTTCCTTATAGTATTTCTATCCTTGCTAACCTCGATCCCGCCCCAACCAGGCATGACCCCGCCCCTCTGGCACCGCCCACCCGCCAGACCAAGCCACGCCCCCACACGCCAGGCCCCGCCCCTCTTCGGAGGCCCCGCCTCTAGGTCGGCCTGTTTTCCCAGTCCCGGCACCCGCCGCGACCGCAAAGGCGGCTACGGTTCTAGGAACTTGACGTGATGGGGCTTCCTGAGGAGCGGGCCCGGAGCGGGAGCGGCAGCGGCAGCCGGGGCCAGGAGGAAGCGGGAGCCGGAGGCCGGGCGCGGAGTTGGTCTCCGCCGCCCGAGGTCAGCCGCTCCGCGCACGTCCCCTCGCTGCAGCGCTACCGCGAGCTGCACCGGCGCTCCGTGGAGGAGCCGCGGGGTGAGGCCCGGCCCGGGTGGGCCTCGGGGTGTCAGTGAGGAGAGGAGTGGGGGCTCCCTGGGGGAGTCGGGGGCTCCCTTGGGAAGCTGAGGGGTCCGTGAGGAGATGGAGGTTCTATGAAGGAAGAATTGCGGTTCTTTGAAGATGGAAAAGGGATTCCGGGAGGAGACGAGGCTTACATGGGAGCTGGGGAGTTCCTGGAGACTTGAAGGGTCCGTGGGGGAGATGTGGGTTTTTGCGAGGAGACGCGGGATTCCGTGAGGGAAGAAGTGAGGTTCCTTGAGATAGACGGGGAGGTCGGCCAGGAGAGTGAAAGTTTCTTGGGAAGAGAAGGGGAGTTCCTGAGGCGAAAAGAGGGTCTCTAAGGGGCGACGGGAGCCTTGAGGGGAGGAGGGCCACGAATAGAACTTTCTTTGCTTCCCTTTCACACCAGCTCGGCCGCTGCCTCCTGAGATCTTTAACCTGTGAACTGTTGAGAGCAGTAACGGGTCTGGTTCCCGTCTTGGGGTCCTCAGATTAGTAATCGAGTTCCTGATCTATTTTTAGTATATCGGACATCCCAATAGAAATTACGCGGTATAAGACTCAACGAGTTACTACGATGTTAAGTTGTTTTATTTATTTTTTTTTTAACTTGGGCTGGGATTGTATTAATAATAATTCAGAAGTTCTGATAGATGGTTCCATGTCTGTTAAAATGTGTGAGGAAAATCGGCCGGGAGCAGTGGCTCACGCCTGTAATCCCAGTACTTTGGGAGACCGAGGCGGGCGGATCACTTGAGGTCAGGAGTTCGAGACCAGCCTGGCCAACATGGTGAAACCCCCGTCTCTACTAAAAATACAAAAATTAGCCGGGTGTGGTGGCGGGCACCTGTAATCCCAGCTACTCGGGAGGCTGAGACAGGAGAATTACTTGAACCCAGGAGGCAGAGGTTGCAGTGAGCCAAGATCAGGCCACTGCACTCCAGCCTGGGCGACAGAGCAAGACTTCGTCTCAAAAAAAAAAAAAGAGGAAAATCCCCCTACTCTTGCCCTCAGGCTGGGTAAAGGATATATATATATATATAATTTATATTTGTTTATATATATATTTGTTTGTTTGTTTGTTTTGAGACAAGGTGTTGCTCTGTCACCCATGCTGGAGTGCAGTGGCTCGTTCTAGGCTCACTATAGCCTCCAACTCCTGGGCTCATGTGATCTTTCCGCTTCAGCCTCCTGGGTAGCTGGGACTACAGGCGGACACCATGACGCCCAGCTAATTTTTTGTACTTTTGGAGAGATGAGGTTTTGTTGTGTTGCCCAGGCTGGTCTTGCACTCCTGGCCTCAGGCTTTCCTCCTGCCTTGGCCTCCCAAAGTGCTGGGATTACATGTGCATGAGCTATCATGCCTGGCCAAGGAGTCAAAATTGCACCCTCATTGGGAGGCAGCATGATGTTTGGTTGTGGGACAAGCATGGGCCATGAATCAAATCCAGAAAAACGTAGATTTAGACCCTGACTCTGCTATTCATTTACTGTGGGGCGTTAGGCAAATTTTTAAGCCTCTCTGCGATTCCTTTTCTTCCATCTGTAAGATAGGACTAGTAATACTTGTCTAATGCGTTTGTATGAGGACTAAAGTGTGTAATAGGTAGGCACTATAATATGCCTGATGCACAGTACACATTCAATAAACAGTAGTTAGTCTGATAACAATATAAATTAAGCAATTAGCAAGTAATGCGAGACAGGATTCAATCAAGTGTAAAGTGGTGGAGTTGGGATTTGAACCAAGACAGTTTGACTCCAGAATCCATATCCTAATAGCAATGCTATTCCTCTTCCGTGACCCCACAGAATGCATTTCACCAAATTCCATCAAATACATTATTTCTCCCAAGGAAGTAGCCTCCTAGTTTGTCCTCTCTTGCCTAGTTTCACCAACTTCAGTCTTTCCAGTAGATTGATCAAGACACCATTAGATTGATACTATGGAAATATGCTTTCAAATGTCACTGCAAAAACTTTCAATAGTTCCCTGTTTCTGGCAATTTCTAATAAAATTCTGCTTTTCTTATAAGACCTCCAGATAATCTAGCTCCACTCTATCCTTATCTCCCACTACTTGCTACCACTCCCCTCATTCTAGATAGATCATTCTCCTTGATATCCTGGATACACACTTACTCCCACTTTCTTGCCTTTGTTCATTTCCTTCAGCTTCTCTCTACCTAGTCAAACTCCACTGGTTCCAATAGAGCATTCCCTGATTATTCCAATTTATGCTCACCTTTTTCCTCTTCTGAATATCTTTAGTACTTAGAATCTATGCCAATCATCCAGATTCTGACACACACACACCCTCTACCCAAAAAAAAAAAAAACCCCAGAAAAACTAAGTGTGCATAAAACTCAGTTTCGTAGCCAAGCATGGTGACGCACGTCTGTAATCCCACTACTCAGGAGGCTAAGGCACAAGAATTGCTTGATTCCAGGGGAAGGAGGTTGCAGTGAGCCGAGATTGTGCCACTGCACTCCAGCCTGGGCGACACAGCGAGACCCTGTCTCAAAACAGAAATAAAAACAAAAACACCTCAGCTTTCTTCATTCCTTGTTGATGGACATAAATGTGGTTTATAAATAGTTTTATATACTATGTGCCTACTGTTATCACTTAAAAATATTTTTGAGTATTTGTATTCTCGTTATTAGCTGTGTGGTCCTTGGCAGAGTTTCCTAGGCTTCCTGAGCTTCAGTTTTCTTATCTATAAAGTTAGGATAATTGATGTATACGCTGTAAGACCATAATGTCATAAAGATTAAATGAGATTAGTCCAGTCCCTGATACATGAATGCCATTTACAAAATACTAGCTCTCATTTGCTTTCTCTTTAATGGCCATTTGTTATTCTATGGTATTACTATTTGTATTACTAGTTTTCATCAATTTCTTATTGTTGGGCTATTGGGTTGTTTCCAGTTTCACTATTATAGTGAAACTCTTTACTAATCACTTTTTTCTTTGTGATTATTTTCTTGAAGTCTATTCCCTGTAGTTGAGATAGCAGAGAAAAGGGTATAAAAAGTTTTATGGGCCGGGTGTGGTGGCCCACACCTGTAATCCCAGCACTTTGGGAGGGCAAGGTGGGCTCCCAAAGCTTGAGCTCAGGAGTTTGAGACCAGCCTGGGTAACATGGCCAAACCTGATTTCTACAAAACAAACAATGTGCGCCTGTAGTTCCAGCTACTGGGAGATGGGGGAGGGAGCACAGCTGAGACGGGGGGATCACTTGAGCCAGGGAGATGGCGGTTGCAGTGAGATGAGATCATGCCACTGCACTCCAGACTGGGTGACAAGAGAGCGAGACTACGAGCTTAAAAAAAAAAAAGTTTTATGGCTCCTGGCATGCATTGCCTTGTTATCTAATAAGATTGTGCCAATTTCTTACAATACCATTATTGTGTAAGAGTATCTGTTTTCCCAGGGCCACCTAGACATTGGTCTTAATAATTTTTTAAAATTTTTACGAATTTTCTAGGTATGTAATGGCACCTTGGGGTTGCTTTAATTTGGATTTCTTTAATACATTATAGGATTGTACACTATGTGATTTAACTTTCAGTTATGTTCTGTCTTGTACATTAAAAAATATTTCATGCATTAATCTTATCTCTCCAACTAGATTGTATAAACTGTAAATTGTATAACCTGAAACAAATGACTTAGCTTCTATGAATTTTATTTCTTATAAAATGAAATAAGGGGGTGATAATCTGTAAGGTTACTTCCATTGTTATGGTTCTAATTACTTCTCTTTCCTCCAACTCGTGGTTTTTTTTTTTTTTTGAGACAGAGTCTTGCTCTGTTGCCCAGGCTGGAGTACAGTGGCACCATCTCAGCTCACTGCAACCTCCGCCTCCCAGGTTCAAGCGATTCTCCTGTCTTAGCCTCCTGAGTAGCTGGGATTACAGGCACCCGCTACCAGGCCTGGCTTTTTTTTTTTGGTAGAGACAGGGTTTCACCATGTTGGCCAGGCTGGTCTCAAATTCCTGATTTCAAGTGATCCACCCACCTTGGGCTCCCAAAGTGCTAGGATTACAGGCGTGAGCCACAGTGCCCGGCATCCTCCAACTCTTGATTCAGTACTCAGACTATCCTAAATTCTCTGCATTCATATGTCTTACCTGTGGAGTACATTTTCTGCAGAATAGCCAGGCAGATATTTCAAGAATGTAAATTTGATCATGTCACTCTTGCTTAAAACCCTTCAGTGACTTTTCATTGCTCTTCAGATATATACCAAATTCCTTACTATACACAGAATTGCATGATTTGCCCAGTTTATGCATCAATTCCTGCTATTCTTTCCCTTATTCTCAGTGTTTCAGCCTCAAGGAGTTCCTCCTAACATATACCCTTGGTTCTCTCTTATCCCAGAGTAGTCTCTTTTTTTATATGGGAGTGGAGAAAAACTTCTATTCATCTTTCAGATTTTAGCAAAAATGTCTCAAGGAAGTTTAAATCTTGATTTAGTAATTGTGTAACCTTAGACAAGGTATTTAACCTCTCTGAGGCTTGAGTTTCAAGTTTATAAAATGAGAAAAGGCTCCCTCCTAGAGTTGTGGAAAGGATTAAATTAGATAATACATATAAAATGTTTAAAGAAACATTTGGCACATAGTGAATAACACTTATACAAGTAGAAGCTGGAGAAAGAGATGTTCAATATATAATTGCTGAGAGAGAATGTACAAATTAAGAAAGAGTTGCTCATGAAAGGTTCTGTGGGTAAATAATTTTTTCCTTTCACTAATTACTTCATTAAAAAATTTACTTTCATCTAGTTAGATGGTGAAAATAATTGTACTTGATTTCAGCAGGACTCAGTGGTGTGTACCTATAATCCCAGCTACTTGGGAGGCTGAGGCTGGCAGATAGCTGAGTCCAGGAGTTCAGGACAAGCCTGGGCAACAGCAACAAAAAATTACCGATTGCCTATTGTGTGCTAGGCATTGTGCTAGTACTAGGTGGCTCTGATTTTAATAGATGGTAAAAAATGAGTAGGCAGTCTTGAGGACAGGAGGAAGAATTTGAGTCAACATTCAGCCCAGGAGAACAGAAGATGGGTTAGAAGAGTGGTGGGTGCTGGCCGGGTGCGGTGGCTCATGCCTTTAATCCCAGCACTTTGGGAGGCCGAGGCGAGCAGATCAGGAGGTCAGGAGTTCAAGAACAGCCTGGCTAACATAGTGAAACCCCGTCTCTACTAAAAATACAAAAATTAGCCAGGCATGGTGGCACCCGCCTATAGTCCCAGCTACTCGGGAGGCTGAGGCAGGAGAATTGCTTGAACCCGGGAGGCAGAGGTTGTGGTGAGCTGAGATTGTGCCACTGTACTCCAGCCTAGATGTCACAGCGAGACTCCATCTCAAAAAAAAAAAAAAAAAAAAAAAAAGAGTGGTGGGTGCTAAGATTAGACAGGTAAAGGAGGGACCCAGGTGGTGGGTCCTAGGGCAGGGAAGTTATAACTTGGTCCTGTGTTAGACTGGTAAGCCTTCTGAGGCTAAATATGTCTGAGAAGATTAATGATATCTGGGCTTCCATTTCTGTTGCAGAATTCTGGGGAGACATTGCCAAGGAATTTTACTGGAAGACTCCATGCCCCGGCCCATTCCTTCGGTACAACTTTGATGTGACTAAAGGGAAAATCTTCATTGAGTGGATGAAAGGAGCAAGTACCAACATCTGCTACAATGTACTGGATCGAAATGTCCATGAGAAAAAGCTTGGAGATAAAGTTGCTTTTTACTGGTAAAAATATCTATCTTATACTTGGTGGCAGATAAAAACACTCATTTGATACTTACAACAACCCAGCAGAGTAAGCAAAGTGTCATCAACTTAATATCTCAGGTGAGGAAAAATACCTCAAGAAAGTTACATGACTTCCTTCAGATCACATAACTAGTACGTGACAGAGCTGACATTCGAAGCCAAGTATCCTGACTTCTACTCTAGTGTTCTTGGCTTTGCAGTTGAAGAGGGAGAAAGGGCACTGGCAAATGGAAGAGAACAGGACTGAGTAGCTTTCTTCCTCATTCTTGCTTTGGAAGAAAAATAGTATTGGGTTTTTCACTACCTCTACTACCACTATCATTATCATTATCTTTTACAGAGCTGTGTGCCAGAAACTATGCTTAAGTGCTTAACAAATATTATCTCCTTTGATGCTTATAATAATTATGAAAGCACTATTTGTTTTCCTTATTTTATATAGGCGAAAACTGAAATTCTGAGAAGTCAAGTGACATATCTGAAGTGAAACAACTAGCTAGAAGCAAGGCTGAGATTCAAACCTAGGCAGTATAATTACAGAGCTTATATACAACCATGACATTCTATTACTCCTCTAATTTCTTACCTTGGCCTCTCAACAGCTTGGTAAAATAGGAATTCTTAGTTTCATTTTACAGGTGAACAAATGAAGCATTGAAGGGTTATATAGTGAATAAGGTCATAGAGTGAACAAGTGGTAGAGCCAGAATTCAAACTCAAGTCTGCCTGACTCCTTGCTTGTACCACTAGGCCATGCGGCCTCCCCAGCAGGAAATTTCTAAGACTGCTTCTCCCAGGAATTTAGCTGTCTAGGAGATACTACTATACCAAATCCAAATAGGACTTTGAAATTCCAATAATTGGGGTGTTGCTTCTGCCACAACCTATGAGCACTCAGAATTGATCTATTTTTTTCTGAGACAGGATCTTGCTCTGTTGCCCAGGCTGGAGTGCAGCGGCATGATCTTGGCTCACTGCAACCTCTGCCTCTGCCTCCCCTGCTCAAGCAATCCTCCCATGTTAGCCTCCTGAGTAGGTGAGACTACAGGCATGCACCACCACGTTTGGCTAATTTTTGTATTTTGTATTTAGTATTTTTTGTAATGATGGGGTTTCACCACATTGCCCAGGCTGTTCTTGGACCCCTGAACTCAAGCGATCCGCCTGCCTTGGCCTCCCAAAGTGCTGGGATTAGCATGAGCCACCATGTCTGGCCTGATTAATTTTTTAAGCTAGCCAATAGGAGCAGCTTGGATCCTTCATGGGAGAGTTAAATTGGAACTCACTCAATATCTTTGCCCAGTTTGTGTGATATATTGAGAAGAGCCTTGACCTGAGAGACAGGAAATTTAGGTTCTCCTTTCAACTCTGCCATTAACGTGTTGTATAACCACAGACAATGCATTTAACTAAGAGTCAGTTTCTTCTTTCATAAAATGGGGATAATAATTCTACCCTTGTTTTTCGCACTACATTGTTGTAAGAATCAAATGAGATAACGTTGTAAAAGTACTTGTTTATTGGAAAACACTGTATAGGTGTGAGTGGTCCATTATTATATTATTACCATTGTTTAGTTGGGGGCCACTTTGACACTGAAATTCACTGTCCATTGTGTCTGTTGAGACTCTCTTTAGCTTCTGCTTTAGACTTTTATGCTTGAGCTCCAGCCAACACTTGAGCTCATTTCCCAGGCTCTTTAAAGATCAGAAAACCTTTAAAGATATTCAAAGGAGGCCGGGCATGGTGGCTCATGCCTGTAATCCCAGCACTTTGGGAGGCTGAGGCAAGAGGGTTACTTGAGCTTAGGAGTTTGAGACCAGACTGGGCAACATGGCCAAACTCCCACTCTACATAAAAGACAAAAATTAGCTGGGCATGGTGGTGCACGCCTGTAGTCCCAGCTACTCAAAAGGCTGTGGTGGGAGGACTGCTTGAGCCCAGGAGGCGGAGGTTGCAATGAGCAGAGATCACACCACTGTACTCCAGCCTGGGCAACAGAGTAAGACCCTGTCTCAAAAATTAATAATAATAAAAATAAAATAAAATAAAATAAGAAAAATAAAAAGAGAAAAAAAAGATCTTAAAAGGAAATACTTGTATCTGAATTTGTTCCCTGGTTTGAAAGAACTCAGGTGCCTAATGAAAAACAGAATACACAGGCCAGAGTTTTCAATCACTGGAGAGTTTTCCAGAATCCTGAGGCCTTTTCTTTCTAGAGATACCAGTTCCCCTGGACAGGCTTTGGAGAGCCTCTCTTTCCCCATCTGTAAAATGAGAGTAGACTAGATTAGCGTTTTCCAAAGAATTCTTCAGGAACCACTAATTACTGGAGATATTAGTAGGGGGCTTTTTAATTCATAAAATGTTTCAGTCTGAGAAACATCACATAATAAATTGCCTTTGTGTGAGATTCCTAATGTATATTAGCATAGTAAAATCTCCAAGAAGTCCTACATTAGAGATACCTGATTAATTTTGTTTAACATATGATTTCCCGAACTTATTTAAGTCCCAAACACTTTTTGCCAGCATGCTATTGACATCACAAGAAGCAGTATTCCATGGAACACCCATTGGGGAAGCACTGGATTAAATAATCTCTGAATTAATTTCCAGTGCAAAATTCTGTAACTCAAAAACAGGACATCCTCACTCCATTTTTACATTGGTCACTCCCTCCACAAGAATTGTTAAAGATATTGGATACTCAGGGCTGCGTTAGGCATTAGGGATATACGGGTAAAAAGGCAAGAGACAAGTACCATACAGGCAATTACTATTTAATTATTTTATGTTTATAGTAAAGCAAAAGCAAAATACAAATAAATTGCATTTTATTATAAGAAAGTAAAGTGCAAATATGCCAGATATGTGGTTACTTCCCTTTGTTACCTCTGTATTTTTAAAGGATATGCTTATACTGCTATTTTTCATCATTTTTAAAGAAAGTATTGATTTCTTACTATGATAGATGAGAATTTAGTTCTTATATACCTCTCTAACTTCCTTCTCTCTTCTTCTCGATATAATTAAAGCTGTTTTCTAGTTAATTTAAAACCAGTTTACATAAGAATAGCATACTATGGTATGCTGTACATTTCCTTTTATGTACAGATTTTTATTTACTCTGAAGTTAATAATTGCTTACCGGGCTGGGCGCAGCGGCTCATGCCTGTAATCCCAACACTTTGGGAGGCTGAGGCCCAGGAAGATCACCTGAGGTCAGGAGTTTGAGACAAGTCTGGCCAACATGGTGAAATCTCATCTCTACTAAAAATACAAAAAAAATTAGCTGGGCATGATGGTGCACATCTGTAGTCCCAGCTACTTGGGAGTCTGAGGCAGAAGAATCACTTGAACCTGGGAGGCAGAGATTGCAGTGAGCCAAGATCACGCCGCTGCACTCCAGCCTGGGTGACAGAGCGAGACTCTGTCTCAAAAAAACAATAAATAATAATAATAATAATTGCTTACCATTTTTTTCTTGTACTATTGAAGCCTTTATCATATGTTTAATATTTTCCAAACTCACTGTCATATGATGTCCTCCTTTTCCTCCCAGAGTTCTCCCTCTTGGAGCTCACCTTCTTTCTGCTCTAATTCTCACTAAGGCTTTTAAAGATGACATCTTTTCCATGATTCACTCCAATTGATATACTTCTTATAGAAACACATTATGTCTTTCTTCTTAATTTTATGTCATTTAGATAGCTATGGTGGCATTAACAAGCCACATTTGTAGCTCATGTCTTGTTTTGGAACATGCATTGTATAGACATTGAAATTATCCACAAAGGAAATGGTGTTCTTAGGAAATTACTCCCATTATCCAAAATAGAACCATATTAAGGAATAATTTGGCCTTTTACTTTTGGCTTGGCACATTGCAAATGTTCATGGAATAGTAGTGTTTTTAGAACTTGAAGTGACTGTTAGAGTCCATCTAGGCCAACTCTCTTCAAAGATTGGTAGATTAAGGGACAAAGAAGCTAAGTGATTTGCCTGAGGGTCATACACCTGTTTGAAGACAGAACTGAGACTAATCTCCAGATACTGTCACTCCTAGTCAACTATTTTTTTTCACTCATGACACTACCTCGTTATTCTAGTAGTCCAGCACTTGGCTGTGACAGATAAAAAGAGAAAGTAGCCACATTAGCCAAATTGATTTAAATTAACTTTAAAATATCAGATAAAATGTGTTACTAGGTTTGAATGTCCCAGACCCTAGTCTCATGGAATTTACATTCTATTTGGAAAGACCAAATAGATTGGCTGGGCACAGTGGCTCACGCCTGTAATCCCAGCACTTTGGAAGGCCAAGGCGGGTGGATCACCTGAGGTCAGGAATTCGATACCAGCCTGGCCAACATGATGAAACCCTGTCTCTACTAAAAATACAAAAATCAGCTGGGTGTGGTGGCGGGTGCCTGTAATTGCAGCTACTTGGGAGGCTGAGGTAGGAGAATGGCTTGAACCCAGGAGGCACATGAACCGAGATCGTGCCATTGCATTCCATCCTGGGCGACAAGAGCGAAACTCCATCTCAAAAACAAAGCAAAACCAAAACAAATAGATCTACATAAAAACAGCCTGGGCCAGGCACAGTGGCTCACGCCTGTAATCCCAATACTTTGGGAGGCCGAGGTGGGCTGATCACCTTAGGTCAGGAGTTCAAGACCACCCTGGCCAACAAGACGAAACCCCATCTCTACTAAAAATACAAAAATTAGCCGGGTATGGTGGTGCACTCCTGTAATCCCAGCTACTTGGGAGGCTGAGACAGGAGAATTGCTTGAACCCAGGAGACAGAGGTTGTCGTGAGCCGAGATCATGCCAATGTACCCCAGCCTGGGCAACAGAGCAAGACTCCATCAAAAAAAAAAAAAAAAAAAAGCCTGAAAAGAGTTATGGACCAAACTGCAAAGAGCTACTTACACAAATAGTTCACAGAAAGGAGAAAGCCTTAGAGGGAGGCAGGATAACATAAAGATTGGGAGAATGGGTGTTTTGGTGTCAGACTAACCTAGTTTGAGTCCTATTTTTGCCACTAATTAGCTGTCTAATCTTGGGTAAGTTACTTAACCTCTTTGAGCCTCAGTTTTCTCAACTGTTAAATGTGGATAAAAATAGCTTTTATCTCATGAGTTGTCAGTTTTGTAAGATTGAATAGGATAAAAAAAAAAAACCATGTGTCAAATTCCTGGCACACTGAATGCACGTAAATATTAACCACCGCAGTTGTTTATGTTGGAACAGTGAGAAGACCAAGCGTGTTTAGAGTAAAAAGTTCATGCGGGGAACAATTTATTCATTCAATAAATGCTGACTAAGAACTTATTATTATGGGCCAGGCACTATTCTAAACAAAGTTCTTGCCCTCATGGAGGTTATAGTTCAGCTTGAGGAGACAGACAATAAACACAGAAACTATAAGTATATGACAGGTAATGATGAGTACTATAGAAAAATATAGAACAGAGCTATGAGAAATGGAAGTGACAGTGCAGAGTGGGAGCTGATAAGGAAAGAACCTTTTAATAAAGATGACATTTGAGCAGAGATCTGAAGGAAAGTATAGAGTGTGCTACACAGATAGTTGGGGTAGGGAGGGGAAATGTTCCAGGTAGACGGAAGAACAAATGTGCTGCTGCTTGGTGTGTTTGAAGACTAGCTAGGAAGTTAGTGTAGCTAAAACAGTGTGAGCTAGGGAAGAGAGAGTAGTATTGACACCAGCAGGATATTAGATCATGTCACATCTTGAAAGCTAATGTAGACTTTGGCCTTTTATTCATGGTGAAATGGGAAACCACTAGACAACCTTTTTTTTTTTTTTTTTTTTTGAGATAGAGTCTTGCTCTGTTGCCCAGGCTGGAGTGCAATGGTGTGATCTTGGCTCACTGCACCCTCCATCATACCTGGCTAATATTTTTTATTTTTGAGACAGAGTCTCACTCTATTGCCCAGGCTAGAGTGCAGTGGCGTAATCTTCGCTCACTGCAAGCTCTGCCTCCTGGGTTCATGCCATTCTCCTGCCTCAGTCTCCCGAGTAGCTGGGACTACAGGTGCCCACCACCACACCTGGCTAATTTTTTGTATTTTTAGTAGAGATGGGGTTTCACCGTCTTAGCCAGGATGGTCTTGATCTCTTGACCTCATGATCCACCTGCCTTGGCCTCCCACAGTGCTGGGATTACAGGTATGTGCCACCGTGCCTGGCCAATTTTTGTATTTTTAGTAGAGATGGGTTTTCACCATGTTGGCCAGGCTGGTCTCGAACTCCTGACCTTGTGACCTGCCCGCCTCGGCCTCCCAAAGTGCTGGGGTTACAGGCATGAGCCACCATGCCCATCCACACCACTAGACAATCTTAAACATAGACGTGATAATGATTTGGCTTCTATTTAGGCTCTATCTTTTATATTAAGAAGAGACTGTAGAAGGGGAAAAGTAGAAATAGGGAGACCAATTAAAAGGCTATTGTAGAAATCGAGGTGATAGATTGTGGTGATTTAGACCATAGGAGTAGTCATGAAGATGGTTAGATGTGGTCAAATTCTGGATCTATTTTGAATGAAGAAGCCATGGAATTTGCTGACTTGGATTGGGTATGGGGAGTGAAAGAGGAGTCAAGGTTGTCATCAACAGCGGATGAGGTCCAGGTAAGGGAGGTCTTGACTATTTTTGGAGATCTGTGAAAGGATTGCATGCAGGGGAATGTAGAAGTCACAGCAGAGGATAAGAGGATCATCTGGATACATATGGAAATGGGAATGTGAAGCCAGAGAACTGAGAGTTTGGTATTGAGTTCTGAACTGAGATGCTGCTGGTGGGAATGGAACGGAACAATGAAATTTTAGAGTGATTTAGTAAGTTTACATTAATTTAATCTGTATAAAGGGCTTGGTGCTTGGCAAAAAATGTATTAGCTATTTTTTCATTATGGAAAGAAACCAGCACAGGTAACTAGGTGTATAGATGGTGAAGAGATGGGGAGAAAGTGAGAGGAAAGAGTCAAGGATTCTCTTAATCTTTATAAACACTGCCTCTTCTGAAGGCACACATTCATCTGATTCAAGGGCTAAATTTGCCCTGCAAAATACAGACTTTGGTTCCAACCGTCTCGTACTGTCTTCCCCCTGGTGTGGCAGATAAACATATTAGTGGGGGTGCATGTGTGTATGTATGAGAAAATGATCAGTGACAAAGTATTGGGATAGTCATTCAGGGAGAGAGAGTCAGTAAGGGTGTTAGAGGTAGCTGAAGGAGTGGAAGGGAGTTAGCTAGTTGAAGGAACACTGGGGGACTGTTGGGAATTTGGGGGATTAAGTAAAAGGTTTATAAGGAGAGGGTGGAAAGAGTGGTTGATGGCTGATATTCTGATCATTTATACTAGCTGCTCAATCTCTACTTTTTCTAGGAGAAGTCCCCAGTCACCAAAGCCCAACACATTTGGTATTGTTGATTCCTTCCATTGTTTGCTTTGCTTTGTTTTTCCTAAGGCTGTCATTATCTCTGAGCCACCTAAATCCCCACCCTCAGCTGAAATCACTACTGTCTCTTCATGGCTCTCACTATATTTCAGTCCTTCTTCAGGAACTGGAGCTTTCAAGAATAAGGCAACTTTAGGAGTGACCCTAGGACAGAAGCTCTGCTCTCAGGATCCTTGTATGCTCCTGAATATGAATTCCATAGTATGACATTTGGAGCTGCCCAGATCCTTGTAGGCATATGTGTGTGTGTGTATTTGAGGCAAAAAAAAAAAAAAAAAAAAAAATTCCCTACTGCCCCATATCACCGAAGTGAACTCCAGAATATGGACCTAGATAATTTAGAGTCCCTTGACATGAATGATAGGACAATATACTCTAGGGCTCTGATTTTCCATATCACCTTTACAGATCTCCTTGTCAAAACATGGGCTTCCCTCACCTTCTCAACCATCCCTACCTTCTCAAATACACACACTATATCTATATCTTCACTAGTTTCCCAACAGCATGTCTATTGATTAAGATATGCTTGGTAAAGAAAAACACTCATTTTGAGAAAGATGACTTCAAACCATTCAACCATTCTCTTCCTCTCTCTGGGCCTTCTCTTTGTAGGCATGATGGGAAATGCACTACAGATACTCTGCAAGGTCCCTTTCATCTCTAATATTTCAGAATTCTCTGACTGTTTCTGAAGAGAGGAAGCAGTTTTTAGAAGTTCTGTTGCAACCTGTAGTGACTCTGTGGTGACTCAGTAGGTGGGTTGAATTTCTTTTTTTTTTTTTTAATTATACTTTAAGTTCTAGGGTACATGTGCATAACGTGCAGGTTTGTTACATATGTATCCCTGTGCCATGTTGGTGTGCTGCACCCATCAACTCGTTAGCACCCGTCGATTCATCATTTATATCAGGTATAACTCCCCAGTGCAATCCCTCCCCCCTCCCCCCTCCCCAGGTGGGTTGAATTTCTGTTGCGGTGGTAAGAAAGACGGAGGATTTTGTTTATTTATTTATTTATTTCTATAATGATGTTGACAACATAAAGTGAGAATTTTAGAAGGTTTGGAATGAAGGGGCTGAGGAAGGAGTCTGCTTCTCTTGCCTGAAGGTTGTTTGTGGCTGGTATCATAAATACTCAAAGCTAATGGGAGATACATGGGAAATACCTGTTGTTGGGAACCGTCTTTCTCCACTTGAATCTGGTGAGCAGATTGTGGAGGAGAGCTGGAGGATTTCATGTTTAAGGTGGATTTCGATTTCTAACCTGCTTCTCTCATTTCTCCCTGAGTTTTATGACCTTTGACACTTTACAGAACCCCTCCCTAAAGTGGTGAAAATGAGACAAGTAGGCTGTGCTTTCCGAGTCACTTTTTTGGAAGTAGATGGCATATGAATAATAAATGTATTAGTCTGAAGACTCTGTCTTGAGGCCTGTTTCAGTGTCCTGAGCTTCATATCAGCTACCTGAGTTTGTGTCTGGGCCAACTTCTTATACTGGTGTGTTCAGTAAACATTTAATGAAAAGAATGGCTTTAGTTAATGTCCTTTTCTAAGCCTTCTTTTTCCCACTTATAAACTGTTAGGGATGTACAGGACACTTGCTTAAGTTACTTCTGGCACTGACCTTCAGAATTTCTTTCACAAATGTAGGGAACTGCCTGGATAAGTTCCCTACATTTCTGGGAGAAGTTAGGGGAGAGGAGGAACTGGCCTCCTCTCCTTTGAAGATACTAGATGGTCAGATGGGAGCAGGTGTTCTTGCCTTATGGCAACCCCACATTTATAACAATTAACTCAGAAGGCCTGGAGTTGAGGATGGGCCTTCCCCCACTTCCTGGATTTGGTTTGGGAGAGGTTGGGCACTGGTAATGATCCCCAGTGTCTCACACCTTGAACCTCTGAGAATTCAAGACTCTCAGTTTCAGTTCTTAGAGGTCATTTGTTCTAATTCCCATATAAATCAGGAATTGTACTACCAATATCCCAATACCTAACAATCCCCGTAAGTTATCATTCTGATTCTGGGTCATTCTGATTCAATCCCTGCATCTCTACCTTAATACTTACTAGTTAGGCAAGTTACCTCACCTCTTTAAACCTCAATTTTTCATGTCTGTAAAATGGAAATAATAACAAGTCCTGTGACATAGATTATTGTAAGGAAGAATTGGAATAATCTATATAAAGGGCTTAGTGCTTGGCAAAAAGTGTATTAGCTATTTTTATTATTATGCTGAAACCCTATACCTAAAACAGGTAACAGCAGTGCTGATCTTGTTGGAGCATGGATTGGAGGCCTAGAGCCACATTCTGTAGGCTTCTCCACCCTGTCACTGTTCCCTGTGAGGTGTGTGTCTGTGTCTGGAATCCCTAGAGATTTGCAAAGCTCAGTTTGAAAACCCCTGATCTAGTCCAGTGTTCTTGTTTTATAAATGAGGTGATACTGAGTCCACATTCTCAGGTTCCTCATATGATGTGGCTTCCTAAACAACCATGTCAGTCTCCCCTGGATATACTTTAGTTGACCAATATCTCTCATTAAGTATTCCAGCTATGGTCTGCCTTGAACAGAGCACTATTACCATTCTTTGACTTTACCTATCTAAGATTACATTAGCCTCATTGACAGCCACACTCTCTACTCAGTTTATAATCTCTCATAATACTTAGGATTTTT
This sequence comes from Piliocolobus tephrosceles, assembly GCF_002776525.5. Taxonomy (NCBI): domain Eukaryota; kingdom Metazoa; phylum Chordata; class Mammalia; order Primates; family Cercopithecidae; genus Piliocolobus; species Piliocolobus tephrosceles. The sequence goes on from NC_045453.1 coordinate 7,689,752, forward strand.
CTTTTCTTTCTCTCCTTCCTTCCTCCTTCCCCCTCTCCTCTCCTCTCCTCTCCTCTCCTCTCCTCTCCTCTCCTCTCCTCTCCTTTTTTCTTTGTCTCGCTCTATTGCTCAGGCTGGTATGCAGTGGTATGATTGTGGCCCACTGTAGCCTCAAACTCCAAGGTTCAAGTGATCCTCCCACCTCAGCCTCCTGAGTAGCTAGGACCACAGGCATGCACCACCATACCTGGCTAATTTTATTTTTATTTTTATTTTGAGACAGAGTTTTGCTCTTGTTGCCCAGGTTGGAGTGCAATGGTGTGATCTCAGCTCATGGTAACCTCCGCCTCCTGGGTTCAAACAACTCTCCTGCTTCAGCCTCCCGAATAGCTGGGACTACAGACACACACCACCATGCCTGGCTAATTTTGTGTGTGTGTGTGTGTGTGTGTGTGTGTGTGTGTGTATTTTTAGTGGAGACGGGGTTTTGCCATGTTGGCCAGGCTGGTCTCAAATTCCTGACCTCAGGTGAGCTTCCTGCCTTGGCCTCCCAAAGTGCTGGGATCACAGACGTGAGCCACCATGCCTGGCCAGCTTGGAATTTTGAATTAGAGAAAGTACAAGAGAAAACTGCAAAATCTCAGATATAAGAGGGCCTTGGACTTACCTGTTATCTCTTTTTGGGATATAAAGTTTTTAGAACAGCCCTCTTGTAGGGTTCTAAGGTCTGGTCTACTTATTGAAAGCCTTATGGTTTTACTATCATGGAGCATCATTATTTTATTTAAATAAAATAAATACAACCCTGAAACTGTTCACCCCAGAATACATTACACATAGAGCTGCCCATACAGAAAACATCTCTAGAGCATATGAACACCTGCATTTCTAATTGTGATTTTTTGACCAGAGACCAATTTTTGAAACCAATGTTTGCTTCTTTTTGACCATGATATTTTAATACATGAAAATCTATCCAAAGGAGCAGTCACAGAAGGTTCTTGTTGAACTTTAGTTTTAGAGCTGCTTTTGAGGATGGCTATTTGAGGTGTCCTCCAAGCTGACACATATAGTGAGTTAAAGAATCTGCCAGGCACAGTGGCTCATACCTGTAATCCCAGAACTTTGGGAGACTGAGGAGGGAGGATCACTGAGCTCAGGAGTTTGAGATCAGCCTGGGCAACACAGGTAGACCCCTTCTCTACAAACAATTTAAAAATTAGGCTGGGCGTGGTGGCTCACACCTGTAATCCCAGCTATTCGGGAGGCTGAGGCAGGAGAATAGATTGAACCTGGGAGGCAGAGGAGGCAGAGGTGGAAGTGAGCCAAGATCATGCCACTGCACTCCAGCCTGGGTAACAGAGTGAGACTCTGTCTCAAAATAATAACAATAATAAATAAAAAATTAGCTGGGTATGGTCATGCATGCCTGTGGTCCTAGATATTTGGGAGGCTGAGGTGGGAGGATTGCTTGAGCCTGGGAGGTCGAAGCTGCAGTGAGCAGTGATTGTGCCACTGCACTCCAGCCTGGGTGAGACCCTGTCTCAAAAAAAAGTTAGGGAATCCTAATATGACATCTAGATTTGTTAAAAATCTGTCTAGTTGTTTTCATATGATGAGAAACAAACTGACAGAAGTCTAATTGTATTTATATGGATAGCCATGCTCTACTTGCTAAGACCACAATAACAGGCTCAGAGAAAGGGGAAAGTTTGTGTAAATTATACTTTGAATTAGGGGTAGACAGTCTAGTTTGGTGACTCCATGTTCAGAGCCAGGGTTTCCCAATTTTAGTTTATGTAAATAATTACCTGAGGATGTCGTTAGAAATCCAGATTCCTGGAACCTATCTCAGACTATTGAGTTAGAATCTCCACAGGGTAAGACCTCTGACTTGTATTTTTGTAACCTCCACAGGCAATTCTGATGTAGAGGGGAAGGGACAAAGTACCACTGAAAAATTATTTAGATTAATAACTTTAAACTCTTAAAATTGTATACCTAAAAGAATTTTGAAAAATTATGTAACTCTTGACATAATGTTCATATCTAAAAATTTTATTATGACATTAAAAAAATTGCAAAAAATCTAATTTCCAAAATATTTTACATATTATATACACACACATATATATATGCACATATAGGTTATAGCTCTTTCAAAACATTGGCACTGCAAATTTAGCTCATATAATTTATAGAAAACATCCACCATACAACCTATTTTGCATAGCCAGTTATCACTCAACATAATCAGCGAAATCAGATCTAGTTTGTTAGAAATTGCCTAACTTCTTTCTTAAGATAAATATGTGGCCAGGTGCGGTGGCTCAAGCCTGTAATCCCAGCACTTTGGGAGGCCGAGACGGGCGGATCACTAGGTCAGGAGATCGAGACCATCTTGGCTAACACAGTGAAACCCCATCTCTACTAAAAAAAAATACAAAAAAATTAGCCGGGCGTGGTGGCGGCGCCTGTAGTCCCAGCTACTTGGGAGGCTGAGGCAGGAGAATGGCGGGAACCCGGGAGGCGGAGCTTGCAGTGAGCCGAGATGGCACCACTGCACTCCAGCCTGGGCGACGGAGCCAGACTCTGTCTCAAAAAAAAAAAAAAAAAAAAAAAAAAATATAAATACATTAATATATGCCTCTGTGATAACTATTTCACTTCTGAATTGTAATTCTAAGAGATATAAGGCAAGTAGTCTTGCCATGAGTTTGTTAGGTGGATAAATTAAGATGCCAATCCTTTCAATACTGATTTCTCAGAGAAGCTCTCTTCGATTTGCTTTCTTGGGGCTCTCACTCAGAAGTTATACATTCTCAAATTGTCCCTTTGTTCAGCACTTTGTTCATACCCTGGCATTGTACCGTAATAAAGTTTGAGATAAGAGAGAGCTATGACATTCTTGTTTAACATGGGAGAAGGGTAATTGTGAAAGAGAGTGAGAAAGAAGAGCCAACTCAGACAGATCATTGTTAGGAAATATTACATATGGAAGTTGAGGATCTAGACATTTATTCTCTTCATATTTTTCTGCGCAGGTACTCACAGAAATAGAGTACCCTAGATTGAGGACTAGTGATTTAAACTGTCTTTGACCTAGATAATAGAGAACCATTGTAATGAATTTTTTTGCATGTGTCTATTATACTTGAGAGACTTGATGTACATATAAAATGATGCTCCTGGATTTGCTTTCCACTTTCTGTTTCTGCTCTAGGCATATTCCTCTTTTGGGCTGCATTCCAAATGCTCTGGTAATAAAAGAGCTACCCTTATTCACTTGTTATAGATAAGGCCAGCATGGGACACAGGATGGTAGGAACAAGTGCGTGATTCCCCTCCTGTAAATAGGCTTGTAGGCAGTGGGAAAAGAGAAGAGGTACACAATCCATCAGGCACCAAAGCCACTTTGGCCAAGGGAACATGCACAAGGTATTTGGATCAAGGCCTGAAAATAGCTGGCAAGAGGACAGGGTACAATAATAGCCCAGACTGCAGGGCAGGAGACCCATACTCTGAACCTCAGCTCCAGGGGCCTCTTCCAGCCTCTTCACAGAGTCCCATACTGAGCCCACTGTGGGAGCTCGAGAAACTCTTCTTGACATGATTCCAAAATCCATTCCACAAATTCCACTCTTGTCTTTCCCCTGCCTGTCCAGCATCTATCTTGTTTGTCTGTATCCTATCTCATCCCCTCTCCTTCCATACTTTCTCTCTTTGATCATCCTGGATCCAGCTGGTCATATGAGCAGAGATAAGTTTGTTCATTTGTTTATTCATTCTTTTATCTATTCGTTTTACAATTATGTATTAAATGCTCACTGTGTATTGGCCTTTGTGGTAAGCACCGAGGAGAAAACATATAAAAAGATATCCTGTCTGCCATTAAGGAACTCACAATCCAGTGTGGGAAACAGATGTCTACATAGGACTGTAGTGCTAGAAAAAAATCAGTGTCCAAGTGTTGTCTTTAGAAATAAACAGAAAGGCTGGGCGTGGTGGCTCACGCCTGTAATCCTAGCACTTGGGGAGGCCGAGGTGGGCAGATCACTTGAGGTCAAGAGTTCGAGACCAGCCTGGCCAACATGGTGAAACCCTGTCTCTACTAAAAATATAAAAATTAGCCGGGTGTGGTGGTGGGAGCCTGTAGTCCCAGCTACTTGGGAGGCTGAGACATGAGAATTGCTTGAACCCAGGAAGCAGAGGTTGCAGTGAGCCGAGATAGCAGCACTGCACTCCAGCCTGGGCAACAGAGCTAGACTCTGTCTCAAAAAAAAAAAAAAAGAAATAGAAAGAGGCAAGAATGAATGAATGAATAGTGCTAAATCTTTCTGATGAATGGTTAGTCTTTCTGGAAAGGAAGTTTTGTAAAGATGTCCGTATTTTCCAAATTAAATCTGTACATTTATTGCAATTCCAATCAAAATCACAATTATATTTTTATTGAGATATAATTTATACTGTACAATTCACCCACTTAAAGTATACAATTCATATTTTTAATATATTTGCAAAGGTGTACATCTTTCAATTTTAGAACATTTTCATCACCCCCAAAAGAAGTCCAATACTCATTAGCAGTCATTTTTCATCTCCTCTCAACTTCTTCCCCTCTAGCTCTAGGCAACCACTAATCTACTTTCTGTCTCTAAGGCTCTGCCTTATTCTGGACATTTCATATAAATGGAATCATATAATATGTGGCCCTTTGTGTCTGATTTCTTTCACTAAGCGTGATGTTTTCAAGGTGCATCCGTGTTATAGGCCGGATGCAGTGGCTCATGCCTATAATCCCAGCACTTTGGGAGGCTGAGGCAGGCGGATCACCTGAGGTTGGAAGTTCGAGACCAGCCTGGCCAACATGGTGAAACCCCATCTGTACTAAAAATATAAAAATTAGCCGGGCATGGTGGTGCATGCTTGTAATTCCAGGTACTTGGGAGACTGAGGCAAGAGAATTGCTTGAACCCAGGAGGCAGAGGTTGCAGTGGGCTGTGAGCATGCCACCACACTCCAGCCTGGGCAACAAAGTGAGACTGTCTTAAAAAAAATGTTCATCCATGTTTTACCATCTATCAGTACTTCATCCTTTTACATCGCTGAATAATGTTACATTGTATAACTGTATCACATTATCACATTTTTCTTTCTTTCTTTTTTTTTTTTTTTTTTTTGAGATGGAGTCTTGCTCTTGTCGCCCAGGCTGGAGTGCAGTGGCATAATCTTGGCTCACTACAACCTCCGCCTCCCGGGTTCAAGCGATTCTCCTGCCTCAGGCTCCCGAGTAGCTGAGATTACAGGCACTGGCCACCACGCCCAGCTACTTTTTGTATTTTTGGTACAGACAGGGTTTTGCCATGTTGGCCAGGCTGGTCTCAAACACCTGACCTCGTGATCCGCCCTCGTGGGCCTCCCAAAGTGCTGGGAATATGGGCATGAGTCACCACTCCTGGCCCCACATTTTTCTTTATTCATTCCTCAGCTGGTGGACATTTGGGTTGTTTACACTTTCTGATGTCATGAATAATGCTACTGCAAACCTTTGGGTACATATTTTTGTGTAGATGTATGTTTTCATTTCTCTTGGGTATATAACTAGGAGTGTAATTGCTGAGTCATATGATAACTCTCTATTTAACCTATTGAGGAACTGCCAGACTGTTTTCCAAAGTAACTGAACCATTTTATATTCCCACCAGCAATGTATGAGGTTTTCAATTTCTGCACATGCTTGTCAGCACTTGTTATTGTCTGTTTGTTTGATTATGCCCATCTTAGTGAGTGTGAAGTGGGATCTGATTGTTATTTTGATTTGTATCTCCTTGACCACCTCTGATCTTTTTTTTTCTTTTTTTTTTTTTTGAGACTGAGTCTCACTCTGTCACCCAGGCTGGAGTACAGTGGCACAATTTTGGCTCACCACAACCTCTGCCTCCCAGGTTCAAGCGATTCTCATGCTTCAGCCTCCCAAGCAGCCGCAACTACAGGTGCGTGCCACCATGCCCGGATAAATTTTTTTTTTTTTTAAGTAGAGATGGGGTTTTGCTATGTTGGCCAGGCTGGTCTTGAACTCCTGACCTCAGGTGATCCTCCCACCTCAGCCTCCCAAAGTGTTGGGATTACAGGCATGAGCTACCGTGCCTGGCCCATTAACTGCCTTTTGAAGACTGGCTTCCTCAATAGGTGAGGAATCAATGTTTAGGGAGACATTTCATAAATAGTCCACTGATTGAGGCTATTTACTCTAGTTTCATCAGTTTTATAGTTGGTGGAGACCCCTTCCAAATTTGGGTGATAGGATGACAGTTGATTCCAGTTTTTGAGTCAGGAGCTGAGTGAGGCTGCATTAGGGTCTGCAAATTAGATATCACTTGAAACCAGAAATCTTTGGTATTTTCAAAAGGAACTTTTTCTAAGGAACTAAGGGAAAACCAAACAGAATGATGAATTTCTGTTAAGTACACTAAAATTCCATCCTTGGTAGTTGTCAACCTCATAGTTCTCAGAGTTCCTACATTTTTATTTTTTTCCTTATGCTAATTCTGAATTTGGAAATAATACCCCCCTTTTGGAGACCATGTCATTTAGGAGGAGAGTACCCTGAACTAGAGACATTTGGACTCAGGAATTGTGCTATCCAACATGGAAGCCACTAACTACATGTAACTATTGATATTTATAGTAATTAAAATTAAGTAAAATAATCCAGTTCTTCTGCCACATTTCAAGTGTTCGATAGCTATATGTGGCTAGTGACCATTTTGGACAACAGTGCTTTAGAATAATGCTGCTACTAATTTGTAAGTAACTTCGAGGTCATCACTTTCCATTTCTGTGCCGAAGGTTTCTCATTGGTAAATAAGAGTGGTGAGTCTCAAAAGTGCCATCCTCCTCTGGAATTCTTTATTTTTCTTTTTCTTTCTTTCTTTTTTTTTTTTTTTTTTTTCAGACACAGGGTCTTGCTTTGTTGTCCAGTCTAGTCCCTGTAGCTCCTGGTCTCAAGTGATCCTCCCACCTCAGACCCTAAAGTGTTGGGATTACAGGCATGAGCCACCATGCCTGGCCCTCCTCTGGCATTCTGAGTAATCTGTGGTTCAGTTTTTGGGGTATGCCTCTGTCTACCTCCTCCTTCAGCCCTTCTTGTTCCTTACTGCAGCTTGGGCAGAAGCACCCAGAGGGAACATTAGGCTGCTAATTGGTCAAGGTACATTGCTCCCATTCCCTGCTGAAAGGGAAATTGGCTTGTGGGTATACTTGTATCTTGAGTGTTCCACATTTGTGTAGTGCTTTATGGATTGCAGAACTTTCACATTATTTTTTCATTTTATAGAACCAAAGAATATCAAAGTTGGAAGGGCCATAAAGGTCATCTCAAACTTCAATAACCATGAATGATATGGGGAGCTTATGCAATGAAAATTTCAAGACCCCACTCCCTGGAGAATAATCTGGTAGAAGTAGGTGTCAGGGTTACCCTGGCCCAACCTGAACAATCCTATGCGGCATGGAAACTTGGTACCGCATTATTAACAACATCTGACCACTCTTTGAGAAACACTGGTCTTGTTTGGTCCCTGGCCATATTGTGGAGTCTGCTCTTTAGTATCCCTAAAAATCCCAGATTCGACATGATATCTCCAGGGTCAGGAAACTCCTGAAGGAGTGCCTTCCATCTTTGGACACCTCTAACAGTTAGAAAGGTTTTCTTTAATATGGAGCTCTCCCAACTGACATAGGTTTTCCATTTATAGTTATACTACATTAGTCTACTTTTTCCTATAATAATCCTTTAGATTCATGCATTCATTCAGCAAAAATTTACTGAACACCTACTATATACAAGGTTCTGTACAAGACAATGAGGGATTTAGCAGTGAACAAGACCAACTTGGCCTCTGCCTTCAGAAACTGTCTTCTGTCTAGTAGGGAAGATAGGCTTAGCAAAAATAATAAGTAAACAATATGTAATATTATTAATGTTATTGTTAATATTAACAACAATAACAATAAGTAAACAAAAAACTAACAAAAGAAGTATAGTTTGAGAAAAATGCTGTGAAGAAAATAAGCAGTGTTGTGATGAAGAATAACAGGAAGGGCTGATCTACTTAGGGTGGTCAGGGAAAGCTTCAATAGGAGGTGACATTTAAGCTGAGATTTGAAACACAAGAAGAATTGGGGAAAGATAGTTTAAGAACATGGCATGTTCTCTCAGTCAGAAGGCCAGCGTGTTTGGAGCCTAGTAGGCAGAATAGGAGAATGGCACAAGATGAAGTTGGGGAGGATACAAGGCAAAGTAGGAATATGGATTTTCTTCTATATGCAATGGAAGCCATTAAAGGATTTTAAGCAGCAGGTGATATGATGTGATTTGTGGTTTGTTTGTTTTGTTGTCGTTGTTGTTTGTTTATTTATTTATTTATTTATTTTTTTGTTGTTGAGATGGAGTCTCGCTCTATTACCCAAGCTGGAGTGCAGTGGCCGGATCTCAGCTCACTGCAAGCTCCGCCTCCTGGGTTCCCGCCATTCTCCTGCCTCAGCTTCCCGAGTAGCTGGGACTACAGGCGCCCGCCACCTCGCCCGACTAGATTTTTATATTTTTTTTAGTAGAGATGGGGTTTCACCGTGTTAGCCAGGATGGTCTCGATCTCCTGACCTCGTGATCCACCTGTCTCGGCCTCTCAAAGTGCTGGGATTACAGGCTTGAGCCACAGCGCCCGGCCTGTTTATTTATTTATTTTGAGACAAGGTCTGGCTCTATTGCCCTGGCTGGAGTGTAGAGGCAACATCTCGGCTCCCTGCAATCTCCACCTCCCGGGCTCAAGTGATCCTCCTACCTCAGCCTCCTGAGTAGCTAAAACTATAGATTTAGCATGCACCACCACACCTGGCTAATTTTTTTTTTTTTTTTTTTTTTTTTAAAGTAGAGCATTTTGCTATGTTGCCCAGTCTGGTCTCAAACTCTTGGGCTCAATCCACCTACCTTGGCTTCCCAAAGTGCTGGGATTACAGGCATGAGCCACCATGCCTGGCCAATTTATGTTTTTAATAAATCATTCTGTGGCTGGGTGCAGTGGCTCATGCTTATAATTCCAGCACTTTGGGAGCCAAGGCAGGCAGATCGCTTGAGGTCAGGAGTTCGAGACCAGACTGGCTAACATGGTGAAACTTCATCTGTACTAAAAATGCAAAAATTAGCCAGGCATAGTGGCATGCACCTGTGGTCTCAGCTACTTGGGAGGCTGAGGCAGAAGAATCATTTGAACCCAGCAGACAGAGGTTGCAGTGAGTCGAGATCACACTACTACACTCCAGCCTGGACAACAGACCGAGACTCTGTCTCAAAAAAAAAAAAAAAGATCACAGATCATGCTGGGTGATGTGTGGACTGGAAGGGTGCAAGAGTGAAGTGGGAGACCAGTTAGGTGGTCATTGTGGTCATCCAGGCAAGAGATGAAGGTGGCTTGTCCAGGGTGGAGGCAACAAATATACAGATTTTTGAGACTTGATATCACATCTCTCAGTATCTTCTCTTACACAAGCTAAACATCTCAGTTCAGTGTTCCTCTCATCTCCTCTCATAACAGGTTTGGTGTCTCTTCTCACCTGGGGTGTTTCTCCTCTGGTTTCTCTTCCATCTGATGCCTCTGTAAAGAACCCAGTTTCTCCACCTATCTTTCCCTCAGCTGTTTCTTCCTATCCTGTGCCTTACTTGTAGTTCTAGGGAATTAAAAGCTTCAATGCAATGACTACCCTTCTCATATAAAGAGGGGAGCTGGGTGCAGTGGTGCATGCCTGTAGTCCCAACTACTCTGGAGGCTGAGGTGGGAGAATTATTTGAACCTGAGAGTTTAAGACCAGCCTGGGCAACATAGTGAGACATTGTCTCAATAAATAAATAAATAAATAAATAAATAAATAAATAAATAAATAAAGGGTAGCCCCAGTCTTCCCTGTGATTAGTCAATTATCAGTCTTTCAGTTATTCAGCCATGACCCTTGAATACCTATTGTGCCAGTTGTGCTTGAAGGAGACAGAGAAGAAGAAGACATGATCTCTGTCCTCCAAGAGCCCAGCGTATAATGGGAAAGATAAGGCCCAAATAAATGTGGTAAAAGCTAGAAAAGCAGATCACAAAGAAAATGAGATAAAGGGCTTTGGGAGGAAGAAAGAACTTTTAGATTTTGGGTAGGTGAGAAAAAGGGAAACTAGCGAAAATTTCTTGGAAAATGTTAATTCAGAGAACCTGGGGCTGGAGAGGGACACAGGGAGTATTTTTTGTGTGTGTGTGTGGTGGTCAAAGATGACCTTACTGAGAAGCCAACATTTGAGCAATGACTCAAAGGTAAGGAATAAGTCATGTGGCTATCTAGGGAAAGAACACTTCAAGAAGAGGGCAGAGGCTCTGAGGTTAAATGTTCTTGGTGCTTTTGCCAAACACTGGGGAGGCCGTTTGGCTGGAGCAGAGGGAGAGGGAAAGGAAGAGAGAATAGTTGTATATGAGGACAGAGAGGTAACGAGGGACTAGATCATGTAGGCCATTGTGAGGACTGACTTTTACTCAAAATGAAATGGGAAGTGATCTGAGCAATCTGAGCAGAGGGGTGACATAATGTCACCTACCTAATGGTAATTTTGGACGAGGATGGTAGAAATAGATGTGAAGAGAGGTAGTCGAATTCTAAATGGATTTTGAATCAATAATGGGTTAAAGTAAATTTTGAGAGTGTGAGGATGAAGTAGTTGGAGAAGGCTCCTTGGAGGAGGTTCCCTAGGGGAAGAAGATGAGAAGGGCTAGTGACTGTGTACCGTGGGTTGTCACACCAACCATATGGCCTCCAGGTGAAGGAAAAGTAGTTTGGTTTACACCAAGGGCTCCCCATATTATCACATCAGCTAAATTTCTCATTAATAGTTTTGTTTGATTCATAGTGTTTAAAACTTTTTTTTTTGGTAGGGAGGGGCGGGACAGGGTCTCTGTTGCTAGGCTGGAGTGCAGTGGCATCAACATGGCTCACTGCAGGCTTGATCTCCTGGGTTCATGTGATCCTCCTGTTTTAGCCTCTCAAGTAGCTGGGACCACAGGCATTAGCTACCATGCTTGGCTAATTATAAAATTTTCTTTTAGAGACACTATGGTGCCCAGGCCAATCTTGAACTCCTGTCCTCAAGCGGTCCTCCTGCTTTGCCCTCCCAAAGTACTGGTATTATAGGTATGAGCCACTGCACTTGGCCTTAAAGCTTTTAAAAATTAGTGGTCAACACTTACATAAATCCAGGAGTTTTGACAAAAATAGATTCCAGGCTACTGTTGAAAAATCAAAAAAATTGACAATATTGAGCCCCGATTCTTAGCAGGCAAAAGCTGACAGGAACCAAGTTTAGGTACTAGATGCCTCCTTTCGCCAGAGCATGCATTTGCCAGTTTTCCAGTCCTTCCCTTTCCCTATTGTTCCTCTGAAACCGAGGCTAAGGGTTATTATACATTTGCTGCCGTTTTGTTATAGGGAAGTGGAAAGGGAACTATTTCTTATCTTTATCATATATTTTCTTTCATTTGGTCCACTTATTTACATTACCTGCCTAGATCCTGCCAATTTTTGAGCTTGTAACTCCTGTTGTAGAGGAAAGAGGTCTGGACCTTAATTCCTGGTCCCTGCTCTGCTGTGGTAACCCACCCTGTGATGCCAAGCATAGCTAATAGCCTCTTTGGATCTCAGAGTTAAGAGACTAAATTGGATGTTCTTTTAAGAGTTCTGACATCCTAGAGGGCTTGGGATTTTGCAGTAGGCCAGTACCCTGCCCCTCACCTTTCCCAACCAGCCAGGGGCCCCAGCCTGGTGTGTATGTCAGAGAAAGAAGATACTGGAATGAGTAAGGTGCCTATATCAATAATGTATAACTTGAGCCCATAGCCAAGTAGAGGAATGCACACTGTGGTGTGTGTGTGTGTGTGCGCATGCATGTGTGTGTCAGGGTTGGAAGTGGGCTCAAGTAAATTGTACTTGTATAGGTTGTGCTTATCTCTTCTTGTGCACCCTCTATGTACTAGGTTGTACTCGAGGTGCTAGGGATGTAGCAGTGAAGAAAACAAATAATATCTCTGCTATCAGCTGGGTGCAGTGGCTCATGTCTGTAATCCCAGCACTTTGGGAAGCCGAGGCAGGTGGATCACCTGAAGTCAGGGTGTGTGAGACCAGCCTGGCCAACATGTTGAAACCCCATTTCTACTAAAAATACAAAAGTTAGCCAGGTGTGATGGTGGGTGCCTGTAATCCCAGCTACTCGGGAGGCTGAGGCAGGGAGAATTGCTTGAACCCGGGAAGCGGAGGTTGCAGTGAGCCAAGATCTCGCCATTGCACTCCAGTCTGGGTGACAGAGCAAACTCTGTCTCAAAAAAAAAAAAAAAAAAAAAAAAGATCTCTGCTATCTGGAGCTTATATTCCAGTGAAGAAAACAGATAATATATAAGTAATTAACATACATGAGATAATTTCAAACAATGGAATGTTTCATGAAAAAAATAAAACAGATTTTTTTTTTCTTTTTTTTTTTGAGACAGAGTCTTGCCCTGTCACCAAGGCTGGAGTCCAATGGCGCAATCTCAGCTTACTGCAACCTCCGCCTCCTGGGCTCAGGTGATCCTCCCACCACAGACTCCTCCGTAGCTGGGATTACAGGCATGCACCACCATGCCTGGGTAATTTTTGTCTTTTTAGTAGAGTTGGGGCTTCGCCATGTTGGCCAAACTCCTGGCCTCAAGTGATCTACCCACCTCAGCCTCCCAAAGTGTGGGATTACATGTGTGGCACCTGGCAAAACAAAATGATTTGATGGAGAGTTTCCAAAGGGGCACACTGTACACATAGGTGGGTACGTATTTGTGGTGGTTCTACTTGCAGATACAGATAAGTCCTTAAGTTTGAATCCTGGGTGCATATATTTATACTTATTTGTTCCTATGTGTGCAGATGGGCAGCTTTTATGCCTAGAATGTTTGTATATTAGTATATGTGATTTTATACAAGTGAACACACATAGGTGAGTTGGTATGTGGTTTGCATGTGGGGACACATGTGCTTGGGTATATATATGTCAGCATTCAGCCATAACCGGAGACGTTCTGAAGTTCCTGTGGCACTTGTCAATGAGCCAGTTAAGGAAATGGCTTTTCTGCCTCTGGCATTCAGGGCTGTTTGCCACCTTCCTCTCTCCCTGTTCTTTCCCACTTTAGTAAGCTCCCTGTGTTTGGCTTCTCTTATCCCTAGGAGGGTTAAAGCCTACTGACACATCGAGCCAGGAACTAGAAAGAGGCTGATAATCTTCTGTGTGACCTTTGTTAGTAAGAAAAGGCCTGGCTTCCCTGCCAGTCCCTGTCCTTCACACTATGAGGGAAAGAGTCCTGACTTGAAATCAGAAGACCTGAGGATCTATTCTTGGCTCTACCACTTATCATTGTGTGACCTTGGCCAAGCCACTACGTCTCTCTAGGTTTCAGTTACCTACTTCATAAGTGCTCTGTGCAGTAAGGAAGGAGAGGGAAAGCAATGGTCTGTAGTGCTAAGGGAGGGCCACATGGTGCTGGTGTCTGAAGGAGGAGGGAGAATATTCTGAGTGGGGGGCAATGGCATGGTCAAAAGTGTGGAGACGGACCTGAACTTGCCAAGGGAAACCAGGAATCCACTTAGAGTAAAATTCAAACTTCTTACTATTGCCTACAAGGCTCTATGTGATTTGGCTGCTGCCTACCTCTCATTCTTACCCAACTTCTTGCTCACTGAAATCCAGCCGTATTGTCTTTCTTTCTTTGTTTGAAAAGGTCTCAGTGCCTTTCCACTTGATGTTCTCTTTCCCCAGAATACTCTTCCCAAGAATTAGTATGATTGCCTACCTTTCATTATTCAGGTCTTGGCTCAAATATCACCTCTCCAGAGAGAGGCCCTCCAGGACCATCTTATTTAAAGTAGTTGTTCCCTAATATTTATCAATATTTAAAATGCACACGTCGGCCAGGCACGGTGGCTCACGCCTGTAATCCCAGCAGTTTGGGAGGCCAGGGCGGGTGGATCACCTGACGTCAGGAGTTCAAGACCAACCTGACCAACATGGTGAAACCCCATCGCTACTAAAAATGCAAAAATTAGCCAAGCATGATGGTGCACGCCTGTAATCCCAGCTACTCCGGAGGCTGAGGCAGGAGAATTGCCTGAACCCGGGAGGCAGAGATTGCAGTGAGCCAAGATCACACCATTTTATTCCAGCCTGGGCACCAAGAGCAAAACTCCATCTTGAAAAAAAAAAAAAAAAAAAAACAAAAGCACACATCTCCTGACCCAACAGTTCCACTTCTGGTAATTCATCCTACAGATATACTTGCAAGTGAGTAAAGTGACATAAAAATAAAAATATTCATTGACGCATTTATTTGTTAAATAAATAACAGTACATACAAACGGTGGAATATTTTGCAGCTGAGAAAGATAATGAAATAGCTCTTTAAGCTTGGCGCCATGGCTCATACCTGTAATCCCAACACTTTGGAAGGAAGGCTGAGGCGGGAGGATCGGAGGATCACTTGAGGCCAGGAGTTCCAGACCAGCCTGAGCAACATAGTAAGATTCTGTCTTTGCAAAAAAAAAAAAAGTATCCAGGCGTGGTGGCTCTGGCCTGTAGTCCCAACTACTCAAGAGGCAGAGGTGAGAGGATCACTTGAGTCTGGGAGGTTGAGGCTGCAGTGAGCTGTGATGGTACCACTGCACCCCAGCCTGAGTGACAGAGTGAGACCCTGTCTCAACAACAAAAACAACAACAAATGAAAAAGAGAAATAGTTATCTAAGTCTTGCTGAAGAATGATATCAAGGTATATTGTTAAATTTGAAAAATCAAGATGATCTACTTCTACACATAAGATTTGTGCATTTTAGTGAATGCATATAAAAATTAACAAAACAAGATACAAAACTGTGTGTATTGTATGCCATCATTTGTGTAGAAAAAATGAGAATATGTAAACAAATGCATGTAGTATATATGCTTGTCTGACAGACCTGTTCCTTAAGTAGAGTCGTTTTTCCTACCCCTGTTACCCTGTGCTTGACTGGGGACTATGAGGTGTTTATCTCTTTTCTGAACAACATTAAAATCCTTTTTTTTTTTTTTTTTTTTTTTTTTGAGACAAAGTCTTACTCTATTGCCCAGGCTGGAGTGCAGTGGCATGATCTCTGTTCACTGTAGCCTCCACCTTCCGGGTTCAAATGATTCTCCTGCCTTAACCTCCCAAGTAGCTGGGACTACAGGCGTATGCCACCATGCCCGGCTAATTTTTGTATTTTTAGTAGAGACAGGGTTTTGCCATGTTGGCCAACCAGGCTGATCTCAAACTCCTGACCTCAGGTGATCTGCCTGCCTCGGCCTCCCAAAGTGCTGGGAATACAGGTGTGATCCTCTGTGCCTGGCTGACCGATTTTTTTTTTGGAGCAGAGTTTCACTCTTGTCACCCAGGCTGGAGTGCGATGGCACAATCTCAGCTCGCTGCAACCTCTACCTCCCGAATTCGAGAGATTCTCCTGCCTCAGCCTCCTGTAAAATCCAATTTTTTAATATTCAACTTTCAAATTTCTGTCTTCAATGCTATCTCAAGGGTCTTATTAAAGATCCTAATGATACAGACTTCTTGCAAAGTAATTAGTTTAGTCATTCCACACTAGTTGAATTACCCTAGCCCTCTGTCCTACTAAGAGTGGTCCTGTCTGAATATTGATTGTTTCTGGAAAGTTACACAGAACATTGGTAACAGTGTTTTGCCCTGGGCATGGTGGCTCACGCCTGTAATCCCAGCACTTTGAGAGGCTGAAGCAGGATTGCTTGAGGCCAGGAGTTTGAGATCATCCTGGACAATATATCAAGACTCTGTCTCTACAAAAAATTTTAAAATAAAAAAATTAGCCAGGTGTGGTAGCATGTGCCTGTAGTCCCAGCTACCCAGGAGGCTGAAGTAAGAGGATTGCTTGAGCCCAGGAGTTGGAGGCTGCAGTGAGCTATGATTGTGCCACTGCACTCCAGCCTATGCAATAGAGTGAGACCCTGTCTCTAAAAACCAAATCGCAAAACCCAAACTGTGGTTTGCCAGTAGGCAGGGTAATTGGGAGATAGGAGTGGGGAGAACACTTATCATTCGTATCTTTTTATGTAGTCCCACTTGTATGTATTATTTATTCAAAAACATCATAAAATTGGAAAAAAACCACTAACGGAAACATTTATTTATTTTTTGAGACTGGGACTCACTCTGTTGTCCAGGCTGGAGTGCAGTGACATGATTACAGCTCACTGCAGCCTTGACCTCCAGGGCACAAGCGATCTTCCTGCCTCAGCCTTCTGAGTACTTGAGACTACAGGTGTGCACCACCACAGTCAGCTAATTGAATTTTTTTTTATTTTAGAGATGAAGTTTTGCTATGTTGCTCAGATTGGTCTTGAATTTCTGGTCTCAGATGATCCTCCTGCCTTGGCCTCCCAAAGTGTTGGGATTACAGGAGTGAGCCAAGAGATCTTCTCATTTTATCTTTCTGAGTGGCTGGGACTACAGGTACATGACACCACACTTAGCTAATTTCTTTTCTTTTTTCTTTCTTTTTTTTTTTTTTTTGAGACGGAGTTTCACTCTTATTGCCCAGGCTGGAGTGCAGTGGCATGATCTTGGCTCACTGCAACCTCTGCCTCCTGGGTTCAAGTGATTCTCCTGCCTCAGCCTCCCGAGTAGCTGGCATTACAAGCATGCACCACCACGCCCAGCTAATTTTTGTATTTTTAGTAGAGACGGTGTTTCTCTATGTTGGTCAGGCTGGTCTTGAACTCCTGACCTCACGTGATCCACCCGCCTCGGCCTCTTAAAGTGCTGGGATTACAGATGTGAGCCACCGCACCCAGCCAGATCCAGCTAAATTTTTTAGAGATGGGTACTTGCTATGTTGCCAGGCTGGTCTTGAACTCCTAGCCTCAATAGATGGGCCCACTTTGGCCTCCTAAAGTGTTAGGATTACAGGTGTGAGCCACCGTGCCTGACCCAAGATAGTATATTTTTTAAAAGTATTTCTCCCTAGTCACTCATTTTTATATCATTCTGCTTTATTTCCTTTTTAATGCTTATCATAATCTGAAATTATCCTGGTTATATTTGTTATTTATTACCCACACTATCATTAGAATATAAGCTCCATGATATCAGGTATCTTACTTATCTTGCTCATTGGTGCCTTATTTCTTCTTTTGTTTGTTTGAGACGGAGTCTTACTCTGTCGTCCAGGCTGGAGTGCAGTGGTGCGATCTTGGCTCACCACAACCTCCACCTCCCGGGTTCAAGCGATTCTCCTGCCTTAGCCTCCCAAGTAGCTGGGATTATAGGTCTCCCAGTGTGCTGGAATTACAGGAAAGAGCCACCATGCCCTGCCCATTGGTGCTTTATTTCTATACATGTAGATAGCACATAGTAGTTGTTGAATAAGCAAATGAATGCATGAAGGAATGACTGAAGTAAACAGGCTAAATCCTAGGAAGGAGTGGGAGGCAAGGCTGAGGAGGTAGACAGAAATCACCTGATACAGGATGGTGATTCTCAAACTTTATTTATTTATTTATTCAAGACGGAATCTCACTCTGTCTTCCAGGCTGGAGTGCAGTGGTTTGATCTCAGCTCCCTGCAACCTCCGCCTCCTGGGTTCAAAGGATTCTCGTGCCTCAGCCTCCCCAGTAGCTGGGATTACAGGCACACACCACCACACCCAGCTAATTTTCGTATTTTCAGTAGAGATGTAGTTTCACCATGTTGGCCAGGCTGGTCTCAAACTCCTGACCTTTGGTCTGTCCACCTAGGCCTTCCAAAGTGCTGGGATTACAGGCATGAGCCACCGTGCCCAGCCAATTCTCAAACTTTAAGTGTGCGTCAGAATCCCATACTAATTCCTTGTACCATCTTGTAATAAAGAAGCAGATCTTTGGACGCTGTGATTGTAATTCAGTGTGTCTGAGCTGGGGCCCAGGAATCTACAAATCCTCTAGATGATTTAGGCACAAGTGATCTGGAGACCCTACTCTGAATAATGCAGTCTTGATGCCTCATCAGAAGGAGTCACCTCTGTGATATCACTTCTCCTTAATACATTACTAGGATAGAAGAGAAGGGGCCATCACTCCATTTTATCAAGGATCAGAGATGGACAGTGCATTTCCTAATGACATACAACATGTGTATAAAGGATCTTGAATGGCCAAAGTATCTGAGCAGTCAGCTCAAGATTGATGATGGCAAGATTGATGGTGGGCAGATAGCTCACCCTCATGGAACAGTTCCAGGCCTTAGCGTCACTGAATGGATTTTATGACTATGCCTGTTTCTTGTTTGGGGAAGAAGTTATACCCCTAATCACTGGTTCTTTCTGGTATGTCTCAGGGAGGGCAATGAACCAGGGGAGACCACTCAGATCACATACCATGAGCTTCTGGTTCAAGTGTGTCAGTTCAGCAATGTTCTCCGAAAACAGGGTGAGTGTGGGGGTGTGGGAAAGGGACTGGGGGGCTGGCCTTGGGGTATCTGAGGACTTATGGGGAGAGGGCAAGGGATGGAAAGATTTTGGTAACAGCGAAAGAGAACAGGTCAGCTGGGAGGGAGGCCAGCTGGATGGGAGGGAGCAAGTAGCAGCAAGAAGGGTTCATGGTTCATTTCATTTTCTGTGCTTTTACCTGCAGGCATTCAGAAGGGTGACCGAGTGGCTATCTACATGCCTATGATCCCAGAGCTTGTGGTGGCCATGCTGGCATGTGCCCGCATTGGGGCTTTACACTCCATTGTGGTAGGAGTTTGGGCTGGTGAAAAGGGGCAGGTATGGGGGGTGGGGCTCTGAAGAAGTAGGTTGGGCCTAGAAAATGGAGGGCCTTAAATAACAAACTAAGGAGCTTAGAAGGTTTGTATCATAGGTCCATATCAGTTATTCAGTTTCTTCTAGGACCCTGGCTTAGAGATCCTGAAAGTTTCATGAGCAACCCCTTTCCTTATTCACTCAATCCCTGGGGCTTCCTTTTCTCCCTTAGACTTTCTTCCCTTCCCTAGTTTGCAGGCTTCTCTTCAGAGTCTCTGTGTGAACGGATCCTGGATTCCAGCTGCAGTCTTCTCATCACTACAGGTGACTAATTCTCTCACCTCTTCTCCAGCATCCCCCATACCTCAAGCATTGGTCTCCAATCAGCTCGTTGGTATTTGGGGCTACTCAGCATAGAGGGTAGAAACTGCCTGCCTTTCCTCTCCTGGTCCCACCTCAGCTGACCCTCTGTCAGCTCGAATCAGCTGGAAAAGCCAGAGTTAAGAGGCCCACTCAGGAAGGGCTCTGTGGACATTGTGCCCACTAGGCAGCATGGTGCTTACTAAGGCCTGGAATGTCTGTTGCTCCCCAAAGATGCCTTCTACAGGGGAGAAAAGCTTGTGAACCTGAAGGAGCTGGCTGACGAGGCCCTGCAGAAGTGTCAGGAGAAGTAAGTGTGTTTGGTTACTGTCTGAGTTGACTGAGCCTTGACCCAGTGCCAGGTTCCCTTTGTCCCCTCTATCCTAAATGGACATGGGCGGGTCTTGCCAAATTCCCTTTGAGCCAACAAGGCTACCACTTTAGGCTTTTCTCTTCTACAGGGGTTTCCCAGTAAGACGCTGCATTGTGGTCAAGCACCTGGGGCGGGCAGAGCTGGGCATGGGTGACTCCCCCAGCCAGTCCCCCCCAATTAAGAGGTCATGCCCGGATGTGCAGGTGAGTGTGGCACTGCTTTGCCTTTCTCTAGGCTCAAATTCCTTCACTTTTCCTGCCTAGAAAGTTCCTGATGTCCTTCTTTGCCTGCTCATCAGTATACTGAGGATCCAGGAGCAATTCTAGGAATGCCTCCTCTAGCAGGGCTAGGTGGGAGCTAGAAGACTTTGACCTTGACTGTGGGTAGAGAGACCCTTGTATCTTGAGAACAGCACAAGTGATTGTAAGGGAGACTCCTAATGCTGGTTGGGGTAGCCTTGTGGGCACAGGGGATCCTCAGGGCCTAGGCTTGTGTTAGAAATGTCTAACTTGAGTAACAATATATAGTCATCTCCATCACTGGGCTGTGATGTGGGGTGGGCTACCTTTGCGGCCTAAGGGATGCCCACCATGGAAGGACCAGAGTCCAGCCCTCACAATATGGCCCTTGTTAACTTTGGACCCCCGGGCTTCTGGTGGGAATGGTAGAAATGCCCAGTGATGGCCTCCAGGCTGAGGAGCATGAGGGATCAAAGTTCTGGGGTTGAATGAGAGTCTGTGACTTGAGGCTCCCTGAGGGGTCTTGGGGCTAGAGAGGCTATAGTCTAGTTTAGGGAAGTTGGAAAGCCCAATCAGTGTTACGGGTTTTACATGTACAGGGGCTGGAGTCAGGATCAGGAAAATGGAAGCTGGGAGGACCAGTGAGAAAGGAGTTTGGGGTTTATGACACACTGACCCTTTCCTCCCACTCCCTGTGTACTTGGACCCTCCTCACTACCCTTTTCATCCTGGGCTCTTAACAGGGTAAGCTGAAAGAGAAATCCAAGCGTGTTCAGCCCCAGGTATCCATTTCTGCACTGCCGTGGGCACCGCTTCCCTGTGTGCTTGTCTTTGTGCTCATCTGCCCTTTGCCTGTTTGCCCCATTGAGGTGGCTGCCAGACCTAACCCCTTTCCCCTTGCCCCTGGGCAGCTTGCCATGTAAGCCACTGAAGGTGGTCAAATTAAATGTCTGTTACTGCCTCTGTGAATTGGTATAGAGCATGGCTCTTAGAGAGGTAACAGTAGAACCCATTTTATCTTGCTGCTCAGGACCTTTGTGGGAGAGAGGACAAGGTAACCTGTCAGAAAATATTTAGTGTGCAGGTAGCTGGAGCAGAGCCAAGAGAGACAGGAGGAGGAGTAGGTGGAGGAGGTTCAGACCCTGACTTTGGGAATTCACCATCAAGTTGGGGAGTTACACATGTATTATTAATACAAAGGAAAACCTAAGTTTTATACAGTACAGCAGAGAAGATTCCTAAATACATTTACATAGTACTTTGGGATTTACAAACTGCATATAACTTTGTAATATGACTAAGTGCTAAACTGAACAAAAGTCACATTGTAGGTGGTTCTAAGAAGGGAGATCCATAAGGGGGTGCTTAAAGCAGATTAGTATCAAGGAGAGAGTGGGCCTGAAGTCCAGAGACTAATTTTTAGCTGTATGACCTTGAGTAAGTCAATTCTCCCCTCTGGGATTCAGTTTCCTTGTCAGTAATGGAGAGATGATAACACAAGCTATGAAAGGAGACAGCTTCCCTTCCTAAAACAACATGTAAAGCTCACCATTCCTCTCGGTTTTGCCGTCTTCACAGGGTGTCTTACTCTAAATCTGCTGTGATTAACCTCTTAGGCCAATGGTAGATATAAGCCCCTTTTCTCTATTCTCATTAGCATGGTGGAGATAGATCTGATTCCTAGGGGATACTGCTTTTCTTTTAAAACTCAGGCAGGACCTATACCCTTTCTTTTGAAAAAGGTGACAAATTTAGTGGCTTAAATTGTAATCTCTGGAGCCAGATTACTTGGGTTCAAATCCTGTTCTGCCACCTGCTACTGTGTACTTAAACTCTCTCGTTTGTTTCTCCATCCGTAAGATAAGGATAATAATTGTACCTATCTTATAGGGTTTTGTCAATATATGTAAGGTGTTTCGCACTTAGTAACTACTCAATAAATGTCAGCTGTTTTTTGCTTCCCCTTAATGCCACAGACAGATTGGCATTTCCAAAAGAGAGACCAGAAAAGAAATAACAAACTCTTGTAATTCTTAATACCAGAGACCTTCAGGCCAAAGGCTACTGGATTTTTGTTTCTTGGAGGTAAAAACAACCAGTTTCCAAAATACCAAAGAGCATAAAAATAGGCTTAAAAAGTCCAGGTTTGTTGGTCTGGGAACTGCAGTCAAAGCTGCAAAAATCTTTCTGACAATGGGCCCCATATTTAAAAATTTTTAAATAATTTTCAAAAGAGCTGCAGAAATCCTGGCAGGGCTCCAAACCCCTTTATCTTTAAACAGTCTTCCAGGGAGAGCCTGGCAGGGTTTGCAGGGACCCTCCTCAACCATATTGTCTATGAGCTCCCTCATATACCTCTCTCATACATGTCAGCTGTCCTCCTTGAGGCTATCCTGGTCCAAAGATGAAGGCCAACTCCTCAATTCTTATTTTAGAAAATTCATACCGTTTCCTGGTTCAGAGCCTGGGGCCTCATAGGCACACACCTAATTCACAACCAAAGTTTGCTCTACTAATTGAGTTCACTCTGCTTCCTGGTGCTAGTTATCAGTTCCACACCTGGAGTACTCTAACCCCTCCACCTCTGTATACACACCCACCCACAAAAGAAATAATATTATAAGATTATAAGAGTGCCCTCATTGCAGAGCCACAGTTGTAACTATGTCTTGTCCTTACATGTACTTAGTGCCTGTTCTGCGACAGCTCACAGTGCTGTAGACCAGCACTATTTGTCCAAAGCAGTATTGATACTTCTGGTTGAATACCTTAGTGCCCCCATCTCAAGTGATCATTTGGCAGAAGAAAAAGTACCCATGTGACAATGTATGTGTAGATGCATATGGATAGACAAAATCAGGCATGTTCTTACGTTTTCTAACTGTGGGCAGCTTTCTCTCTCTTCTTCCTTTTTCCAAGCTTGTTGTTTTTATGATGTTCAAAATCCAGAAATTTCAAATTCTCTACCATAAGGGGCAGGTGGTACAGAAAGGAGTGATTAGAGAGTCATTTTCTAATTTATCAAGCTATATATCTAACACTCCAGGGTTTTTTTTTAACCAAATATGCACACAACAAATTAGCATATATCCTTACAATGGGAGAATGGCATTTATCTTACACCACCATGTCTACCTGCCAGCCAGGGCCATTGAACATACAAGAATCTAATAAATATGAAAGGACTTTGTGACAGCTAAAGCAAACCCCAAACAGTTCCCATCATCACACTCTTAAGTTGTTATGTTGGTTTTTTGGTTTTTGTTTTTGTTTTTATTTTTGTTTTTTTGAGACGGAGTCTCACTCTGTTGCTCAGGCTAGAGTACAGTGGTGTGATCTCAGCTCACTGCAACCTCTGCCTTCTGGTTTCAAGCGATTCTCCTGCCTCACCCTCCGGAGTAGCTGGGATTACAGGCGCCCGCCACCACGCCTGGCTACTTTTTGTATTTTTAGTAGAGATCAGGTTTCACCACGTTGGCCAGGCTGGTCTTGAACTCCTTATCTCAGGTGATCTACCCACTTTGGGCTCCCAAAGTGCTGGGATTACAGGCATAAGCCACTGCGCCCAGCTTCACACTCTTAACTCCCAGTAGTCATTGAACTAACCTCTAGCTCTCCTGACATTCATCAGTCTTCCTCATCCCACCCCAACCTCTACCCTTGGGGCAATCCAAGCCTTGATGTTTACTAGATAATACTTTTCTATTTTGGTGTTTACCACATCCTGTGAGTCCATTAGGGCAAGAATGACTGTCCTCATTTTTAAAAGGAGAGACTTAAGGTAAAGTGACTTGCCCAAGGTCATATAGCTAGGAAGTGGCAGAACTGGTATTGAAGTTCACTGAAGACTTTGGACAAATTCAAGGGATCTAACTTCATTCAGCAGATGGTAGACTCAAAATTGGTGTTCAAAGAGGTGATATAGACAGAAAAGTAAAACAGTTTCAAAGGAGAATTTAGAGAAGTTTCAGGATGACAGATCCAGAAGTAATTATCAAAGGCATAGGGGACATCCTTCTATGAGAGAAGTCCACCTTGGTCCTTCTCCACCAACTTGAAGCAAAGCTTCCTGCTGAATGGAACCTGTCCCCTCAAGCCAAAGTCTCTATGGGAAACCCTATTGGTACCAGTGGTGTAAACGCAGGAGCAGAGCTAGGGTAGGAAACCCATAGATGTGGATTGGGTCTGGACATGCAGGGAAAAGTGCTTGGACCAAGACCTGTTGACTTATTTTACTGCTAACAGGGTCAGGTGCCCACCTCACCTGTAGGCTCTGACTAATTTTGCATTTCTGAATTGTGTGGTGTCCGCATCCCTGCTAATGAGCCTAGTCCCATAAGTACATATGTATGTATGTAGACCTGTGTGTGCATAGTCATTCGTCCAACAAAAATCGATTGAGTGCCAGGCACTTTGCTAAGTGTTGGGAGACATGGCAGGGGTCGGGAGGAAAGATGTTTCACCTCCTTCATAGATGTCACTATCTAGATGGGAAGACAGTAATCAAGTAAACAACTAAATAAAATAACAGGAAATATGTACTGTGTGGGAAAGAAACATGGTGTTGTGATCAATAATAATAGCAAGGTTGGAGGTGGGAATCTATCAGATACTGTTCAGGTAAAGCCTTTCCAAGAAGGTGACTTCTTGGAAAGAAGAAAGCTGAGAATCGAAGGATGGGAAGGGACCAGCCAAGTGTTCCTCCTCAGCCTGAGGCCAGGTGAGAGGAGTTCTGGGGTAGGATGGCAGGGTGGTTGGAGTACTCAGTAAGCTTGGGTTCTGCTCCTGTTCTTTCTGTTCCATTCCAACCTTGAAGGGCCTTCTCTCCCTACCTGTACTCCTACCTGCCCATCCCACCTCATTCCCTCCAGAGGCAAGATATAGGTGTATCTTGTCTCCATCTTGAGCTGTTCACAGTTCTTCTCTGCCCATCCCTGCAGATCTCATGGAACCAAGGGATTGACTTGTGGTGGCATGAGCTCATGCAAGAGGCAGGGGATGAGTGTGAGCCCGAGTGGTGTGATGCCGAGGATCCACTCTTCATCCTGTACACCAGTGGCTCCACAGGCAAACCCAAGGCAAGTGTGTGTGTGTGTGTGTGTGTGTGTGTGTGTGTGTGTATTATGTAGGGGTAAGAAGTAAGTTTCTGAGGAAACAAGTAATGAAATTATTTTTTTCCAACAACCCTGAGTTTTGGAAATGTAACATTGTCTTTTCTAAATCAAGTGAAGACATAAATCCTCCATCTATAGGTGGTGAGGCTCAGGGTGAGACAATTCAGGTGGAGGGTTTCATACAGCTGACATGGATGTTCTTTCCCTATGCACACATGGTTTGGTTGAAGGAGATCTATTCTGTTAACTCAAGGCCAGGGGTGGGCACAGAGATCCCTCTCGGGCTTCTTTTTTTTTTTTTTGAGACAGAGTCTCGCTCTGTCACCCAGGCTGGAGTGCAGTGGCCGGATGTCAGCTCACTGCAAGCTCCGACTCCCAGGTTCCCGCCATTCTCCTGCCTCAGCCTCCTGAGTAGCTGGGACTACAGGCGCCCGCCACCGTGCCCGGCTAATTTTTTGTATTTTTAGTAGAGACGGGGTTTCACTGTGGTCTCGATCTCCTGACCTTGTGATCCGCCCGCCTCGGCCTCCCAAAGTGCTGGGATTACAGGCGTGAGCCACCGCGCCCGGCCAACCCTCTCAGGCTTCTAAGACCATAACTCTTAGAGTTCAATTCCTTCCACATGGCACACTATTAACATGTAGTTCTCTGCCAGCACACACCATGGGAACCGGAAACACTTAAGAAAACTCTGTTTCTTCCACTGACTTGAAAGCTATGTCACTCTACCTTCTGCCCACCCCACTCCTAAATTATCTCCATATGCTTTGGAATATCCCTCAATGAGCCTTTAGAAACACAGTTTTGGCCTCTCCTTCATAGAAATGGGGGTAGGGATTTATGGAATAAACAAAGGGAATTATCTTTTTTTCCCACTCACTCTGATGGTGTGCAATTGAGTATGTGGGCACATATACACAACAGAGGGACTATTACTTATGAGTGTTCATGTGTGTGAGTGATGTGGGTGGCTCTGAAATACCATCTGAGGGTGCGGGTGTGAATGATGGACTGATAGACATACGTGTTATCAGGAGTGTGATCAAGGAGATGAGATGGGAGCATGGAGAATAGGAGATGGAAGCATGGAGAATAGGAGATGGAAGAGAGATGGATGCTGTGAAAAGGGTGCTGGCAGGGCTGAAATCCCTGAGGAGGATCTTCCTCCAGCTCTGCCCAGCCTCCATTTGGTGGTCAGTAGGGGTGGGTATGAAGCCCTAACCTGTTCCCCATTCTTCCCACAGGGTGTGGTTCACACAGTTGGGGGCTACATGCTCTATGTAGCCACAACCTTCAAGTATGTGTTTGACTTCCACGCGGAGGATGTGTTCTGGTGCACGGCAGACATTGGTTGGATCACTGGCCATTCCTATGTCACCTATGGGCCACTGGCCAATGGTGCCACCAGTGTTTTGGTGAGAAGAGAGCTGGGACCCATGGCCACCTGGCCTAGCTGGGGGATGGACAAGATGATCCTGGGTGACTACCTCCCAAGGCTTCTTGGTCTAGAGGGAGGGGGACTTATACAACCATCTGTTTCCTGGAGAAAAAGAAGTCCTGAGGGGGTTGCGTATCCTGACTAGGATGGTATCTTGCTTGTCTGGTAAGGGAGTGAAGCTATGGTTGGTCAGAAAGGGCAAAATACTGAACATGAGGGAGTGGTAGGGGGATGAATAAAAGGACTATTAGGAAAGACTGGGAATGACCAGCCTTCATGGGTCAGTTTGAGGGGATTCCCACATATCCGGACGTGAACCGCCTGTGGAGCATTGTGGACAAATACAAGGTGACCAAGTTCTACACAGCACCCACAGCCATCCGTCTGCTCATGAAGTTTGGAGATGAGCCTGTCACCAAGTGAGACCCCTTCCCAGTTGCTGCCCCATGGGTATCCCTCAGAGCTGGGTGCTGGCCTTTGTACAGTCTCTTCCTTTCCATTGTCCCAACTCTCTGACCTGGAATAAGAGGACGGGGCAAGAGAAAAGCCTGGATATATATGTCCTTCAGTAGTACTCAGAGCCTTCCTCTCTCCCATTCCCCTGTCCCAGGCATAGCCGGGCATCCTTGCAGGTGTTAGGCACAGTGGGTGAACCCATCAATCCTGAGGCCTGGCTGTGGTACCACCAGGTGGTAGGTGCCCAGCGCTGCCCCATCGTGGACACCTTCTGGCAAACAGAGACAGTGAGTGAAGGGTTCAGAAGGCTGGGGCCCAGGGACAATGTGGGAAGATTGACTCAAATTTCTCATCTCTGAATTCCCCAGGGTGGCCACATGTTGACTCCCCTTCCTGGTGCCACACCCATGAAACCTGGTTCTGCTGTGAGTGATGCTCCCCTGGCTGGTCTTGGGCTAGGCAGGGATGGTGTCTTGGGGCATTTGGCCTAGGTAGATAGTGGAGAACTGGACTGTTATGTTTGAAGAATTTGGGGTTCTGGGGCTCCTTGGGAGTTGGGTCAGAGTTGCCTCATTCCTCTTCTTGGGTTCTGTCTCCTGTTTGCTTCTAGACTTTCCCATTCTTTGGTGTAGCTCCTGCCATCCTGAATGAGTCTGGGGAAGAGTTGGAAGGTGAAGCTGAAGGTTATCTGGTGAGGCCCTGGCCCTTGGGAGTCTTTAAGGAGAGGGAGAAAGGGTCTGCCAAGGGTACTTTGCTTTAGAGTTAATAACTTAATCTCTCCTGGAGCTGCTTAGGACTGAAGTTTCATGGCTGGAGGTTTGCTCACTGAGAGACCCTGGAGGGGACCCTGGATACTTTGCCTACATCTCTTCCTTTTGGGCCATAAGTCTCCTAAGGGCCTTTTCAGAGTCGCTCAGATTCCTGATGGTACCTTTTTGGGTCTGGAAGACTTAGTCTCATCTTCTTTTGACAAATATTCTAGAGAAAGGAAGCTTTATAACATAGTGGAAAATCATGTAGGGTCTGGAGTCACCCTGCCTGGGTTCAAATCCTAGCTCTGCCTCTTCTGTGAGCTCAGATAAGTTACTTAACCCCTCTGAATCTAAATTTCCTAATTTGTAAAATAGGGTTTAAATGGTGCCTCTGGCTGAGTGCGGATGGCTCACACCTGTAATCCCAGCACTTTGGGAGGCTGAGGCACGCGGATCACCTGAGGCTAGGAGCGGAAGACCAGCCTGGCCAACATGGTGAAACCCCGTCTTTACTAAAAATGCAAAAAGTAGCTGGGCCTGGTGATGGATGCCTGTAATCCCAGCTACATGGGAGGCTGAGACAGGAGAATCACTTTAACCAGGGAAGTGGAGGTTGTATTGAGCCGAAATCGTGCCATTGCATTCCATCCTGGGCAACAAGAGCAAAATTCCATCTCAAAAAAAATAGTGCCTTTGTCTCCTATGGCTGCTTGCTTGATTGAGTTAGATAATCCACGTGAAGGGGTTAGCGGAGAAACTAACAATTAGTACTTGATAAACATTAGCTGTTGTGATTATTGTATTGATACTTGTAGGGGCCTCACCTGTCCCTTCAACCCCACTCCATTTCACTTTCCCAAGAGCAAGTTAGTAACAGGGGCAGGGCTTACATCCAGGCCTTCTGACTCAGCCTAGAATTCCATCCATTCCATCAATCTGCTGCCAAAGAATGCTACTGATTGGGCAATAATTATTTACTTGGTGTGTGGGCACCACTTTTTTTAAATGACTGTTTTCATTTGTATCAAACTGGACTTGCTTTCCTCAAGGATTGCCCAAAAGGAGACACAAATTTACTAAACACTTACCAATAATAGTACACTGTGCTAGGCAATTTCCACATACTATTAATTTAATCCTCACAATAACTTTGGAAGACAGAAAGTATTTTCTCTGATTTACAGATGAGGATCCTGAAGCTCAGAGGGGTAAAGTTAGTTCTGTGAGGTCACCTAGCTAGTAAGTGGTAGAGCTGGGATTCCAAGCCAGGATCATCTATCTCCAAAGCCTGTATTTTCTCCTACTTCTCAGGAATGGCATTCAGGACACTTCCCCCACGTTTAGAAAAGCTGTAATTATCTTCCAGTGAGACAGCATAGCAAATGTGATCACTGTCCCTTCTTCACTCCCCAGGTGTTCAAGCAGCCCTGGCCAGGGATCATGCGCACGGTCTATGGGAACCACGAACGCTTTGAGACAACCTACTTTAAGAAGTTCCCTGGATACTATGTTACAGGAGATGGTGAGCCTTAGCTATCCCCTTCTTGCACCTCCCACTAAGACATGTACCTTCCACTTCCATTTTCAGGAAGAGTTGGTGTATTGCTATAAAAGAATACCTGAGACTGGGTGATTTATGAAGAAAAGAGGTTTATTTTGGATCATCATTCTTCAGGCTGTAAAGGAAGCATGGTGCTGGCATCTGCTTCTGGTGAGGCCTCAGGTAGCTTCCAATCACGGCAGAAAGCGAAGGGAGAGCCAGTGTTTGACATGGCAAGAGAGGAAGCAAGGGAGAGAGGGAGGAGATGCCAGCCTCTTTTAAACAACCAGATCTTACATGAACTCATAGAGTGAGAACTCACTCATTACTGCAAGTACAGCACCAAGCCATTCATGAGGGATCTGGCCCCCCGCCCCGCCTTGACCAAAACACCTCCCACCAGGCCCCACCTCCAACACTGGGGATCATATTTCAACATGAGATTTGGAAGGGACAAACATCCAAACTGTATCAGTTGGTTAGGGGTAAAGAAAATCAGAGAAGAATGTGTCCTACATGTCAGTATCTGGTATCTAGGCAGAGCTACAGAGACTGTAAGGGCAGGAATGAGTATAGCAGGAGGGGTCTCAGGATGGTGCCATCTGAACTTTGATGTATGAGGAAAGATGGACAATGTATGCTCCTGTGTTGAAAGAGATGGGGCATGTGGCAGTGCATGATTATTATGTCATGTTTGTCTTCATGGTTGGAGTCTGTGTTTATCCATCTATCCATCTACCAATCCATTCATCCATAAGATCTGAGCACTGTGATCCTGTGCCCAGGCACTGATCTAAGCACAGGTGATATTATCATGAATAATGTAGTCAAAGTCTCTTTCCTCATGGGGATTCTAGTAAGGGGAGACGGACAAACCCAGCAAACTTAAATAAGCTTATCTTAGATAGAGATAAGTGCTATTAAGAAAAATAAACAGGGAGGCCGGGCGCGGTGGCTCAAGCCTGTAATCCCAGCACTTTGGGAGGCCGAGATGGGCGGATCACGAGGTCAGGAGATCAAGACCATCCTGGCTAACACGGTGAAACCCCGTCTCTACTAAAAATACAAAAAACTAGCTGGGCGAGGTGGCGGGCGCCTGTAGTCCCAGCTACTTGGGAGGCTGAGGCAGGAGAATGGCGTAAACCTGGGAGGCGGAGCTTGCAGTGAGCTGAGATCCTGCCACTGCACTCCAGCCTGGGCTACAGAGCTAGACTCCGTCTCAAAAAGAAAAAAAAAAAAGAAAAAGAAAAATAAACAGGGTAGCATGATAATGAGTGTGTGCAGGGATAGCTACTGTACATGGGATCGTCGGAGAAGAGTTCTCTGAAGTAACATTTGAGCAGAGGCCTGAAGGGTGAGAAGGAAACAGGCATGGGGAAATCTAGAGTAACAGTGTTCTGTGCAGAGGGATGCAGCTTGAGATGTCTGAGGAATGGACTGAAGCCTATGTGGCTGGAGCGTAGCAAGCAAAGGGAAGAATATTACATGACGCTGGAAACGTACGTAATATAGGGAGGGTCTTGTGGGCCATGGTGAGGAGTTTGAATTTTATTCAAAGCACAGTGGGGAACCTTTTGGGTTTTTTTTTTTTTTTTTTTGAGACAGAGTTTCTGTTGCCCAGGCTGGAGTGTGGTAGCGCGATCTCGGCTCATTGCAACCTCCGCCTCCGGGGTTCAAGCGATTCTTCTGCCTCAGCTTCTCGAGTAGCTGGGATTACAGTCGGGTGCCACCATGCCTGGCTAATTTTTGTGTTTTTAGTAGGGACAGCGTTTCACCATGTTGGCCAGGCTGGTCTCGAACTCCTGATCCACCCACCTTGGACTCCCGAAGTGCCGGGATTACAGGAGTGAGCCACCGTGCCTGGCCACCTTTTGGGGTTTTAAGCAGGGGAGTGCTAAGAATTGATTTACTGTTTAGAAAATAACTTTGCCTGATTTATGGAGAATAGAGTTTGAGTATACTATTGCTATGGAACAAATTATCCCAAAAGTTGGCAGCTTAAAATAACAAATATTATCTCACACAGTTGCTGAGGATCAGGAGTCTGTGAACAGTTTAGCTGGGTCGTTCTCATTCTGGGTCTCTTGTGAGTTTCAGTCAAGCTGTTGGTAGGGACTGTAGTCACCTGAAGGTCTGACTGAGCCTGGAGGACCTACATTCATGCTCACTCGCATGGTTGTTAGCAGGAACCCTCAGTCCCTCACCTCACCATAGGACTACTCAAGACGTGGCAGCTGGCTTACCCAGAGCAAATGATCTGAGACAATGCAACCAAGACAAGCTAGGTGTCTTCTACAACCTAATCTCAGAAGTGACATCCTATCACTTCTGCCAAATTCTGTTGATGACACAGACTAACCCGAGTACAATGAGAAAGAGGACTGCAGGGCTATGAATATCAAGAGGCAGAGATCATTGGGACCATCTTGGAGGCTGGCTACCACAGTGGGCAAGAGTGGAAGCAGGAAGACTTGTTAGAAGGCTATTGCAGAGGGTGTGGCAGTTTGGTAATGTGGATCAGGGGTATCCTACCGTAGGGTTTTTATTTATTAGGTTTTGCATTTCTTCCCAGGCTGCCGGCGGGACCAGGATGGCTATTACTGGATTACTGGCAGGATTGATGACATGCTCAATGTATCTGGTGAGGGCCAGGGGCCACCTTCCCATCTTATTAACTCTGCTTCTCTGACAACACCCAGCCAAAGCCTTCTGCAAGAGCCCAGGAGTGTCCTTTGGCCAGACCATGTACTAAGCATAGCATTCAGTTCTGGGTCCAGGTTTTAGAGGAGTATTGAACACTGGAACGTGCCTAGAGTAGGGGAACTGGGATGGTGGGGTGACTGAAAGCATGTCATCTGAGGAGTGAATGAAGGGCCTTCTCCTTTTGACCAGACCAGGACTGCCCCATGGGTACAGATGAAGCAGGGGCTGGGGCAGAGGCTGAGATCTCTCTCATGGCGCTTCCTTTCCCTTGACAAGGACACCTGCTGAGTACAGCGGAGGTGGAGTCAGCACTTGTGGAACATGAGGCTGTTGCAGAGGCAGCTGTGGTGGGCCACCCTCATCCTGTGAAGGGTGAATGCCTCTACTGCTTTGTCACCTTGTGTGATGGCCACACCTTCAGCCCCAAGCTCACCGAGGAGCTCAAGAAGCAGAGTGAGGAGCCTCCCCGGGCAGGGACTATAGGGTCTGTCTTGGAGGCCCAGTTATCACTGCAAGTTGTTGGGGAGGGGCTAGAGCAAGCTGATCCCCAAACCACAAACAGATTCCAGGGGGTCCCATGGGCTGACTGCCCTTTTCCTGTTCAGTCTTCACTAGTGTCCCACTAGGATAATAATAATAGCTAACATTTCTAGAATACTTTGTGCCACCACTAGGCTAAGTGCTTTAAATGAATTACCCCGCTTAATCCCCAGAGTCACCTTCATGAAACAGATCTTATTGTTACCTTCATTCTAAAGATGATGAAACTGAGACTCATAGAAGTTAAGTCACTTGCCCAAGGCCACACTGCTAGAAAGGTAGCATTTAAACTCTAGCAGGCTCATTCTACAGCCTGAGTTCCATAAGATAAAATGGGAGAGTAAGGAGACAGTGTATTGAGAGTGAGAGAAGCAGTGAACCTGAGGCTGTCTCTGTGGGTAGAGACTTGAGGAGGAAACAGGTAGGGAACAAAGCATCTCTACTTTGGTTTTTTGAAAAGTCTGGCTAAGGGTGCTGAAGAAATGCTTGATGATTTATTGGTTACAGTTAGAGAAAAGATTGGCCCCATTGCCACACCAGACTACATCCAGAATGCACCTGGTTTGCCTAAAACCCGCTCAGGTATGTTCAGAGGCCTCCATGGATTGGGATGGGCTGAGGCCTGGTGGTGGTGGGGTATGTGTGGATGAAAGCCTTTGGCAGGGCTGGGGTGGGTCAGTGCTTTCACCAAGTAACTAAAGGTCTGTGGTCTCCCAGGGAAAATCATGAGGCGAGTGCTTCGGAAGATTGCTCAGAATGACCATGACCTGGGAGACACGTCCACTGTGGCTGACCCATCTGTCATCAGTCACCTCTTCAGCCACCGCTGCCTGACCATCCAGTGAACATGATCCTTACCTTTACCCAGGATTCCCCCTGCTCCAAACTTTGCCCATCCTCTTTGCCCCCTCAGGAGTGCTGAGGGCCAGCGTTGACCCACACTACCCTCCCTAGACCAGCTGTCTGGGACCAGAAACCAGCTTTGTCTCCGGGTGGAGACAACTTCCTGTGACTGCCAGGCAGAAGGGACAGGGCCCAGGTCAGCCTCGTCTGCTGTGCCCCCAGACTGCAGAGCTCTCAGAACCCAGGGATGAAAAGGCTACCTCTCCTACCCAAGTTAAGTGTTCAGAGAGGATGTGAGGGCCTCCACTGAAGCAGGGAGGCAGCTGTGTAATCCTATGTCAGCTCTCTTAGGAAGCACCAGTACTTACATTGGGCATGCACTTGCCCTTAAAAACAATGGTCTGTGAGTCCATATTTTGCTGCTTCTGTTCTGGGTCTGAATTCCCTTTTGTGCCAGATGCCAGTACTGTCTGCCCATTGGCTTCAGGGGCTGTGTGGGCAGATTCAGTATCCAGAGGGCATTCAGATCATCTGCTTTTTTGAAGGAGTAAATGTGTTTTGTTCCTAGGGCCAGAGGAGCTTGTCTTCCTTGTCCTCTGTTCCTACCCTCCCCTGAATAGAACCCAGCCCATGAGAAACGTTCTCAGATGAAACTCTGTTTTCTTGCCTCAGTCAGGCTCAAGCCCTGTGGTTGTAGGAATAAAGCCTGTGATCTCAAGAAGTAGTGACTTGTTTTCTTAGGTTTCTGTGCCCTGAGGCTGTATATTCATTAGTGGCTCTGATTTGTGTGGCAAAAGGGAAGGGAGGGGTATTTCCTAGGACTACCCCCAATATCTTCCTTATAGAACTTTTGGTTTGGGCAGAGCCAAGGAGGCTTCACTGACAGGCCCTTTGACAAGCCCCTGAGCTAAGCAGGAAAGTGATTGAAGCCAGTTCACAACTGTTATGTCCCAACATGGTTGCCTTCCCTCCTGGGCTCCTGCCAGGGACTCTCATTCCTCCCTGTGATCCAGTAGGAGCATTAATGGGTGGCTAAGGATTGAAACTTCAGGGTTCCACCTGCAGAGTCTGGGTCTAGGGAGACCCTGATTACAGAACAGTCACTTCCCTGCTCTAATACATCTTAAGTGGGCTAACGTAGATTACAGTTCCCACCTCCCCTCTATGCACAAAGTAAGGAATCACTGAATCAGCAATGCAGTTTTATTTAAGGCAGAATTAGGGAAAGGCTATGCCCCTCCACTCCCCATCCTCCTACCACTCAGTCCTAGCCCAAGTCAGGCACTAGAACCTGCTGAAAAGGCTGATGAGGGGCTGACGGGAGTGGGGCAGGGTTCATGGACCTTTACCTCAGAGCAGCTTCCCCTCAGCTGTACCCACACCCCCAGGATTTGGGGGCCTCTAGATCTCATCTAAGGGAAACACAGCTTTTCTGGTCCTCAGATGGAGAGCTGGGAGAAGGTACCAGTATTTACCCTTCCATAAAGACTTTGGAGGTCTTTAGGAGGATACCCCTCAGGAGGGCTAGGAAAGGAATGACAAATATAGAGTATAGAAGGTCCCATGGCCTGGTTGTGCCCTCACACGGGGTATGGGTTGTCCAGGACTGCCACTCCCGCTGCCACGCCACCATCTGCATGCTCAATGGCTTTGGTTCGAAGTAGGTGCCCCACGTGCTTGTTCACCACGAGTGTCTTTTCCTGCCTATAGAAATGGAGGCAGGAGACACACATCACCCGGACTCAGCCCCAAACCCAGGACCTTTCCTGGTCCCAGTTGAGCAGTACATGGGTAACTGATTATACCCAAGAAAGTGCTAGGATTTTAGAGTCTCTATTCCTCTCTGGAGTCTCCTTCTAGTCCTAGATTGTCAAACCATGTGTTCTGAGTCCTCTTGGTGCCATTTGGATTTTGCTTCACGGTTGCAGAGGACTTCTCATCAGGGCTTCATCTGATACCCTGGTGAGGTGGGCAGGTCTTGTGTCCTTGGCCTCATTTAATAGATAAAGAAACAGGTAATAAAGCTAGGGATTGGCAGAGCTGGCACTGAAGCCCAGGATTCCTGACTCTTTCCAGTGTTCCCCTCTAGGCTCACTTGGCTGGCACTCTTACGAGCAGGTAGTGGAAAGAGCTTCTGATTCACTCACCTGACATAGACCCCAAAGATGCCCAGCTCTGAAATGCACTGGACCACTTGGGCAGGGCTGCCAGGCCGTAGCAGGCAATTCTCAAAAGGCTCAGGTTCGATCTTCTCCATGAGGATGTAGGAGGCCCTCTCCTCACTGTCCTTCAGCTGTTTCAGGGCCTGTACCATTTCCTCCCCATATAGGTTGTTACCTGCAATGAAACTGGCCAGTCACCCTGGACCCTCTGCCTACCTCCTCCATCCCATGCCCTCACTTTTGAGGCCACATGGGCAAGTCAGCAGCCTCAGTTCCTGGCATCCGCTCAGTGAAGCCAGGGCATATCTGGCTCCCCAGGAGGGAAGCTTACTTTGACAGGAGAGCCCTTACTCATGCAGTGAACACATCTTCCACTACACTGTTCCGCCCTGGTTCGCCTCCTACCTACAGCTGTTCCTTCTCAAGCTCCATTACTGACTCCTTCTCTTAAATGCTGGGGTCCCAAGGGAACTGGTTCTCCACGCTAACTCTCCTCTATGTGCCTTTTCCCAGGGAGATCTCTCCTATTCCTGAGGCTCCATCTATACCCTAAAAATTGTTAACTTCCAGTCGGGCGCGGTGGCTCACGCCTGTAATCCCAGCACTTTGGGAGGCTGAGGTGGGTGGATCATGAGGTCAAGAGATCGAGACCATCCTGGCCAATATGTAAAACCCCGTCTCTACTAAAAATACAAAAATTAGCTGGGTGTGGTGGCGCACACCTGTAGTCCCAGCTACTCAGGAGGCTGAGGCAGGAGAATCACTTGAACCTGGGAGGTGGTGGTTGCAGTGAGCCGAGATCATGCCACTGCACTCCAGCCTGGTGACAGAGTGAGACTCCATCTCAAAAAAAAAAAAAAAAAAAAAATTGTTAACTTCCAAATCTTTAATGCAGGCTCCCTGCTTAGACACCATATGACTGGCCCCCAAACAAACTCAACTTGTCCAAGCAGAACTTATTACTTCTGCCTAAACCTGCCCCTCCTGGACCTTCCCACCCCCAATCAGGCAAAAGGCACCCCTGAGTCATATTTAACTCCTCCCTTCCACTGTCCTCTCACTATCTAGGACATGTCTCTCCAGTCGGCCCCACAGTCATAGCCCTAGCTCAGGCCTCTACGTTGCTCTTCTGAACAACTGTATCAGCCTCTTCCATGGTCTCTGCTACCAGTGTCTCCCTTCATTCCAGGACATCTTCTACAATGCAGAAACTTTGTAAGTTTTGCGAGTTCCCACCACTGCTAACCACTTGAGTCCTGGATCAATGTGTCCCTTCCCGGTTTAAAACTCTCTAATGGCCTCCCACTGCCCTTAAGATAAAATCCAATTTCTCAGTATATATTCAAGGCCCTTTATAATCAGGATGCAAACCATTTTTCCGGCCTAAATCTCTGTCCCCTCCCAGCTCCCCCTCCAGCCTCACCAGTTTCTCATTAACCTCCAAACATCCCACACTTCCATGGCCCAGTGCCTTGGCTTGAGGTTGTCCCTGTTGTATGAAACACTCTTCCTCCTTTCCATCTGGGAAATTCCTACCCACCTCTTAAGACAAAGATTAAAAACATCCTCTCCTCTGGAGAGGTAGACATGACCCCTGACTTCAAGGAGTTTCAAATTAGAAAGGAAAACAGACATGTATTCTCTCCAATCTCCTAATATGACCCTACCCCACTTCCCAACAATCTACCCACAGACCCCTCAGGTTAAAGTTGTCCAAACCCTTCAATGCTGGTTAATCAGTTTCCCCTGTGCTCCCGGACTTGGTCACAGGGTCTTAGGCAACACTGTCCAACATGTGGCCTGTGTCAGTTCCAATAGTATCCCCCATGCTTGGGACTGTGCTCAGAGTAAGTGCCCATGAGCACTGGCCACAGCCTGCTAGTCCCTTTCATTGAGGAGCCCTGCAAAGGGGGATCCACCTACCTCCACCCTCTCTCTGGGGCTTTAGCACGAACCGGCTAGGAGCAGCAAGGGCCTTGGCGATGGCCTGGTCCCCTTCTTCACCCTGGAAGGAGGCAGAAAGCAGTTAGCATAAGTTTAAAGGCTAAAGAGGCAAGAGCTTAGGTCCAGCTGGTTGTGCAGAGCAGCATCAGAGGAGGAGCAGGAGGGAGAACAGCCATAAATTCGTTCAGGTGGGATGCTACTATCTGGATGACACTCCCAACAAACCCCCTGCAGCAGCCGATGCAATGAGAATGGGCCTTTCTTTAGCAACAGCTCAGGGCTCTGCAGCAGGCACCCTGGTACATTTCTTAGTTCTTGCTACCTGACTTAGTCCCTTCCCTCTGGTTGCCATCCTCCTCTCTACCTTTGCTGAGGTAGCTTACAATGGATTCCAGTCCCCATCCTTCCATTATGAGGCTGCTCTTCTGCTCAGAGTTCTAGGGGTTCTCCAGAGCATAACCAACCCTTGTCACAATGCCAGCTCCACCCTCCCCAACACATTGAACTCTAGGTCTCTGCCACCTAGGAGGCCTATGGTAGGAGAAACGGGCTGCCCACATACCATGTCCAGTGAGTAGAGGCCAGCAAAAGTGGCGCGGAGGCGAGCCACAGCCTCAGGCTGGCCAGGGAGCAACATCTCCAGCATGCCCGGCCTGCTCAGCTCCTGTTGCACTTTCTTAGTCCCAGCCAGCTGGGTGGCAATGTCTGGGCACTTGGCAGCACATGACCTCTCCAGCAGTAGACGTGCTTCCCAGTTCTGCAGAAGGAAGAAGACAAAAGGAATTCGACTGTATTTTACCTCAGCTGATGCTTACTGAATACCCACTAGGTGCCAGGTATCATGATTTATATCTTCACACTCATTATTACCCAGGATCATTGTAACATCCTTGTGAGCCAGGTGTGATATGTTATAGTTATGTATCATTGTGCCAGACTGTGAGCCCCCGCAAAGGCAAGAATTCCCCAATCTGTGGGAAACAATAGGTGTAAGGATGTAGAAAAACTGATGAGTAGGCTTGAAGGAGGTAGAACACTTGTCTATGTGCTCAGCTTCCCACTATGTTCCATACTCCCTACCATGGCTTTTAAGATCCTTCAGGAGCTGGCTCCTGTCTACTTTTTCAACCTTGTACCATCCCTGACTCCTCGTCTCCATCATTCTAGCCACACAGGCCTGTCATTCCTCAAATCACAAAGCTCTTTCCCTCCTCAGGGCCTGCACTGCTTTTTCCTCAACCTGAAACCCCCTTCCTTTTGGCTTTTCCTATGCATAGGTGGATCCTTACTATCCTTACATCTCAGTTCAATGTCAGCTTTTCAGAGAAGGCTTCCCTGTCCACTCTATTTAATGTGAATTTCCCATAATTCTCTCTTTTTACCCAGTTGTTTCACTGAAAGCAGTTACCTGAAACTAAAACACACACACGCACACAAACACACACACAAAAATCCCAATTTTTTTTCTATTTTTGTTTACTTTTTTTTTTCTTTTGAGATGGGGTCTTGCTCTGTCACCCAGGCTGGAGTGCAATGGTGCAATCTTGGCTCACTGCAACCTCCATCCCCTGGGCTCAAGCAGTCCTCCCTCCTCAACCTCCCAAGTAGCTGGGACTACAGGTGCACGCCACCACACCCGGCTAATTTTTGTATTTTTTGTAGAGATGGAGTTTTGCCATGTTGCCCAGGCTGGTCTCGAACTCCTGAGCTCATGCAATCCACCCACCTAGGCCTCCCAAAGTGCTGAGATTACAGGTATGAGCCACCATAAATGACCATATTTTTGTTTACTTTCTGATGCCCATTTCTCTGACCAGACTGTGAGCTTCACAGCACAGGGCACTTATCATTTTCCTCATTTTCCATTGTATCTCCAGTGTCTAACACAGTTCCTCGCACTTTGTAGATGCTTAATAAATATTTGTTGTTGTTGCTGAATAAGGTGAAATTTGAGTGGGGTTCTGAAGGACAGGTAAAGTCAGTCAAGTGAGACTCAATAGGGAAGGGATACTCAGACTAAGATAATATGAACAAAGGCCTCAAGTGGGTGATCACAGGATGAATGGTTTACTACCACAAGAGCTGAGGGTATAAAAGGCAAGGAAACAGCAGGGACCATGCCTCCCAGCTCTGGTTCCCATTCGCATGCAATGGGGAGACAGTCTTTCCTTGGCTCCAGACCACTGCAAACTGCACACAGCAGGATCAGGTCTCTCCTGTGACCCCCACCCAATGCTGTCCTTACTTTGATACTACTGGTTCACCTGCAGCACTTTCACCTGATCTTCATCAATTATCCCAGGAACCCAACTACTAGTCTGGCATTCCACACAGAATCATAGGTGACCAGAACATCAGAGATAAACCCAGAGAAATACTCCATTATGTTAGAAGCAGGAAAGCAAAACCAAAGATAAGCAAGGACTTGCCCAGGGTCACCTAGCAAGTCACTAAGCCTTCTAGATCTCTCTCCATGTCTAAACCTGCTCTGAGCTGCTCAGTTCTCTAAATGTGTCTACCTCTTGGCCAGGTGCTAAATGTGTCTACCTCTTGGCCAGGTGTGGTGGCTGACACCTGTAATCCCAGCACTTTGGGAGGCCAAGGTCAGCAGATCACAAGGTCAGGAGTTCGAGACCAGCCTGGCCAACATGGTGAAACCCTGTCTCTACTAAAAATACAAAAATTAGCTGGGTGTGGTGGCGCGTGCCTGTAGTCCCAGCTACTCAGGAGGCTGAGGCAGGAGAATCACTTGAAACTGGAAGTCAGAGGTTGTAGTGAGGCGAAATCGCGCCACTGCACTCCAGCCTGGTCAACAAGAGCAAAACTCTGCCTCAAAAAAAAAAAAAAAGTCTACCTCTTTAAACACTACTTTCCTTCCTTGTTATCTCAAATTCTTCTAAGTTTTCTTTGTCCTGTTTTGAAATCTAGACCTATTTTTCTAATAGACAGTTTATCTCTCCTGTAGTCAGCAAGTAGCCACCACTGCTAACCACCTATCTAAAGAAAAGGATGTTCCATCGAGATGTCACCTCTGTAGAGTTTCCCTATATGGAGCTCAACCCTGAGGGGAGTCCTAGATGAATTACAGACCTAGAAGGAGCCCCCTCAGTTTTCTAGTGTAGCTCCCCCAGCTCACAGAAACAGACCTAGAAAGGGTCAGGAACCTGACCATCATCACACAGAGGCAGTCAAGCTCATGACCTCCAGCTCACTGCTCATGGTATTTCTAAACTTATTTCCTCCTTTATCATCTCCCAGCTGAGAGCAGAGCTTCTTAGCCTCTCCATGATGTGGATGTTAGGAGCAGAGGAGAAGAATGGGAATACCATCGGCCTGAAAGTCAGAAAACCTGGGAACTTCCTGTGGGGCCTTAGAGAAGCCTCTCCATCTCTCTAAACATTAGTTTCTCCATCTGTATAATGGGGATAATTATATGGTTCACTGAGTGGTTGTGAGGGTTAAATGAAATAATGGATGTGGAAAGTAATGAAACTACATGGTAGGATAGCAAAATGAGGTGATATTACTGTCATTAACATGAATGAGGAGATTATAAAACTTTCTGATTCAGATAAAGGAAAGGTAAGAGTTGGCAGAAAAAAAACGGTCAGCAGTATGCTGAACTGGCTTACATCAGCTAGTGAGAGCTGATTGTTGTTAAACATTTGCCAGCACATCTCTGGAAACAGTGTAAATGGCTGAAGCTCTGTGGATTCCTGAGGATTCAAATTCTAGAAGACTGTGTTTGTAGAGTGAGAGGTAGCAAAAGCCTTGAGGGAGGATAGGAGGCTCTAGCAGCAAGCTCCCTGAGAAAGAAGTGAAGTGAGGACTCGGAAAACTCAGTTGTTATAAGCCTGAATTGGGTCTCTGTGGAGCTCTTGTGGGTCCCAGGAGGCAAAGAATGGTCTCACAGAAAATACCAACCTGTAGACTGTACTGACGAGGCATGTAGCCATCCCGGAAGTAAACCACAGCAATTTCCTGGCCATCCCTGGAACACAGGATGGAGAAAGCTGCTGTGTTAAATCATAACTGATATGTTCAGTGGTTCAATCTATTTC
This sequence comes from Piliocolobus tephrosceles, assembly GCF_002776525.5. Lineage (NCBI taxonomy): Eukaryota > Metazoa > Chordata > Mammalia > Primates > Cercopithecidae > Piliocolobus > Piliocolobus tephrosceles. Next base: position 7,731,118 of record NC_045453.1, read on the forward strand.
AGGGTGCATCAGGATGAATTTGGCTTTTTCAAAATTCAGCCCACAGGTGGGAGCCTGGTCAGGGGTTCCATTGGAACCAGTGAAAGTAGATATCCACACTACCAGGGCTTCCACTGAAAACAGGGAGGTGTGCCATATGGAATACTTTAGAATATTCTAGATTTAGAGTCATTCTAAGAAGGCCAGAAGGAACAAGAAGGTCACTAGAATCAAATTTGGTAAATGCATAAAAACGTTGGCTCGAAATTACTGAGCAGCAGAATCATACTGCCATGCGTAGTAAAACACATTTTGTATTTCCACTGCTTAAAGCAGCTAAAACCAGACTGAAAAAAATTTTTAATGGTGGGAGTGAAGGTGGAAATGCAAACATGTAAAATGATGAGTCTGATTAAGACACAGACTTTTAAAACATCTTTTCCTTTTCTTTGACCTATTTGATATTGTCTAGTGTATCTGAAAAGTAAATTAACTACTTTGTTTTGTCATGATAAAAGCACATCTTGAAAAACAGTGAGTGGTGGTGTGAAATTCCATGGACAGTTTTAATTTTAACAATCACCAAGTTCTAGGTCTAAATATATGTGCTGCAATGCTACCCAAATACGTAGCACTAAATCTACCTGGTGGTGGCCCCTAGAGAGAAGGATAAGACTTGGCTTGGAACACAAATCCAGGCCTGAGCTCAGACAGTGGCATCCAGACCAATCACAGAATGAGCCAGCTGCTCCTCTTCCTCCCTGACTGCCCAGCTCAGCTTCTCAGGCCTGACCTCACCTTACTTATTAAGAGGGGCAAGAAAACTTTTGGGAACTTAGGGCATATGAAAACCAAGATGATCTCTAAGGAGATCCTGATCCAGAATGTCAACAGCTCTGATAGAAGCAGAGAGTGGCTGGCTTTCTCCAAAATTTCCTGGGAGGATGAGATATTTCAGAAATTATGAGAGAAGGAAGCAAGCCATCACATCTCCCCGAAGAAAGAATCATTTTGAGGAAGAGAGTGGCAGGATGAGCTTCATAAACCAGCCTTCCACTGAATTCTTGGGAATGCTTACACAAACAGCCTTCGGTCTTGGTCCAGAGACCCCTTTTCAGAGATATCTTCAAATGTTCGTCGGATCACGTGGATGTTCCTGTGAAAAATGGGCAAGAGCCAGAGGGAATGGATGCTATGTTCTGAGTGCCCCATCCCCAGTCCTGGAGCCACACGTATAAGTCCCCCTTACCTTTACCTACCTGGCCAGTAGCTCATTTTCTATGGCACGCTGGTCAAATATGTTTCTTTCCTTCTCTTGAGCAATCAGTAGCACCACAGCACTGGGGAAAGAGCACAGGTGGCCCGAGGCTACTATAGAACTTGTTCTTCCTTTGTTTCTCCCCTCAACCACCCCACCGCCACACCTCCTGGAATAAGAATAAGAACAAGGCTTCCCTGAAAGAACAGATGTCCCCTCTCTCGGAAACCTTGGAATTACCTAAGGCATAGACACCTGACACTATCACATATGATTTCCTGAAAAAAGAAAACTTCAAAAATGAAGATGCCTCTGACCCTTCTCCAGTGGGCAGATGAGATATTGTAATGATGTCATGAGTCGATGAATTTCTGTGCAAATTAAAATGTAGATGTAAAACCATCTCAAAAACCCAAGAAGCCTTTTTCTTAGAACTTAACATAATTCTAACATCTTTCTGGAAGAATAAACAAGAGGGAGTATTGAGGAACATTTTGTAAAAGAACAATGCAGGGGGTCGGGGGCTAATGGCTCTGTTACTAGATTGTAAAGGATACAATAAAGGAGTGTGGTTCTTACACGAAATGGAAGCCTACAGAAACCCACAGGGCCAACTACAAACAACTACATTATCTCCTGGGCCTCCCAAGATTCCTGTGATGTACACAGGGCCACGTTTGATCTCATAGTATTAATGAGATCACTAGGGCTTATGTGGCTTCTTCCTCTCTGACTATTCATATATTTCTTAAAGAGGAAGGGGCTTGAGGACTCAGGGAAAAGCTTATGCCAGGGAACTATCTGTTTGGCTGCCGGCTAACACATTTAACACATTTCCATTGTCAAAGATAGGTCCAGTCCCCTAACAGATTCCTAGGGTGAATGCTCAGCAGTACCAAACTCCATTTTTTTTTCTTTTACATTTTATTTATTTTTTTTGAGGCGGAGTCTCCCTCCGTCACCCAGGCTGGAGTGCAGTGGCGCAATCTAGGCTCACTGCAACCTCCACCTCCTGGGTTCCAGCGATTCTCCTGCTTCAGCCTCCCAGGTAGCTGGGATTACAGGTGTGTGCCACCATCCCTGGCTAATTTTTGTAGTTTGAGTAGAGATAGGGTTTCACCATGTTGGCCAGGCTGGTCTCGAACTCCTGACCTCAAGTGACACGCCTGCCTCGGCCTCCCAAAGTGTTAGCATTACAGGTGTGAGCCACCGCTCTCAGCCTACAAACTCCATGTTTGCTGTGACTATACTGCTTTGTGCCTGTGGCTTCTTCCTGAGACCCATGGAACCCTAGGCTTTGGCTTAGGATTCTAAGTGTATATTCCCTGACCTCCTCTACTTAGCTTTTCTTGTCTATCTCTGCTGCTCCTGACCTTGGCAGAACCTCTTGGACTAAACTCTGTTTGCCTGACTCCTTTCTGCTTAGCCAAAATATAGGTCTTAGCAAGTCTCCTCTCCTGGTCTGCCTGAAATCTTATGAGGTCAGACGTGACATTAAGCTGAGTCTTGGCTTTCAGTTGAGTGCCTGAGAGACAAACTAAAAGTGGTGTTCTCACAAGTCATCTTGTCCTGAGAGAGTCCTAAGGGCCAATGGCTTTGCTCTTCACTTTGTAGCCTAACCTGTCCCGCGCATGGGTGAGGGTGTGTATGGGAGGGTGGCAGTTGGCCCAGGCTGGCCCACCTCCAAAAAGAGGTGGAGGAGGAAGGCTGGCAGCTGGAGGTTAAAGAGGAACTGCACGCTCCAGCTAATTAAGTCAGCCTGCCAACTGCTAAACAATCAGAGCTGGGCTCAGAAAACATATTTGACCTCTCCTGCCTTCAGTTCTGAGCAGTTCTGAGCAGTCTGTTTCCTAGTAGGAAAGTTGTCAGCTAAGGAAGGTGACTTGACAATAGCATGCTGGCTGGGGGTGAGGACCCCTGAGTGCTAGTCCTGGCTCTGCCAGTGACTTGTAGTGTGTCTTGGTAATTGACTTGGGTAAGGCAATTTCGTTCCTTGGGCCCTGGTTTTCCCATCTATAAAATAAGGGTGTTATGGCCGGGTGTGGCAGCTCACGCCTATAGTCCCAGCACTTTGGGAGGCTGAGGCGGGTGGATTGCCTGATGTCGGGAGTTCGAGACCAGCCTGATTAACATGGAGAAACCCTGTCTCTACTAAAACTACAAAATTAGCCAGTTGTGGTGGTGGGCGCCTGTAATCCCAGTTACTCGGGAGGCTAAGGCAGGAGACTCGCTTGAACCCGGAAGGCGGAGGTTGCAGTGAGCCAAGATCGTGCCATTGCACTCCAGCCTGGGCAACAAAAGTGAAACTCCATCTCAAAAAAAAAAAAAAGGGTGTTAAAAAGATCACAGTTCCCAGCCTTTTACCACCAGAAATCCCCTTTTCTTATTCTATTCATTCCAACCACAGGCCCTGTGCTTTGAGAGTTTGTCTAAGTTGAAATTGTAATTCATTTTGCAGGCTTCCATTTCTTAAAAATTTTAAAAATCATGAGATAATTGATGAAAATTATTCTACTCTACCAATGCAGTTTTTCAGTCAATACTATGGAACCATATCTCTTAGAGGCAGAAAAGGGAAGTAGAGATAACATAGGCTTTAGAGGCAGATGAATTCTATACTTACCAGTTGTGTAACTTTGGGCAAGTTATTCAAACTTTCTGAGCCTCAGTTTGCTCTTGCATGAATTAAAATTACTACTTGTCAAATGATGGCTATTATTATTATCATTTTATTTATTTATTTTTTTTTAGATGGAGTCTTGCTCTGTCACCCAGGCTAGAGTGCAGTGGGGTAATCTCGGCTCACTGCAACCTCCACCTCCTGGGTTCAAGTGATTCTCCTGCCTCAGCCTCCCAAGTAGCTGGGACTACAGGTGCCCACCGCCATGCCTGGCTAATTTTTGTATTTTCAGTAGAGACGGGGTTTCACCATGTTGGCCAGGCTGGCCTTGAACTCCTGACCTCTGGTGATCCACCCGCCTCAGTCTCCTAAAGTGCTGGGATTAGAGGTGTGAGCCACCGTCCCCAGCCTATTATTATTATTATTGAAAGTACTACATAATGATCCACACAGATTTTTTAAAACATTTTTCAGATCCATGATCTCATTTAATTCTCACTAACACCATTTTAGGTATTATTATTATTCCTATTTTACAAATGAGGAAACTGAAGCTCAGAGAAGAAAAGAATTAACTTGCCAAGGTCATGTGCTAGGTCAGCAGAAGAGCCTATCTCACTCTCACAATGGGGGAAGCCAGTTCTGGCTCAGGTGTCACATAACTCCTACCTACCAGTGCCTAATTCTGGACACACGAGTATTTTCTGTCCACATTATTGACAGCCTGGCAGGCAAAACCCTCTGCAGCGTTTGTCTGTCAGCAGTTCCCCAGCTGACCCATCCCCTGGCTTCACTCTCTTAAAATACAACCTAGCCAATATACTTGAAAGAATATTTGTCTGATGACTTCTAAATGCTTAGAGTCCTAGGTTTCTTAGGTCTTAGTGAGGCTTAGCAAGGACAGAGCGGCTCTCTTGGAGGTAAGGGCATGATTAAGAGTACAGGTTTTGGAGAGAGGTGGACTCTGGGATCTGCCACCAACTCATCACTTAGCCTTAACAATTCACTTTGGTTCTCAGAACCTCAGTTTCCTCATCTGTAAAACGAGGCAGTTGAACAGTATTGACCTCAGAGAGCTTATTATGAGAATTCAATGAGATCCTGTTTGTACAGAGCTTAGCACAAGGTGTGGCACTAGTAAGTGTACATTAAGGACTATTAATGCTCTATTAACATTGCAATAACTGTTAGTATAGTGGCCCCTCGATGATCTGAAAATCACTTACCTAACATCTTCACTTGAGAAATAGGAAGAAAGCAAAAAATGCCTCTAAGCAGTTAAAAAGGATACCACAAAATTCCATAGTCAAAGCTTATGCATTTACTCATTCAAGAGGCCCTCACACTCTTCAGACCCAATCATAACAATCTGGATCATTTGCTTTCCCAAACAATGGCAAATCAGAAGGGAGGCATGGGCATGGGGGTGGAGGATTCCAAATTCAAGCACACCAACAACAGTCAAAAGTAAGAGCTGAGAATTGGGAAACAGACAAGAAAACTATGAAGAAAATGAATGAGAGGCCAGGTGTGGTAGCTCAGACCTGTAATCCCAGCACTTTGGGAGGCCGAGGTGGGCAGATCATGAGGTCAGGAGTTTGAGACCAGCCTGGCCAACATGGTGAAACCCTGTCTCTACTAAAAGTACAAAAATTACCCGGCTGTGGTGGCATATGCCTGAAATCCCAGCTACTCAGGAGGCTGAGGCAGGAGAATCGCTTGAAACCGGGAGGTCGAGGTTGCAGTAAGCTGAGATTGTACCAATGCACAGTCAGAGCTATTACAGCTATTGATGCAGGCAAACAGCCTTGCATGCCTCTCTAAACCTAGGTAGCACTAATATATTACAGCAAGCTGCAATTGTTGACAGTCATAATGACAGCCTTCAGTCAATAAGAAAAAGTTAAATCATAGTCAGAATCTCTTATTTAAGAAGGAAACCTTAAAATAATTTTGGCATGTAAAGGTATAAGTTTCTATTGCTAGAAAAATCCCTTTATTCTCTAATGATGGCTGGCAAGAAAAGAAGTTGCTAAACCTATGAATGCTGAAACTAAAGCAGGATCCTCCTGCTACCTTTTCACACCCTTACTTGTTTGAGCCGTAGAGCTCCCAGGCTTTGGCAATTCCCAGGGCCAGTCCCTTGCTGGGATTATTAGAGAGGATCTTGCCAGCTTCTTTGGTTTTACTCAGGACACTGAGAACATGTCTGTTGGAAGAGAGATGGCTGTTCAGTAATTGCATGGACCTGGAAGCCCCCTCTGCCCATGACCTCATAGATATAGCAACATGACTCTGCGAATCAGCTGAGCACTGAAAAGCATGCTCCCATCTCATTCCTGGAGGATCCACTTCAGGTTGGAATATGCTGGGCTGCCCTAACCCTGGCCCCTGGTGTACACACCTAGAGGAGACCTGGGAGCCTCTGTCCCCACCCCAACCTACCCCAGCCTCCCATTGAGCTGGAATCCCTTACTCTGGGCCTCCAGGTGCTGTCTGGAATCCTGCTGCAGACCATCTAAAATCATTGCAACCTGGAGCATCACTGCTGTCTAGAAATGGATACTACTAGGCCCAGCCCCCAGACAGAAGTCCCTGCATTCCTCTCTCTGGGGCTCTCAAGATATTGTTCCTTCTGCCTGTACAATGTAGGGACAGGACTAGATGAGCCATGAGGTCCCTTTTCTCCCTGACCTACCAAGGATCTGATTACAAGAGGAAACTGCTGTGGGGATGGCCAGGGATAACATGTGACCCAGGGCCCAGGAAAGCACAGTCATAGCTGGAGTTCCCCGGCCTAGCCAGTGACTGTACACCCACCAGCATGTCACCCCACAGGTATGCCTAGGGCTGCCCAGGGGACCCACCGGTGCACAGCTGGGGTCCGGGAGGCCAGGCCCCCAAAACTGGCAGAGATGGTGTTGATTTCGATCTGTTTCAGGGCTGGGGAGCCATTTGTGCTTCGCTGGAACATGTAGTCTGAGCGATTCAGGCCCAGGAACACGGTCTGTGGGGAAAACTGAAAGCTGACAGTATCTGCCCAGGGACTGACTCTGAGGACCTAGCCACAGAGCACACAGGTACCATGAACTCTACGTAGAGATTAGAGGTACCAGCAAACACTCCCAAGCCCAGTGGGATCATTCTGGTCATCCTCGAATTGGTCACTGGGATAAACCCAGTGGGGACCAGTGAGAGGCAGATTCCCATGGGCTGAGGGCCTGGACCAAATTCTTCTAGCAAAACAGAAAACAAACAGAGATGGGAGGGGCAGCTTCCAGACTGAAGTAAGGCTGGGAATGGTTACCTGGGCAATGCCCTCTTTTAGGACTTGCTTGTGGATGTCAAAGAGACGAGCGGTAAAGTCATCCTGTTTGATGGTGCTGGAGGAAGGAACAGAGAACATTTTGCAGGTTTAATTGGCCTAAAATTTCAAGAAGTCCCATCCCCACTCATTGACTCCTGAATCCTCTCTGAGTCTACTGACCAAAACTTGAATGTCTGCCCCAATCTGGTAAAGAACAGTGGCTAAGAATCCAGCTCCAGACCCGGGTTCAAATCCCAGCTCTACCACTCACTAGTAGGCAACCTCAGGGAATCATTTCACCTCTCCGTGTCTCAGTTTGCTGATATATAAAATGGAGAAGGATATAATTAAATTTATATCATAGGATTGCGGTAAAAAGTCAGTAAGATATTACATTCAAAGAATTGAACATACTGCTCCGAAGAAGAGCTAAAAAATGACATGATATACCTATTCTACTTGAATAGCTCTGATGGTTGGCAAGCCTTCTGGTTGACCTAATACTAACTCTTCACAGCTTTTCCTACACTCTGTGACCTCCCAGGGTGAGCCTTCTCCTCCTTCTCCATGGCAGCCATCAGAGATTAGAAGACAGCAGTTATGCCCTGTGCACCAATAAGATTTTTCTGACCCAAGCTAAATATCCTAGGTGTTTTTTTTTTTTTTTCTTCAACTAGTCCTCATATGATGTGATTTCCTCAGGGAAGCCTTCCCTATCTGAGTCAGATCCCCCTGCTATGTGTTCTCATAGAACTAAAAACCACTCCTTTATAGCACTGACTACAGTTGCAATTTTACATTTTCTTTGTGTGATGATTAGTGTCATCTCTCCTGTTTGACTATAAGCCTCATAAAGGTAGTGGCTGTGTCTATGCAGGCTCATTGTCATAGCCCAGTATACTGCCGTGACATGTGACATGTGTTAGGGGCCTATCCAGTATGGTTTTCTGGAGCCTCAACAAGAGCCACAGTAAGAAGGAATCCATAGGTAATTAACATCACACTTACTGCCCTTTGAGATTCAGGGTGGATTCTGCATACCTGCTCAAGCCTGGCTCACCTTGTTACAGAAATGTCACAGACCAGTGGGGGAAGCCAAGTAGCCCAGGCCTGCCCTGAGGTTCCCCTGCTCCCCAGCCAGCTCTCTCCCACTGGTGAGCTCCCTCACGCCAGCCCTTGGTTAGGAGTTGAGTCCCAACTGGGCTTCAGTCTCCAAGGAAGTTGGGACACACTTTCCTTTTTCTGAAGAGGTGCTCCCCTTCATGTGCTGTAGGGGCTCTTCTCCCTTAGGAACTAGGGTTTGTATGTGTATGAGAGGAGAGAGGAACAGAGAAGGCAGGGGTTGCAAAGATGAGCTGCAAGTCTCCTTCATAAATGCATCATTAGGGTAAAGGTCATAAGCCAGGCTGCTCACGTTTCCCACAATCCAGGATCGCAGGTACAAAGCTGGGCCCATTCTAAGAAACAGCTCAGGGGCAAGGTGGTGGGCAGATTCATACATTCATGACTCATTGGGTTTTTGGCTACAAGTCAATGGTTTCCAAGCTTCTTACCATTATGAGCCCTTCTCATATTCACCCACACATTTTTAAAAGATTTTGTCTCTAACAAAAGTCTAGTTTCTGTTGAAAAATTAATCAAAGACATGCCATTACAGGTTGGATATTCCTTATCCGAAATGCTTGGGACCAGCAGTCTTTCGGATTTTGGAAGATTTGCATATACGTAATGAGACATCTTGGGGATGGGACTCAAGTCTAAACACAAAATTCATTTGTTTCATATACACCTTATACGCATAGCCTGAAGATTATTTTACACAATATTTTAATTAATTTTGTGCATGAAACAAACTTGACTGTATTTTGACTGCACCTGTCACATGGCATCATGTGTGGCGTTTTCCACTGGTAGAGTCACCTGGTGTTCAACAAGTTTTGAATTTTGGAGCATTTCAGCTTTTGGATTTTTGGATTAGGGATGCTCAACCCGTACAATACATATATATATCTAGCATGTATATGTACATACATAATGTAGATATTTAATTCTACAATGAATATATATACATATATATGTATTCTTTTTTCTTTTTTTTTGAGATGGAGTCTCGCTCTGTTGCCCAGGCTGGAGTACAGTGTCATGATCTTGGCTCACTGCAGCCTCTGCCTTCTGGGTTTGAGCAATTCTCCTGCCTCAGCCTCCCAAGTAGCTGAGATTATAGGCGCCCGCCACCACACCCAGCTAATTTTTTTTTTTTTTTTTTTTTTTGAGACGGAGTCTTGCTCTGTCGCCCAGGCTAGAGTGCAGTGGCCGGATCTCAGCTCACTGCAAGCTCCGCCTCCTGGGTTCACGCCATTCTCCTGCCTCAGCCTCCCGAGTAGCTTGGACTATAGGTGCCCGCCACCTCGCCCAGCTAGTTTTTTGTATTTTTTAGTAGAGACGGGGTTTCACCGTGTTAGCCAGGATGGTCTTGATCTCCTGACCTCGTGATCCGCCCGTCTTGGCCTCCCAAAGTGCTGGGATTACAGGCTTGAGCCACCGCGCCCGGCTAATTTTTTTGTATTTTTAGTAGAGACAGGGTTTCATCATGTTGGCCAGGCTGGTCTCGAACTCCTGACTTCAAGTGACCCACCCACCTCGGCCTCCCAAAGTGCTGGGATTACAGGCGTTAGCCACCGCGCCTAGCCTATATATATATTTAATTCTAAAATAAACAAAGAAATTTAAAAAAATCGCCCCAGAATCTGAAGAAAAAAGAAAGATCAAGGGAAAGAGACAGAGAAGGGTGGATGGGCTGAACCATTTCAGAGGTTGCTTCCTCATGCCCTAAGTGTGGCCCAGTCTGTATCCCATCCCATCCAAAGATGAGAGGCCTGAGGTGACAAGAAAGGGTCGCTGCTTAGGAGAAGTACAAAATCTGACTTTAACCTAATAACCTTCCCTATCTCTGTTCTCCTCCAAAACTAGGCTGACTTTCCCTAATTCCAAATGGAAATATCAGTCTTCAAAGTAGGGTGTCACGGATTACAGAATGTGAACAATGAAAGGGATCTTGGATTTAAGTCAATCTCTTCATATTTCAGATGAAGAAATCTTAGGCCCAGAGGAGGAAAGGGAGTGGCTTGAGGCCACAAAAATAACTGGTTGAGCCAGGATTAGAAGCCAGCTTTCCTGACCTCTATGACTTTTTGTTCTTTGGGGATACCTTTCCTCTATCCCACCAAGTCAGCTGACACAGTAACACCTCACGGCTCTGCAATCTTCCAGTTCCTTGGTTCTGGCAGCTCCTGGCCCCCCATGCTTCACTGCCCCCTACCTGGAAAGAGTTTGCTCCAGGAAGGCAGCGTTCTGGCTGACAGCATCCACTAGCAGGTTGAAGTCCATCTGCACAGCATAGGCTTGCTCCAGCAGGGCACTGGGGACCAGTGAGGGGAAGAGCGTGAATGGGGCATAGCTCACCACCTGTGATCAAGAAGAGTGAATGGGACAGGGCAGGGCACCTGTGAATGGGCTGTCTTCCTGCAAATGGAATCCCGTGGAAAGTCTGGCCTACATTTACTGAGGACACACCAACTGTAGATTAGTGGTTACCTCGGGAGGAGTGGAAGGGGGAGAGGGGAACACAGAGAGCTTCCAGATTCTGTGATAGTTTATCTCTACATATTAGAGAGATAGAAGCAAAAAAGCAAAAAGCAAATAACACAAAGAAAACCACAAGTTATTGAGCACTTACTATGTGCAAGGTATATTATTTTAAATACTTTACATAGATTCATCATTTAGCCCTGTGAGGAAGATACTATTATTATCCACACTTCACAGAGAAGGGACCTGAGACAGAGAGGTTAACGGATCCAAAATTATATTCAGCTAGTAACTGGTGCTGGGATTTGAACCAGGATGGTTAACAGATCCAAAATTTTATTCAGCTAGTAACTGGGGGTGCTGGGATTTGAACCAGGATGGTTACTAAACACAACACACACACACACACACACACACACACACATATACGGAAGCCTGCTCCTTGCCGGTTGATGTTCAAGCCCAGGCCCCTCCATGCATCAGGAGTTCACACTCCAGTCTCCTTGACTTGTACTATGAAGCATTCCTGAGTTTAACTTTTGAGTTTATATCAGTTTGTCATTATGATGGTATAAGTTTATGGTGTTAGAACTTGGTATTTATATATTTATTTTTAAAGTACTATTTTTTTTCTTTTTTGAGGTGGAGTTTCACTCTGTTGCCCAGGCTGGAGTGTAGTGGTACAATCTTGGCTCACTGCAACCTCCACCTCCTAGGTTCAAGCAATTCTCCTGCCTCAGCCTCCCAAGTAGCTGAGACTACGGGTGTGTGCCACCACACCCAGGTATTTTTTGTATTTTTAGTAGAGATGGGGTTTCACCGTGTTGTCCAGGCTGGTCTCGAACTCCTGACCTCAAGTGATCCGCCTGCCTCCACCTCCCAAAGTGTTGGGATTATAGGCATGAGCCACCATGCCCAGCCAAAATATATATATATTTTTTAACAGATAATACAAATACATGATACAAACTTCAAAAGAGACATAAGAATACATAGTGAGAAGTATGTCTCACTCTCATTCAGGTCTCCTGGGAAAAAGACTGGGCCCCAGCCACCCAGTTCTCCTCCCCAAAGGCAAATGACAGACTAGTGTCTCACACATCCTTCTAGTCATCTTTGTATTGATATATATGTATACATATATATTTTCTCATTTTTTCACCCCCACAGCAAACTATACTATATTGTGCTTTTAAAATATTTCCTTATATGTTCAAATAGAGCATTTTCATGATTTTTAATTGCTGCATAGTATTCTACTCTTTGGATATACCATAATTTATTGAATCTAGCATATAGTTGGTTTCTTTATTTTCCCATTACCATTAATGTTTCAATTGGTATCCTACAATATACATTCTAGATATTTTTGTATATGAGAAAGTCCATATATTCTAAATTTCTAAAAGTAAAAATATCAAGTAATTCAGGCAAATCTATTTTAAATTTTGGTAGATAATTCCTAAATTAACCTTCTCAGCATCTTTTTTTTTGGAATGGGGTCTTACTATGTTGCCCAGACTGGAATACAGTGGCTATTCATAGGTGCCATCATAGTGCACTATAGCCTCAAACTCCTGTGCTCAAGCAATCCTCCTGCCTCAGCCTCCCAAGTAGCTGAGACAGCTGAGACTACAGGTGTGTACCACTGCCCTGGCCTCAGCATCTAAGACAAAACTGAGGAAGGCTATTTGTGAGAATAAGGTTTATTCGGCCTGAAGCCTTTATGAGTTAGAATGGGAATGACTGCAGATTACATAAGGGGTGACCTAATACCCTGAGTAGCTATGTGATGACTACAGGAGCAATTTCCTTGGCTTTAACACAGAAAGCTCTGCTGCCCCCAACAAGTCTAATCTTGGCCTGAAAAACTCAGAGTTTTTCTGCTAAGACATCCCTCTGCCTCTGTCCCAGGACTCATTATGCCCTCCTGAATTTAGGATCAATAGTATACAGCTGTTCTCTGTTATCTACAGGCTAAAGGCTGAAACACACAATCTTCTCACTTTTGATAGAGACAATAACATAAAATAACATTACTAGCAGGGTGCAGTGGCTCACGCCTCTAATCCCAGCACTTTGGGAGGCCGAGGCGGGCAGATCACAAGATCAAGAGATCGAGACCTTCCTGGCCAGCATGGTGAAACCCCATCTCTACTAAAAATACAAAAATTAGCTGGGTGTGGTGGTGCCTGTAGTCCCAGCTGCGAGGCAGGAGAATCACTTGAACCCAGGAGGCGGAGGTTGCAGTGAACTGAGATCGTGCCACTGCACTCCAGCCTGGTGACAGAGTGAGACTGTCTCAAAAAAAAAAAAAAAAAAGAAACATTATTCTACTGTTTTAAAAAAACTATAGCATGTGCATGACAAAATTTTGCTTTGTAGCCAGGGAAGCAACAGCGAGTGACAGGAACTGTGGCAAAAATAAGAACTTGCATCTTCTCTAAAGAGGGCAGCCAAAACTCTGCCCTAGCCAATTGTTGTCATGCAGGAAAGTAGGCCAGAGTTGCCAGATGATATAATTTTTCCAAACAAGTTGGGTTGCTAGATGTTTTTTTTATTTCATGATTTTTTTTTTTTTTTTAATGTTGGCTCTGACATTTTAAAAATACTCTAGTGAAAAAAACTGTTAACAATGCTTGCCCCTGGTCAGGGAAACACTGGCTGGAGGAAGGGGACTTACTCTGAATTTTGCACTCTGTTCCAGTGCATTTGAATGTATTACTTATTGTAAAAAACAAATTAACTCCCCAAACACCGCAGGAGCCAAATATTCAGGCTGGATATGGCTAGTATACAGCTCTAATCTACAGGATAAAGTTCACACTCCTCCTCCACCCAGTAGCTAAGGCCCCTTGGCTGTCTGATGCTGGCCTGCCTTCTTTCCCACTATATCCACTTAAGCGCCCTGCATTTCAGCTGCATTCTCTTGAACACTTTTTTTTTTTTTTTTTTTGGCTTTTCCTACTTTTAGGTCCTTGCTATGCAGTTCCTTTTCCCTGTTTGTCTTTTAAGATCTAGTTCAAATACCACCCCTCCACTCAATCATCTAATCATAATGAATTACTCTTTTTTCCAGCTGTCCTGTATAGTATCTCAGGAAAGGAAAAAAAGCATGGATGTTCAGAGCATGGACTCAGGATCCAAATTCCTCGGGTTTACATCCTGGCTCTGCCAATCATTTTACCATTTAAATGACTTCAGGTAGGTTACTTAGCCTCTCTGGGGTTCAGTTTCCTTACCTCTGTTGTGGCGAGGAGTCAGTGATTCCAAAGTGTTTAGAATAATGCCTGGCACATAGTAAATACTCAATAAATGATAGTTAACATTGTGTAGCAGACTGCCTGTGTTTCCTCATAGAGCTGACATTATTTCATTTTGTTTTGTGGTATGTTCTCTAACTAGACCAGGGGCTCCAGAGGCTAGGACTCTGGCTGACTCACCTCTTTGTCCTCAGTGCCTAGAATGGCATAGCCTACAGCAGGCATTTGGTAAAGATTTGGAGTAAAACCTCACACACACACACACACACACACACACACACACACACAGACAGACAGACACACACACACATACATTTTCTGACTTTTTTTCTGGATTACAAATCTCACTGTGGATTGTGCCTTTTCTAGGCTCCATTAACTCCCAGAAAGACCAACTGCTGAATCTTCACATGGTACCTATTGATTAGCAGAAGAAACAAAAGCTTGGAAGGGAAAATGCTTCATCTTAGATTCATACAAGTAATTCACAAAATCTAGGTTCACAGCCCAAGCAATTCTATTCCATACTGTCAGCCTGCCTTAGGTGACAGACATTGTCATTTACTCGGGCCTTAGCAAACGATTACTGAGTGTGGACTCCACCAGGCCTGTATTAGGTTCTGGGCACACAGAGACAAAAAAGAATGGGGCTGGTTAAAAAAAGAAAAGATGTTGGCAGCTCTTTAGTCACCAATATGATCTTAAGGTGTACTGTTAAGTTTTTTTTAAAAAGTGGGCAAAAGGAGGCTGGGCACGGTGGCTCACACTTATAATCCCAGCAATTTTGCAGGGGCAGAGGCCAGTGGATCAGTTGAAGTCAGGAGTTTGAGACCAGCCTGGACAACATGGTGAAACCCCATATCTACCAAAAATACACACACACATACACACACAAAATTAGTCAGGCATGGTGGCACATGCCTGTAGTCCCAGCTACTTTTGGGAGGCTGAGGTGGGAGAATTGCTTGAACCCAAGAGGCGGAGGTTGCAGTGAGCCGAGATTATGCCATGACGCTCCAGCCTGGGCAACAGAGCAAGGCCCCAAGGAATATATTTACTTGTTACTAGTTACTTGTTATGAATCAGTCATCTGAAAAGATCAACAAGAAACCAAAACACAGGCTGCATTAGGGTAAACTCTTGTACCCTTTGAATTTGAACCATTCAAATGTCTTGCCTAGTCACCACATTAAAAAAGCTTTATTTTTTCCCCCCTAAGGATGAGATTTTAAAAAGGTGTGGTTTGGACTCAGCAGTTCTACTTTTACGTATTGACCCTGGAGAAACACTCACAAAGGTGCCCCATGGATGTTCCCTATAATGCTATTTATGGTCATAAAATCATGAGAGAAATCACCTAAATAGACATGAGTAGAGGGAAGCGAAACTGTGATATGCCCACATCTGGAATACTATGCCTCAGATTGAAGTTGACCCTAATGGAAGGCATTGGAAAGTTCTAAGACAGACTATTAAATAAAAAACCAAAAATATATCATAGAATAATATAATTTATTCTATGATAGATATCAAATAATATTTGATAATTATCAAATAATAGTTTGTTTTTTTAAAAAGACACATTTCTCTATACATATATCTACATATATAAATGCACAGAGAAAGGCTTGAAAAGATATATCACAAACCAGTTACAGAGAAGGTAGAGTGATTATGGGATCTTCAGTAATAGCTCACTGGGCAAAGTGCTTCACATGAATCACCCTCTAATTCTCTTACCAAACCAGTGAGGTAGGTCCTATTATTATCCCATTTTTACACCTGAAGAAACTGCAGCTGAGAGTAATTTGCCTAAGTCACACTTCAAACCCCATATTTAAATTTGATTACTCCAGCATGCTGCTTTTTTACTTTCTACTTCTACAGATCAATTTCAGTTACTGAAAAAAATAAGGCAGAAGAGATACGGTCCCTGATGCAAAGGAAAGACCCTCAGCCTGGCTGGGGCCAGACAGTGGGCCATGGTGAATGCTGTGGGGAGGAGCTAGGGGCTTACCTCCGAGGAAGTGGGCTCCTGTGAGGTCCTCAGCAACACTCCCTCAGCCAGGGCGCGGTCCACGGCCTGCCGTGCCAGCTCCTCTAGCTGCTGTTCATCCTGCAAGAGGCTCCCCCAGTTGGTGGCCATCCCAACACCTGCAAAAGATGGAGAGAAGAGAGTTGGTGACAGATGGCCTGAAGCCCAGCAACCATTGAAACTGGCTGGTGGCCACCCCCCCAACACAGCAGGACCCTGACCTCTGTTGGAAGGGAACAGCGTGGTATACAGGAATGAACACTGGCTGGTTCTAGCTCTTAACAACTTCCACGTGCACGAAATAGAAAGCCTGACAAAGCATTTCCATTGCCACTCTCTCTTTTGATTCCTAACACAATGGCATTATTCTCACAGTAAGGAAGCAGAGGCTTGGAGAGGTGAAATGACTTGCCGAGGTGATGACTGGTATAACCTGGACTTGAACCCATGTTTCTGGACTCCCAGCCTAATGCTCTTCATTGGAGAAAGAAGCACTAATATCAGATGTGACTGGGGCAAGTTCCTTCCTCTCCCAGAGCTACAGATTCCCTAACTGTGAAACAAGAAGAATGGGGTACATCAGTAGTTTCCAAACCTGGCTGAACATTCTGGGGAGCTTGGGAAAGAATACAGATTCCTGGGTCCCATCCCAGAGACTCTGATTCAAGAGGCCTGAAGGGAAGGATGGGTTGAGGCTTGTATTTATTTTTATTATCATTATTTTTTTTTTTTGAGATGGAGACTTAGTCGCCCAGGCTGGAGGTCAGTGGCTTGTTCTTGGCTCACTGCAACCTCTGCCTCCTGGGTTCAAGCAATTCTCCTGCCTCAGCCTCCCCGAGTAGCTGAGATTACAGGCATGCGCCACCACGCCTGGCTAATTTTTTGTATTTTAGTAGAGACGGGGTTTCATCGTGTTAGCCAGGATGGTCTTGATCTCCTGACCTTGTGATACACCCCCCTCGGCCTCCCAAAGTGCTGGGATTACAGGCGTGAGCCACCACGCCCAGCCGAGGCTTTGTATTTTTAACAAGTTTTCCTGGGATAGGAGTCACTGCAGTACACTATTAATTCCCTTCAAGCTCCAACAACTCATGTCAGCAGATCTCAAATAAATTACATGGGAAGGGGGAGGGAGCTCTTCGTGGAATATCATGAAATGCAAATAAGGTGAACTCCTCCCTTATACTAACCAGAAGGAATCTTAGTAGCAGAAAATGATTACATTCCATGTATGGACATTTATTATCAAAGCACCAAAAGACAGAAAATATTTTTGAGAAATCACATTAGCAAGATGGAAATCGCTGAAAGCCACGTGTCCAATGTAATAGGAGGAGTTGTCTGATTGGTTGCCTAGAGACATACAGAGGTGTACAAACTCACACCCTGGTACTCATTCATTTTTCAGCAGGCCTCGGGAGTTTAAGATCTGGGTAAAAATCTGGAAACACAGTCATTACTTTTGTTCTGCCCTATTGTCATTTAACAGAACATGGCTGCCCAACTCAGTGGTCCCCAGGAAGGAAGTTAGAGAATAATAGGAAACTTCCATCACATTCAGCTCTATCCCCCTGTCCCCATGACAGAGCTAGCGCTAGGCCATTTATGAAGGTCTGCCGGCCTCAGCACAATGCTTTGAAAGAATGTGCACGTAATCTCAAGAGTGTCCTGATAATATCTCTGCTGAGTGAGACATAGATGAGGGCAGGCATAGTAACGAACAAGGCTCAAGTCAGACAGACAGACCGACCTGGGTTTGAGTCCATAATAATGTGACTTCTTTCTTTCTCTCTCTCTTTTTTTTTTTTTTTGACGGTGTCTCGCTCTGTGGCCCCGGCTGGGGTGCAGTGGCGCAGATCTTGGCTCACTGCAAGCTCCACCTCCTGGGTTCATGCTATTCTTCTGCCTCAGCCTCCCCAGTAGCTGGGACTACAGGCGCCCGCCACCACGCCCGGCTGATTTTTTGTATTTTTAGTAGAGACGGGGTTTCACCATGTTAGCCAGGATGGTCTCAATCTGATCTCATGACCCCCGCCCTCGGCCTCCCAAAGTGCTGGGATTACAGGCCTGAGCCACCGCGCCCGGCCGACTTCCCTTTCAAGTAAGATTGCTGTGTGGATTAAGAGAAAAATCAGTGTGAAATTTCTCAAAAGAAGCTCTATACATGAGACCATTTTTTGCCTGTACTCTCTTTACAGGTAGGAAGAGACTTGTCAGAGGTCACACAGAAACCTAGTGGCAGAGCCAGGACAAGAACCCATTACTTTGACATTAGAGTAATGAAACCCTCCATGAGCCCGCATCATTCCACAACTCTGGAATTCCGACATCTGTTTGCTGTTGGGCTTTTATTTAGTTGGCAAACAATGATTTGCATTTAATGCCAGTCCCTTGACTAGGTACCAGGGACATGGAGAAGGATAAGACATAAAAATAATCACCATGGGCCAGGCGTGGTGGCTCACATCTGTAATCCTAGCACTTTGGGAGGCCGAGGCAGGCGGATCACCTGAGGTTGGGAGTTCAAGACCAGCCTGACCAACATGGAGAAACCCCATCTCTGCTAAAAATACAAAATTAGCCCGCCGTGGTGGCGCATGCCTGTAATCCCAGCTACTCGGGAGGCTAAGGCAGGAGAATAGCTTGAACCCGGGAGGTGGAGGTTGCGGTGAGCCGAGATCTTGCCATTGCACTCCAGCCTGGGCAACAAGAGCAAAACTCTGTCAAAAAAAAAAAAAAAAAAAAGAAAGAAAGAAAAAAAAGAAATCACGATGAAGGTGCTAAGTGGGCCCTTTGTTTTTCTCATTCTACAGCTTCAACCCTCCTTTGGCTTTATTTGTTTTACTGATGACTTTCAAATCTACATCTTCATAGCAATACTTTCCTACCTTCAAACTAGAATATCCAATTACTTCCTGCGAGTCTCCACACAACCAGAATAGAATTTGTTGTTGTCTCCCACAAATTTGCTTCTCCTCTGATGAACCCCACCCAGGTACCCAAGCCTTGAGTACTTCTTTTCTACATCTCACTCTCCCCAAATTCTGTGGATTTTGCTAGGTATATAATACTTTGAATTCCGTTGTCTATCTCCATTTCCAGTGTTTGTAGCCTAGCCCTGACAACTGTCATCTCTTCCCTGGGCACGAAACAGATTCAGAGTAAGGTATCTTCAGTGACCAGGATACGTCGGCCTCTGTTCCCCTTCCAGGCCTTGGCACGTGCTGTCTTCTCTTTGGAACTCTCCCCACCACTTCTGATCAGGGTTCGCGATTTAGTTCCAGAAGCCGTCCCTGTTCTCCGCCCTGGGCTTCTACATTCTACAGCCCATCACTTTTCCCGGTACCGCGGGAACGGTGTTTGTCTTGATCACTTCTCTATCTAGTGTTAGCGGCGCTTAGTACTGTATTCATTCATTACATGAATGAATGAAGAAAGAATGACAGACGGGCCAGATCACCGAAAGCCTCAAAACGCCCACAAGGAAATGGGTCGGACTTTATCCCCAGGACTAGACCAGAGCCTAGAAAGGCCCCGAGGCAATGACACGGTCGGCTGCCCAGGCTGGCCCCACTACGGGCTCGCTCGCTTTCACCCTAGACAAAGTTTGTCCCTAATCGCTCCCCGTTGTAGTTCTAACTGGCTCCAGTCTCACTGGCCCACTTGACCCCGACACCGGCCTGATCTAACGGCAGGAGATCCGGAAAGTAAGGGATCAACGCGCGCCAGCCCAACCCCCTCAAGAGACACTAGTTTCCCCGCGCATGCGAAGGGTTTCAGCTACAAGATCTCCCGGCCTCCGGAGTTCAATCCCTCTCCAGACCCCTCCCTCACATCGTCCCTCCCGAGGAAACGTGACCCGTGCCGGCCGCCGTGGCCGCGCCAACCTACTCGTTCGCCTTCTCTCCGCGTACGGTTCTCTCGGCACTCGCGCCGCTACCCAGGCTCGGGGGGCGGGGCCTCGATGTGACCCAGTGCGCTTGCGCGGACCGCCCCGGGCCGGCTTAAAGAGTAGGGCGGGGACAGAGACCCATACCTTTGGCGCTGAGTCGTGGCTAGGAAGGGGCAGTCGTTGAGAGGGCGGCCTTGGTGTTAGGAGTGCGTCAGCTGCACCCTGGCGGACGGACCTTGGGAAGGAGGGGAGGGGACCGTCGGGGTCGGCGGGGAGCTACGGGTATGCATAGCTCTTAGAGCGTCAGAGCTGGCGACGTCCAGTGGAAGATGGGGAAACTAATGCTCAGAGCGGGACACTCACTACCTCAGGGGCACACAGTTGATAAGGGTGGGGTGTCTGTGGTAATGGAGGCCCCAGGGAGGGTCAGGGGCCCGTAGTACGTCAGGGGCTGAACCTGTATTAGAACCCAGGCTTGTTTCCCAGCGCAGCCAGGTCCCAGAAAAGTCCCCCTGATTTTATCTATTTTTTTTTTTTTTTTTTTGAGGCGGAGTCTCGCTCTGTCGCCCGGACTGGAGTGCAGTGGCCGGATCTCAGCTCACTGCAAGCTCTGCCTCCCGGGTTTATGCCATTCTCCTGCCTCAGCCTCCGGAGTAGCTGGGACTACAGGCGCCCGCCACCTCGCCCGGCTAGTTTTTTGTATTTTTAGTAGAGACGGGGTTTCACCGTGTTAGCCAGGATGGTCTCGATCTCCTGACCTCGTGATCCGCCCGTCTCGGCCTCCCAAAGTGCTGGGATTACAGGCTTGAGCCACCGCGCCCGGCCTATTTATTTTTTTTAACCTGGGATAGCAGCGGGGAAAGCATTAGAGGCAAAAGGAAAGGATTTTCATTTTTCCAGGAATGCTGAAGTCAGGACTGTTTGAGGGGAACCCTGTGTTTGTCAGACTCCAGTACCGTTTACATCAGGATCTGGGGCAGCTTTTAAATATATGCAGATTCATGATTGCTACCCGCACCTCACTGCTCGGCAGCCCACAGGTGCCTTCCCTGTTTCTTCCTTCTGGGTTGTGATAGGCTTGGCTGCAGCCCGAAGCACCTGATAAGAATTTTAGTTAAATGGAATGTATCAGTCCAGCTTCTAGGGAATTAACCATGAATAAGACACAGCCACTGCTTTCAATCTGATAAGGTAGGCAATAAACAGTGCTTTTCTGAAGGAATCAGGTATGGCTTTTGGGGTCTTGAAGGATGGATAGGAAGGTGTAGGTGGTGAAGGAGGTAGGGGTAGAGGTGAGAGGCTGGGATAGGGACAGTGTTCCAAATTGCAGGAACAAAAGCAGCAAAGGCTGGCTGGGCGCAGTGGCTCAGGCCTATAATCCCAGCACTTTGAGAGGCCGAGGCAGGTGGATCACTTGAGCTCAGGAGTGGGAGACCAGGCTGGGCAACGTGGCGAAACCCCGTGTCTACTAAAAAATAAAAGAATTAGCCGGGTATGTTGGCCCGTGCCTGTAATTCCAACTACTCGGGAGGCTGTGGCGTGAGAATCATTGAGCCCCAGAGGCGGAGGCTGCTGGAAGCTGAGATCGTGTCGCTGCACTTCTACCTGGGTGACAGAGTGAGACCCTGTCCTAAAAAAAAAATGAGCAGCGAAGGCATATAATTCTGAGGGTTGCTTGGCTTGTTTTACAGACATGGAGGAGTTTGGTGTGGATAATGAGGAAGGGCCTAAGGGTTGCAACAGGACTTTAGGCGCTTAGGCTTGGAGAGGTAGCCTCAGATGCCAGTTCACTGAGCAACAGGAGCTAAGGGCTTTAAGCAGGGGAAAGACATGGTTAGTTTTGTGTGTTAGGCACTGGTTACAGCGTGACAAATGGTTTGGAAGTGGGGAGATGGGCTAAAGAAAGAGCAGAGAGAGTTAAGATGTGAGATAATGAGGCCGTAGCCAGTGCAGCAGCTGTGGAGATGCAGTGAAGAGAACAGATCAAAGAAATTTAGGAGTGAGAACTCCTGGTGATGGTAAATCAGTGGCCCAACCCAGGGACCAAGATCTTTTCGACTCTTTTTTTTTTGTTTTTTTTTTAAGATGGAGTTTTCGTTCTTGTTGCCCAGGCTGGAGTACAATAGTGCGATCTCAGCTTACTGCAACCTCCACTTCCCAGGTTCAAGCAATTCTCCTGCCTCAGCTTCCCAAGTAGCTGGGATTACAGGCGCCCACCACCACACCCGGCTAATTTTTATATTTTTAGTAGAGACAGTGTTTCATCATGTTGGCCAGGCTGGTCTCGAACACCTGAGCTCAGGTGATCCACCAACCTCAGCCTCCCAAAGTGCTGGGATTACAGGCGTTAACCCCTGTGCCCGGCCCGTTTTGACTCTTTAAATAAAGCGTGTACATTATCTGACTACAGGACTGGCTGAGTCCTCCAGTCTCCCGTGTGTGGTCGCAGGATGGGGGGAGATGGTGGTAGATAGGTGTCTGGTTATTCCCAGAACAGTGTTTCCTGATGTCCTTTCCTTGTTGGCTTTTGTACCTGAGGGGATAAGCAGCTATTAACTAGAATAGGCCCCAGGTGGCAGGAAGAGGTTACTGGGTCAATCAGGAACAAAAGAAGCTATTTCTAGTGCAACATGAAATTGAAAATCAAAAGCATGACCCAGGGTTCTCTGTGCAGGTTCCTTTCTTCCAAGATGGGTGCCAAATGACGAGTATCAGGTGTCTATGGCAAGATTTGGGGAGGATCCCAGACCTTAACAGCCCTTTGGTTGAATCCTCTCACAATGTGGCAGGTAAGATGTCTTTATTCCCATTTTGTAGATGTGGCATCTGAGCCTCAGAAGTTACGTGACTTGTTCAAGGTGACCCAGTTTGTGGTAGGACTGGGAATGAAGGACTCTTGACTAAGAATCTTTCCAGGGAGCGTTTGCCCTTTCTGCACTCTCTGCCTGGGTGCTCTCCTCCAAAACCCTGGCATGACTGGCTCCTTTGGTCATTCAAATATTTCATCCCTGGAGGCTGCCCCACCCTATAAGTCTGTATCACGTTATCCTTTGTCTTGTCTTTTCTCTTCCTAGATGGAGTCTCACTCTGTTGCCCAGGCTGGAATGCAGTGGCACAGTCTCGGCTTACTGCAACCTCCCGAGTTCAAACGATTCTCCTGCCTCAGCCTCCTGAGTAGCTGGGATTACAGGCATGTGCTACCATGCCCGGCTAATTTTTGTATTTTTAGTAGAGACAGGGTTTCACCATGTTGATCAGGCTGGTCTCGAACTCCTGACCTTGTGATCTGCCTCTGCCTTTCAAAGTGCTGGGATTACAGGCGTGAGCCACTGCGCTTGGCCTTGTATTTTCTTCATAGCAGTTACTCATATCTGAAATTGTTGCTTTTGTCTGCTGTTTCCCTCTGCTAGAATGTGAGCCCCATGAAAATAGGGGCCATGTCTGTCTTGTTCACCACTTTACCCCCAGGACCTGGACTAATTAGTGCCTGCCACATGGCAGATGCTCAATACTATTTGCTAACCAATGGAAATAGGTTGGGGAGAGAGAAAGAGAAGGAAACCATTTAATGAAAGCTGAGGATGTTTCAAGTACTTCTCACAAATTGCCTCATTTGATCCCTTCACAGCCTTTCAAGGTAGAAATCGTATCTCCATTGGGTGAATAAGAAACCATGCTAAGCCAGGTCAAGTCCATGGTTGGTCACTTTTGAGGCTATAGACTCGTCTGAACTCTATTAGGCATAAAATTTTGCATCAACTACGTGGAAGAATTCACAGACCTTCTCAGGCTCACTTGGGGATCTCAGATCAAGAAACCTAGGATTGGGGAACTTGCACAGGGTCTTTTTGGCCCCAGGCCTTTCCTGGATCCTCACTCTCTGGCAAGGATGGAGTCCATGTAGTGGACTATAGGGAACCTGATGAAGATTCCGGAGCAGAGGGAGATGATTTGCACTGAGCCTCTGGTGTCTCAAACCTAGGTTTGAATCCTGACCGTGGAGAAGTCATCTCACCTCTCTAAAACCCACTTTTTCCTCATTTTATTTGTTTCTTTCTTGTTCTTTTTTTTTTTTTTCTTTTCTTTTTTTTTTTGAGACTGGGTCTCTCTCTCTCTCACCCAGACTGGAGTGCAGTGGTGCGCACTTGGCTCACTGGAACCTCTGCCTCCCGGGTTCACGCCATTCTCCTGCCTCAGCCTCCCGAGTAGCTGGGATTACAGGTGCCCGCCACCATGCCCAGCTAATTTTTTTTATTTTTAGTAGAGACAGGGTTTCACCTTGCTGTCCAGGCTGGTCTCGAACTCCTGACCTCGTGATCCGCCTGCCTCGGCCTCCCAGAGTGCTGGGATTACAGACGTGAGCCACCACATCTGGCTTTCCTCACTTTCAAAGTGAAATCTGTTTTTTTCCTAACAATAATTACTCTTTGTTGATCTGGTCGCTAAGCGCCAGGTACTTGGCTGATGACTTTACAGTGCTTATCTCATTTTCCCTTACCTCCCTATGACATCAGTATCTTTATAGCCTCCATTTTACAGCTGGGGAAAGGAAGGCTTGAAGAGGTATCCTGACTTACCAGAGATCACAGCAGTAGTGTCAGCCGTGGTGTTCCCACACATGTACCTTGGGACATGCCACGGGCTCAGACTTCCCAACGCTAACTTGAATCCATTGCATCCTCTGTTCTTGGGGTTTGTGGGAACATTTGAGTCTGAATTAGGTGAAGAAAGGTATGCAGGGATGCACTTCACTGTGAATGGAGGCCAATCCCTTAACTTTGTGTTTTGCCTTTCTCCCTGCGAGGGCCTCTCTCCAAGTCTGGACTGTGCCTTTTGATTGGAACATCTCAGTCAGCCCCAGGGTTTGCATCACACGTGGTCTGCGTCTGTGCACATGGCTACTGTCTCTTTTTAGCAGTGACATCACCCCGCCTGGTACTGTTGTTTATGAGGCCGACTCCCCACCTGGCTGGGGGCCACTGCTTTGGCCATTCAGAGTGGAATTCCTTTGTCTTCCAGCCTCTAGCATGGGCCTGGGCCAGCGTTGCTGCTCAGGAAATGCCTGTGGAATCAAAGTGAGGACTGTCCCAGGTGTTGAGGATTTACTGTGTGCTAGGCCTGTCCCTGACACTTTATATGTGTTGTCTCATTTACACCCCCACAGTCATCCTGGGAGGGAGAAGTTACCCTATTTTACTGAGAAGAAACAGACTGTTTGAAGTTGGGCTTTGCCTTAGGCCCACTTGTGATGATTGATGGCACCAGGGCCAACTCTAGGGTCAGTGCCCTGGTTGTGTTTGAGGTGTGTGGGCTGAAAAAGGGGAGACACACTTCAAGGCCCCCGGGATCCTCAGAAACCTTCTACTAACAGGTTCCTAGTTTGGCTCTGATTTCATCCGTGAGGACACACAAGCCTAGAAAGGGGAGATAACTTACTTATAGACCCTCTTCTCCACTTGTTATGTACTTACATATCCACTTAATTTTGGCAGGATGGGTCTGTTTTGATTCACCATTGCACCACCCATGTAACCCAGTGCCTGATCCAGGTTGATGCCCAGTAGATACTTTCACATTTTATTTATTATGAAAACACTGAGAAATGTATAAAAATTAATAGAACAAATACCTGTGTACCTACCATCCAGCTTGCAAAATGAAACACTGCTAATGCAGATAAAGACCTTTTCGTTTCCCTCTATGACTGACCCCCAAACCCAAGAAATAAAGACTCTCCTGATTTGGTGTTTATTATTCCTATGCAATGTTTATTGAGATATCATTCAGGCACCATAAAATTCCCCCTTTAAAGTGTACAATTCAGTGGTTCCTGGTATATTTACAAGATTGTACAAACATTACCACTGTCTGATTCCAGAATGTTTTCATCACCGCAGAAAGAAACCTCATCCCTATTAGTAGTTACTCCTCAATTCTCCTCCTCCCCAGCCCCTGGAAACCAGTAATTTACTTTCTTTCTCTATGTATTTGCCTATTCTGGACATTTCATGTAAATGGAATCCTACAATCTGTGGCTTTTTGTGACTAGCGTCTTTCGTTTAGCATGATGTTTGCAAGGTTCACCCATGTTGTAGCGTGGATCAGAACTTTATTCCTTCACATGGCTGAATAGTCTTCCATTGTACGGATACACCACACACTGTTCCTCCACTCATCAGTTGATAGGCATTTGGGTTGTTTCCACTTTATTATTTATTAAGAATAATGCTGCTATAGCCAGGAGTGGTGGCTCATGCCTGTAATCCCAACACTTTGTGAGGTTGAGGTAGGAGGATCACTTGAGCTGAGGAATTCAAGGCCAGCCTGGGCAACACAGGGCTCCCTACAAAAAAAATTTAAAAATCAGTTGGGCGTGATGGCATGTGCCTGTCGTCCCAGCTACTAGGGAGGCTGAAATGGGAGGATCACTTGAGCCCAGTAGGTCAAGGGTGCAGGGACCTATGGTCGTGCCACTGCACTCCAGCCTGGGTGACAGAGTGAGACCCTGTCTCAAAAATAATTATAACTATGCTGGTATGAACAGTCATGTACAGGTTTTTGTGTGAATGTTTTCTGTTCTTGTGGGTAGATACCTAGGAGTGGAATTGCCGGGTCATATGGTAAGTATATGTTTAACTTTTTGAGGAACTGCTGTTTTCCAAAGTGGCAGCAATTGTGTGACAGTTCCAATTTTTACATCCTCACCAATACAGTCATTCTTCTGTATCTGTGGGGAATTGGTTCCAAGACCTCCCATGGATACCAACATCCAAGGATACTTAAGTCCCTTACATAAAATGATGTAGTGTCTCATATATGCTTAAGTCCCTTATATGCTTAAGTCCCTTATATGCTTAAGTCCCTTATATAAAATGGTGTAGTGTTTCATATAAACTATGTGCATCCTCTCGTATACTCTTTAATTTTGTTTTATTTTAAATTTAAATTTATTTTTATTTGTTTGTTTTGAGACAAGGTCTCACTCTGTCAGGCTGGAGTGCCATGGTGCAATCATAGCTCACTGCAGCCTGGAACTCCTGGGTTCGAGGGATCCTCCTGTCTCAGCTTCACAAGTAGCTGAGACTACAAGCGAAAGCCACCACACTGTCCTTTCCATGTACTTTTAAGTCATCTCGGCTGGGTGCAGTGGCTCACACTTGTCATCCCAGAACCTCAGGAGGCCGAGGCTGGTAGATCACCTGAGGTCAGGAGTTTGAGACCAGCCTGGCCAACATGGCGAAAATG
Organism: Piliocolobus tephrosceles; assembly: GCF_002776525.5. Classification (NCBI taxonomy): domain Eukaryota; kingdom Metazoa; phylum Chordata; class Mammalia; order Primates; family Cercopithecidae; genus Piliocolobus; species Piliocolobus tephrosceles. The sequence continues at coordinate 7,758,305 of NC_045453.1, forward strand.
CGCCTATAGTCCCAGCTATTCAGGGAGGCTGAGGCGGAGAATCGCTTGACCCCCAGAGGCAGAGGTTACAGTGAGCTGAGATCGCGCCACTGCACTCCAGCCTGGGTAACAGAGCTAGACTCTGTCTCAAAAAAAGTCATCTCTATGCTACTGGCAATAACTAATACAATGTAAATGCTATATAAATTGTAATACTGTGTTGTTTAGGGAATAATGACAAGGAAAAAAGTCTGTAGATGTTAGTACAGATGAAACATTTTTTCAAATATTTTCAAGTTGCAGTTGGTTGAATCCACAGATGTGGAACCCGTGGATATGGAGGTCCCACTGTACTTGTCTGATTATGGCCGTCCTAGTTGGTCATTGTGGTTTTGATTTGCATTTTCCTAATGACTAACAATACTTGTCTGAGTATGGCCGTCCTAGTTGGTCATTGTGGTTTTGATTTGCATTTTCCTAATGACTAACAATGCTGCATATCTTTTCATGTGCTTATTGGCAGTTTGTATATCTTCTGTGGAGAAGAGTCTACTTAAATGTTTTGCTTATTTGTAAGTTATTTGTCTTTTTATTGTTGGGTTGTAGGAATTCTTTATATATTCAGGATAGTAGACCCTTCCTTATTTGTGATTTGCCAGTAAGTTGTCCCATTCTGTGGATGGTCTTTTCTGTCTTTTGATAGTATCCTTTGAAGCACATATTTTAAAATTTTGACGAAGTCCAATTTATTTTTTTCTTTGCTTGTGCTTTGAGTGTCGTATCTATGAAACCATTGCCTAATTCAAAGGTCACAAAGATTTACACTTATTTTTTCTACAAGTTTTATGTTTTGGCTCTTACATTTAAGTCTTTTTTTTTTTTTTTTTTTTTTGAGACGGAGTCTTGCTCTGTCGCCCGAGCTGGAGTGCAGTGGCCGGATCTCAGCTCACTGCAAGCTCCGCCTCCCGGGTTCACGCCATTCTCCTGCCTCAGCCTCCGGAGTAGCTGGGACTACAGGCGCCCGCCACCTCGCCCGGCTAGTTTTTTGTATTTTTAGTAGAGACGGGGTTTCACCGTGTTAGCCAGGATGGTCTCGATCTCCTGACCTCGTGATCCGCCCATCTCGGCCTCCCAAAGTGCTGGGATTACAGGCTTGAGCCACCGACATTTAAGTCTTTGGTTAATTTTGAGTTAATTTTTATATAGGGTGTGAGGTAGGTCTTATGCATTTTTATCCTTTTATTAGGTATATTTCTGAACAATATATGACAGTTTTTCATGGTATTTGCACTTTTAAGTGGTAAATTGTTTGATTCTTGTGCAGCTTGCTTTTCTCTTTCAGTGTTATGTCAGGAGAGTTATCCATGTTTTAAGGGTAACTAGTTCATTCATTTTCACTGCTCTATAGATTTCATTGCATAAAAATACCACGTTTTGTTTGTTTATTCTCCTGTGAATCGTCACTTGGGTTCTCATGGTTTTGCATATGTGCAGTCCTGCTAGCAATGTATTAGAATTGCCCTCATTCTGCATCCTCACCAAGGCAGAATTGTCAAGGTTTCTAGCTTTTGCCAGTCTAGTGATTGTGAAACAGTGTCTCATTGTGATTTTCCAGATTAATAGCAAGATTTGTTTTTCAGTGTTTACATGGTTGGATGGATGAATGCATGGAAGCAGACGGGGTACAGTTCTTTGGGGAGGCAATAACCCTTTACTCTGCCTGTGGTTGGAGGATGGCAGGGCTCTGGGCCTAGACTGTGTGGCTCTCTGTAGGGACACCGTGGAGCTAGAGAATGTTGGGGCAGGCTGACAACTCTAGATGTGGGAGAGGATGGTTGTCACCTTGAAACTAGTGATGGGAGCCTCTCTCTCCCCAGGGAGAGGCTATCATCCTGCCCTTCCATCTCCTTGAATCTTCCAAGAAGGGAGGGAGTGGAGAGACAGTGAAGCCAAAAGAGAATTCCTGGGACTGGGCACGGTGGCTCATGCCTGTAATCCCAGTACTTCGGGAGGCCAAGGCAGGAGGATCACTTGAGACCAGGAGATAGAGACCAGCCTGGGCAACACAGTGAGATCCCACCTCTACAAAAAATTTTTGTAAAATTAAAAAACAAGGGAATTGCCTAAGGATGAGAGGTCACAGGGGCCCAAGTGACCCTTGGAATGACCCTTTTTCTGGGACTTTTTCATGAACTCTATATTGGTGTGACATGAATTTTCCTTGTTTAATCTACTGAGTTTGGAGATGATCTTAATGATAATAAGAAAATGAATAGTAATGATTATATGTTGAACTTTTATGTGCCAGGTACTTATGCCTTTTATTTTTAAAAATAGATATTATCTCATTCAATTCCTTATGGGACAAGTACTAATAGTGTTCCCATTTTATTTTATTTTTAAAATAGGGATGGGTCTCACTGTGTTGTCTAGGCTAGTCTCATACTCCTGGCCTCAAGTGACCCTCCTGCCTTGGCCTCCCAAAGTACTGGGATTACAGGCATGAGCCACCACGCCTGGCTTATTCCTGTTTTATAGATGAGGAATCAGAAGATCAAAGAGACAGAGCAACTGGGGGTTTGCACATAGGCAGTTGAACTCCAGAACTCTTAGGCATCGTGCCGTATGGTTAACCTGGCTCAGCCAAATCCAGGAGAGCAAAGAAAAGAGAGGCTTGCCCAGGCTTGGGTGGGAAACAGGAGTCAGAATATTCACTGGGCCTGGCATGAGGGCGCAGCAGGGAGCAGAGCGAGAGGCCACTGGGAAAGATGGTTCTCAAAAGCAGAAGCCTCACCCCAGGGAACATGGCCCATCAGCAAGCACATGGGTGCCTCTTCTGGGCATGCTGGCTGCTGGGGACCCAGAATGGCATCTGCCTGCTCCTGAGTCTCAAGAAAGACCTGTCTTGTGGGGTAGACAGATGATAATAAGCAGACTTACCCGTAAATGTAATACATTCAGAAATGGAGACATGTGATACAGAGGGTGAAGAGAGAACCTTTATAGAAAGGACCTAGTTTAGCTACTGTAGTCAAAGGAAGCCCCTTTGAGGAGGTGACATTTGAGTGGAGACTCGAGAAGAAGGAAGCAGCTACGCCCCAGCCTGGGGAAAGAGTAAGTGGCAGATGCAGAGTCCCTGAGACGGAAAGGAGCTGGTTTAGTTCTAAGCTCTCAGAAGGCCACTGTATCTGAAGTGGTATGAGTGAGAGGGTGGGGCTGCTGTAGATGGGGCTGGTCAGTTGACAGGGCCAGGTCAGGCTGGGTCTCCAGGCCAGGGTCAACATATAGGTCTATAGCCAACATGTTTAAACAAGGCCCATAAGACTGTCTTCTTGCTGTCCCTGAGAACTGGGTGTTTGCATATTTGGGAGTGACTGAATCCTGATGCCTAGGCTGAGAAAGAGGGTGGGGAGGGTGGGGAGCTTTCTTGGCTTCTGATCCTAGAAAGCTGGAACAAGAATTTGGAGGCTGCATCCCACTGACTCCCAGGTGGGTTGGAGGGTGGGTGGCCTCAGCCCCCAGGGCCCAGGTGATAAGGTAGCTCCTCACACTGACAGTTGTCCAGATGTCCTTCCACAGGCAAACGGTCCATCCAACTGTGGTGCATCCACACATACCATGGAGTACCACTCAGCAATAAAGACGCAAACATGAAATGAGCAACACCTTCGAAGCATCTCCAGGGAATTATGTGGAGTGAAAAAAGCCAATCTCAAAAGAGTACATACACTATATGATTTCATTTATGTAACATTTTGGAATGACCGTTTTAGAAACAGGACAGATTGGTGGTTGCTAGGGGTTAAAGATGGGAGGGAAGTTAGTGTGGTTATATAAGGGCAACACCTTTTTATTGTTAGAACTGTTCAGTATCTTGGTGGCGGTGGAAGATCCGTGAATTGACACAGATGATGAAGTTGTATAGAACTTAATACATCCAGATGTGCGTGTGTACACACACACACTCACACTAGTATATGTAAAACTGGGAAAATCCAAATAAGATCGGCACATTATATCAATGTCAATACTACAGAGTTACTGTGGTATTGCTTACAATTGCATGAGCATATACAATTAATAGAAATTTTAATTAAGAAATGAAATTTGGCTAGGGATGGTGGTATATGCCTATAGTCCCAGCTACTTGGGAGGCTGAGGGAGGGAGATTGCTTGAGCCAGGAGTTCAAGGCTACAGCGAGCTATGATTATGCCACTGCACTCCAACTTGGGTAACAGTGATACCTTGTCTTTAAAAATTTTTTTTTTAAAAACGGGGGCCGGGCGCGGTGGCTCACACCTGTGAACCAGCACTTTGGGAGGCCAAGGTGGGTGGATCATGAGGTCAGGAGTTCGAGATCAGCCTGGCCAATATAGTGAAAACCCGTCTCTACTAGAAATACGAAAATTAGCCAGGCATGGTGGCATGCACCTGTAGTCCCACCTACTCTGGAGGCTGAGGCAGGAGAATCGCTTGAACCCAGGAGGCGGAGGTTGTAGTGAGCCGAGATCACACCACTGCACTCCAGCCTGGGAAACAGAGCGAGACTCCATCTAAAAAAGAAGAAAAAAAAAAAAAAAAAGAAATTTAAGGCCCAAAGCATTAGATAATAGAATGATAGAGATATTTGTACTAATAAAATTTTCAGCTCATGGAAAAAAAAAATCTGAAGGCTCGGCTCAAGGAGGTCTCTTGTCCTTGAGTTAGCAAAGTCACAGGGAGGTAGGCAGTGTGCCCTCAGGTGTGGGAGCAAGCAGGGTCTCCCTCAGGACACTCAAGATAGAGCAGTGGTACCCTCAGACCCACTGGGTGGGTTGCCCAGCTTAGCCTTTTGGGCCTCCCTCTGCCCCTCAGCCCTCAATCTGATTGACCATGATCACAAGGGTAAGAGCAGAGCCACAGCACCCCCTGCCCTCCACCACTGTTTGGTCTTTCATGGAGAACAGGCGTTCTCCTGATCCCCACTCCACCAGGTTAGGCTAAGGACCCTTCCTGGGGAGGCCCCATGTCAACTATGATTAACTGTCTGTGCCTGTGTGTCCCCCAGCAGCCTAAGACTCCTGAACCTTCAGAGCAAACCTGATGCCAATCCCACCCTGAAGGGCATGGGAGAATGTTTGTTTTAGGCGCTGAACTACATGAGAAACTGACCGAGGCTGGGGCAAGCCCATCCTGAGACCCCAGGCAGGGCCTCGGCTTTGGTCCAGGATTTGTGGGGTGGTTTTACAACATCCTGGGATTTCATATGTGGGTGCCACTAAGACCTCTCTTCCAGAATGTTGGCTGCCTTGGGCACTGTCTCAGATTCCATCCACAGAGTGGCAGACCCAAGGCTTCCTGCCATAGTACCCACCGTACACAGAGCCACAGCCGCATCCTCAAATTGTTGACATCTTCCCATGGGCTGAGCACTTCGTTTCATTTATTTCTCTCAACCACATTACAAGGCAGGTCTTCTTTGTGTATTTATTTTGCAGAGAAGGAACCCAGGGCTCAGAGAGGTTATGTAACTGGCCCAGGGTCACTCAGCTTGTGAATGGCAGGGCAAGGATTTCAAGAGGCAGTCCTGACATGTGCCAGGCCTGACCTAGTCCCTGCAGATGCAAAGCAGAAAGAGAAACATTGCCTGCTCTGAAGGAGCTAGTGAGAATATCACCAGACATTTCCATAGTGCGTATGATGGGGCAGGCACAGGCTAAGCTCCTTGCATGTGTTATTCCATTGAATCCACACCACAACCCAGTGGAATAAGGTTATGCCTATTTGATGATGGAAATTGAAGCTCCATGAGGAAGAGAGACCTATTCAAGGTCACATAGCGAGCTGGAAAGTCTGACCTCCTCTTGTTAGCTTCCTCCCTCCTCCAGGCTGGCCTCCCAGGCCCCTCCCTGCTCCTGGTCTGCATACCCCTTCTCCCCTCCACTCAACTAAGCCTTGTCCATGGCCCCTGTCCCTTTCATTTCTCTTCTTAGCATAGTTTGGAGCCTGCAGTGGTGCCACACTATCTGGACGGTGAGCCTGGGGGTGCACCTTCTACCCCAGGGTGTCCTTTAGCCCTTCCTGTCTCTTCCAGCTGTGCAGCAAGGGGAGTGTTAGAGGGGCCCACTACCCAGGCCCTTACCTGCCTGCGGCAGCCTACGTGAGTGTGTGCAGCCCACACAGCATAGAGGATGGAGCCTGCAGGACACCCTTAATGCCCTTACCTGGCAGGGAGGCCAGCACACAAGGGGCTGGGGGCGGGACTGGGCTTCTCAGGGTTGAGTGGTTCTGGAAGCTGATATGAGCAGCAGCAACTGCTGGCATTATCTAGGCTCTAAGAATAGCTTGGGATGAAGAGTCAGAGGTTGAGGCCGGGGAAGAGGACAGGAGCCTGTTCCTACCGCCCCCTCCTGCTGCTTGGCCTGGAAGCTGGGAAGCCTGCCTCCTGGCTCACCGTTTGCTCTGGGATGGTTTTGCATGGACACATCTTGTCCACCATTGGGCTGGAGGAAAGAGGGTACCCCTGGGACTCAGACCTAGGCTGCTTGACCTCAGGCTGAAGGCACTCTCTGAGGACCAGCCCTCACCCAGGCCCCTCCCAACTGGCACAGAGTAGGGGTTTGTTTTTTTCAAGGATCATGTTGGAAGTGACCCTCATTCATTTAGCAAACACTTTAAAAATAGGTTATACATACATGATTTAAAGTTCAAAGGGTATACAAGGGAAAAAAAATCACTGTCCCTCCCTTCCCTGGCCCCCAGCTACCAAACACTGTTACCAGCTTTCTTGGGTGACTTCCAAAGGTAGTCCATCCATACATAAGCATACAGATGCACAAATGTCTCTCTCCCCCGATTTTTACGCGGGAGATGGCATTGCCCGTACATCCTTCTCCTTTTTTGCGTGTGTGAGACGGAGTCTAGCTCTGTTGCCTAGGTTGGAGTGCAGTGGTTCTATCCCAGCTCACTGCAACCTCTGCCTTCTGGGCTCAAGCGATCCTCCTGCCTCAGCTCCCTGAGTAGCTAGATTACAGGCATCTGCCACCACGCCCAGCTAGTTTTTTGTATTTTTTAGTAGAGACAGGGTTTCATCACATTGGCCAGGCTGGTCTTGAACTCCTGACCTCAGGGGTTCTGCCCGCCTCGGCCTCCCAAAGTGCTGGGATTACAGGTGTGAGCCACTGTACCCAGCCACAACTTTTTTTTTTAACCTAATGATCTATCTTGGAAATAACAGCAATAATGTATTGAGTCTCCTCTAGTGTCGGGTACTATTCTAAGCACTTTAGATGTTTGAACTCATATAATGCTCATCACAGCACTAGGAGGTAGGTCCTGTTTGTGAATCTCCACCGTTAAGAGGTGAAGTCATTCTCCAAGACTTTGTGCCTGGTAACTGGCAGAGCCAGGACTAAAACCCAGGCAGCCTCACTTTAGATAAGGTGCTCCTTCCTCAGTGCTCTGTGCTGCCTCCCAAGTGTGAGACATGTTGAGACTCACAGCATGCCCTTCCTCTTCCTAAGGGCCAAGGTAAGCCACGTACAGTGAACACTTACCACGTACCAGGCTGAGGCTGGGCTACTGCACTGTAAGGAAGACCAGGCCTCTGTCCTCATGGAACTGGCATCCCAGTGCCCATGAGTGTCTGCCAGCCAAGGCAGGAGGAGGGAAACCCACTTGTCTCATACCCATGTGCCCTTGTATAGGTCTACTGTTCAGACACACCCTGGTCCCATGTCCACCAGTCCTGTAGTCACGCCACCTCTGAGCTGGAAGGCCTTAGAGCCCAGAGTTACAGATGGGAACATGGGGGCCCAAACAGAGGTGGACACGAGAGCACCAGGTGGCCCTTGCGAGACTCATCCCCTGCCTCCCGGAATCCATTTCAGCAGGGTGGGTTGGGGGTGACTTTAATCCAGGGCCCAACCATTGTTTGAAGTTGGGAACAATTGAAGGACAAGGGAGCTATAGATAGATCCACAGCTGCTGTTACTTGTCCCAGCCTGGGCACTGGGCCTGAGCATTGTCTACAGAGGGGCACTCTAAGCAGTGAGGCCCACTCCTGGGGGTGGGAGGTTGGCCCAGAACAGCTCAGCTCAGCTCAGCTCAGCTCTGGAGATACAGAGTCAGAGGCCAAGACAGAAATACAGAGTCTTGTAGGGCGGAGAGCAGGACAGGGCAGCACCAAAAGAACAAGACCCTTGAGAGATACAATGGACTCCCATCAAATATCGACAATACCAGACGGGCTAGGCGTGGGAGGGCAGAGACAGGACCTGAGCCACAGGTTGAACTCGAGGACGCGGCACGTCAGAGACCTGGACCAGAGCGGGTGCTGGGGTCTGGAGCACCTTGGCCCAGCTCAGGTCTTTCTGTTCATCCCTCCAGAACAGCTGTGCATGTTAATCACTCTCGGGGGCAGCCAGTCTGAGGTGCCCTTGTGTGTGCTGGGGGAAGCCTCTAGGTCTTCTGAAGTGACAGGTTGTGCTGTCAGGCCTGGTCATGGCTTGAATTCACTGTATGACATCAAGCAAAGACCTGCTTCTCCCTTTGCGCCTTAGTTTCCCCAGCTGTCCAATGAGAGCTGGTTGGCGTGATGGCTGAAGGGCCCCCTCATCCTCCAGTGATGTCAGGACATTTTGTGTGTCTAACTCCCTCCTCTTGCTGTGGCTGAGGTTGCAGTCCCCTCCTTTCTTTGTCCTTTGTGAGGATGGGGGACAGCTGGTTCCCCACCCGCTCCCCCCAGTAACCTTTCAGCCATAAATCCATGCTGAGGCGTCTCTCCTCCGGATAAACAGCCCTGATGCCTTTTGGCTGCCCTCGTCCTATTTTTTGCTTGAAGCATCAGAGCTGGGGCCCACTCGGGCCCTCTGCAGCTGCCCAGGGCCCTAGGAGGGGGACAAACCTGGGACAAGCAGGGGCCCAACCACCCCCAGGGTGCCAGGGTCGCGAGCCCCTCTCTGGACCTCACCACCTTTCACGGGGACCATTATGGCAGCCTCCTCCTGAGTCCATCTTCCTGCCACCGGCCTCACCCCTTCAGTGCATCCTCCACACCAGCTGCCACAGGGAGCTTAGGAACACATAAATCTGACCACACTGTCAAATTCCGTTGCTCAGAGCTCTTTGATGCAAAAAATAAATAAATAAAAATGCCTTTGATGGCGCCCCAACTCCTGCAGGATAAAGCTCCAGATCTGAATCTGGCCTTTGAAGCCCTTCACAGTCCAGTCTCACTGCCCAGTCCTGCCCCACTCCCCTTTATGCCCCTGGTGGCCCAGCTGCAGCTGGTGGGGCTGCTCGGGGCCATCTTCACCCCCCTACCCTGCCTTGGAGTTCTAGGTCATGATGTCCATTTCCTGTCCCCTCTTGCCACCTCCACGCCAGACCCATCCGCTCTCACCCGGGTGATAGCAGCAGCTCGCCCCGCTGCCTCCCCTGCCCCCTCCAAGTCATTCGCGTGGTCACCATGAAACTTCAGCTCACTCGCGTTTCTGCTCTCGTAGGCTCCCTTTGCACTTGTGATACAACCCTGGGTCCCTTCCAAGTCCTTCAAGGCTCTGAATGATTTGCCTGTCCACCCTCACCTTGGAAAACTCTCCCCTTGTTGACCACTAGGATGGCACCTTAAACATCCCAAGCTGTTTTCTGCCTCATGGCTCTTGTGTTTGCTATTCCTTCTGCTTGGAATACTGTTCCAAGGGCTCCCTGCCTCACCGGCTTCTTGGCACTCTCTGGTCTCACCTTCAGTGTTGCCTCTTCAGAGAGGCCCTCCCTCATCCACCGGAGCGAGGTACACCCCCATTACCCTCCAGGCCATACTGCTTGTTTCATGCTCACCATTGCCATAATCTTTAATTACCTTAAAAACGTGTTTGCTTGTTTTATTTTATTTATTTATTTATTTTTATTTTTTGCTTCTCCAGGGGAGTGTCAGCTCTATGAGGGTAGGAACCTTGTTGACATACCCCTCTTCCTGGCAGTCTGGGTGTCACACTTGTTTGTTTAGAGACAGGGTCTTGGCCGGGCGCGGTGGCTCAAGCCTGTAATCCCAGCACTTTGGGAGGCCAAGACGGGCGGATCATGAGGTCAGGAGATCGAGACCATCCTGGCTAACACGGTGAAACCCCGTCTCTACTAAAAAATACAAAAAAACTAGCCGGGCGAGGTGGCGGGCACCTGTAGTCCCAGCTACTCGGGAGGCTGAGGCAGGAGAATGGCGTAAACCCGGGAGGCGGAGCTTGCAGTGAGCTGAGATCCGGCCACTGCACTCCAGCCTGGGTGACAGAGCAACACTCCGTCTCGTAAAAAAAAAAAAAAAAAAGAGAGACAGGGTCTTGTTCCTGTTACCCAGGGTGGAGTGCAGTGGCATGATCTCGGCTCACTGCAGTCTTGAACTCCTGGGATCAAGCAATACTTTCGCCTCTCAGCCTCCTGAGTAGCTGAGATTGTAGGTGTGTACCATCATGCCCAGCCAATTTTTTAATTTTTTGTAGAGACAGGGTCTTCCTACATCAGCCTAGGCTGGTCTTGAACTCCTTGGCTCAAGTGATCCTCCTGTCTCAAGCCTTCCAAGTTACCAGGATTATCATAGGTGTGAGCCATCATGCCTGGTTAATTTTAAAAACAGTTTTTGTGGAGATGTCACAGGGAGCTTATGAACACATAAATCTGAACACACTGTCAAATTCTCTTGCTCGGAGCTCTTTGATGTAAAAACTAAATAAAAATGCCTTTGATGGCGCCCCAACTCCTGCAAGATAAAGCTCCAGATCTGAATCTAGCCTTTGAAGCCCTTCACAGTCCAGTCCCAACTGCTCAGTCCTGCCACACTCCCCTTTATGCCCCGGTGGCCCAGCTGGTCTCAAACTCCTGGCCTCAAGTGATTCTCCCACCTTGGCCTCCAAAAGTGCAGGGATTATGGGCATGAGCCACAGCACCAGCCTTCAAACTAGCTTTTCTCCTTCAGACTCCTCTATGTTGATGTCTTTCTTGAATATCTTTCCTTTCCTAGACAATGTGTGTCTTTTGTTCCAATCCTGGATATGTGGGTCAGAAGCTGTCAGATGCATGTTGAATTGAATTTATGTGTCCCTCCCAGCTGTAGAACCATTATTCACGGAGTCATTCAATGTCTTTACCCAAAGAAGAAATTTCAGGCATTGGGCTACATTGGTGGCAGATACATTTTGGGCTGGGATCTAAAATCCTGGAGTCTCAGACTCCTGAAAGAAGGAACTTCAAAGGTCATCCAGTTCAGAGGCCTCAGCCCTGGTCAACCTCTGCCTGAGTCTTCCTTGGTGCTGGCAGGCTCACTTTCCTGCAAGACAGCCTCTCCCTCTGCTGACGGGCTCAGAGGGTGAAAAGTCCCCCTTTGTGTGTATCCACATCTTGCTTCCTGTCACTGCCCATGGGTCTACTTTTGAGGCTACACAAGTCACATCAGCTCCCTCTGCTCTGGGACAGCTCTTCAAGATTTTTTGATTTTTTGTTTTTTGAGATGGGGTCTTGCTCTGTTGCCCATACTGGAATGCAGTGGCACAATTTCAGCTCACTGCCACTTCCAGCTCCCAGGTTCAAGTGATCCTCCTGCCTCAGCCTCCCCAAGTAGGTGGGATTACAGGCGCATGCCACCATGCCCGGCTAATTTTTTTTTTTTTTTGAGACGGAGTCTTGTTCTGTTGCCCAGACTGGAGTGCAATGGTGCGATCTCGGCTCACTGCAACCTCCGCCTCCCGGGTTCAAGTGATTCTTCTGCCTCAGCCTCCCGAGTAGCTGGGATTACAGGCACCTGCCACCACGCCCAGCTAATTTTTTTGTATTTTTAGTAGAGACGTAGTTTCACCATGTTGGTCAGGCTGGTCTCAAACCCCTGACCTCAGGTAATCCACCCACCTTGGCTTCCCAAAGTGTTGGGATGACAGGCATGAGCCACAATGCCCGGCCTTATTTTTTTTATTTTTTAAATTTTTTTAGTAGAAACAGGGTTTCATCATGTTGGCCAGGCTGGTCTCAAACTCATGACCTCAAATGATCCACTTGCCTCAGCCTCCCAAAGTGCTGGGATTACAAGCTCTTCAGGTATTGAAAGTTAGTACCTTAAGCCCTTGCGGGTTATAGTATTTGTTGCAAATCACTCAGAACATTGGGTTTCCTCTTTGCGTTGTCATGTTTGTGTGTGAGCTTATCTCAGCAGGAAGATGTACCCTGGGTAGTGGAAGGGAACCTACAGGGAAGATCTAGACCCATTTTGGGGCTTGGTTTCTCAGCCCCAGGTTCATACACTGAATAGGTAATTCTAGGATTCAGACCCACATGATAGGTGTAAGTTAGACTTACTAGAGGTTCTGATTCTCCAGGCTAATTCTGTTGGTCCCTGGGCAAGAAGTCCTGCCTTCTGAGTATCCTTGAACAATGAAAAGAATTTTTCCCACTTTCTGGGCTTTCTATAAATTGCCCTAGCCCAGCTCTCCAGCCTCTGACGCCATATAGAGATTAAAATCCTATATCTGTCAGGTTTGGTTCATTCACTTACTCACTAGGTATGTATTGACTTTCTATGATGTGCAGGCACTTGGCAAGGTGCTGGGGACACAGACCAAGCTCCTGTCCTTGTGCAGGTCTTTTCTAGTGGCAGGAGGTAGGCAAGGTACAACCTAAGCTCTACACAGAGAATTGAAACAGTGAGGTTCTTACAGAGACAGTGTGGAGAGAAAGAAGAAAGGAATACATAATGTAGGATTCCATTCAAACAAATTTTGAAAATAGACAATACTAATCTGTGAAGTTAGAAGTCAGTATTATATTGTGGATCAAGCAAGAGTGGGTATTAAAAAATAAAAATAAAAAAGAAGTCAGTATTGCATTACCCTTAGTGAGGGGTGGTCCAAGGGGGATAATTTTTCATAATTTCTGTTTTTGAACAGGGTACTGTTTTGTTGCTTTTGAGACTGGGTCTGTTGCCCAGCTGGAGTGCAATGGTGTGATCTCGGCGTACTGTAACCTCCACCTCCTGGGTTCAGGCGATCCTCCCACCTCAGTCACCTGAGTAGCTGAGACTACAGGTGCACGCCACCATGCCTGGCTAATTTTTGTTTGTTTGTTTGTTGTAGAGATGGGGTTTTGATGTGTTGCCCAGGCTGGTCTTTGAACTCCTGAGCTTAAGTGATCTGTCCGCTTGGGCCTCCCAAAGAGCTGGAATTACAGATGTGAGGTACTGGACCTGGCCCAGGGTATGTTTACTTTGAGAAAATTCATCAAACTTTATAAGATCATTCACTGCAGCCTTGACTGTAATGGCGAAAGACTGAAAACAATCGAAATGTCTACCCAGAGGGGACCCGCATCATTTCCTAATGGGGACATGCTGTAGGACTAATTCCTAATAGGGTCTGGGCAGTTGTAATTTTGATAAATATTGCCAAGTTTGGCACTGTAATTTTTCTTTTTCTTTTTTTGAGATGGAGTCTTGCACTGTCGCCCAGGCTGGAGTGCAGTGGCGTGATCGCCACTCACTGCAAGCTCCGCCTCTTGAGTTCACACCATTCTCCTGCCTCAGCCTCCCAAGTAGCTGGGACTACAGGTGCCCGCCACCTTGCCCGCCTAATTTTTTTGTACTTTTACTAGAGATGGGGTTTCACTGTGTTAGCCAGGATGGTCTCAATCTTTTGACCTCGTGATCCACCCGCCTCGGCCTCCCAAAGTGCTGGGATTACAGATGTGAGCCACACGCCCAGCGGGCACTGTAAGTTTTAAATGTGATCCTGTAATATGCACACAGTAAAGTGCATACATCTTAGATGTACAGCTTGATTTGTTTTGCAAAGTGCACACACCTGTGTCCCATGGTTCTGCTCGGCGTCTAGAGCATTTCCTGTCTCCCAGAGGCTCTCTGGTGCCTCCAGCCATGACCCTCCCTCAGAGGACCACTGTGCCACTTCTGTCACCATAGGCAAGTTTTGCTTGTTTTGAATGTATATGATTGAAAATGTAGCTTGGAAATTATTTCTTTATATTTCATCTGGCACACCTGTACATTTAGAATGGGAGCGGATCGGTCAGAGGACTTCCTGTGTGAGCCTGGTCTGGCCTCTGGCTGGAACCCTGGCTCTGGAACTCCATTGTTCCATGTGTCTGGCATCTAAGGTTCTCAGATCCTTTCATTCTCGATTCTAAAACCCTGTGGCGTCACGGAGCCCTGAATGGGGTGATGGACGGGAGAGCCTGGAGGTGCCCTGAAACATTCCAAAGACTGTATCAGGCAGATGGACTGCCAGCGCCCTGAACCCCTAGAGAGTGAGCCACGGGAAGGTGGCTTCCTGTGAACCTTGAATGTGGGAATCTGAAGGGGCTCCTAACTAGGTTACATTTCCTTGATTCTTCCGCTTCAGCCAAACAATTCCTTGATTCTGTAAGTTCCAGGAGACCAGATCAAAAAGAGAAGGAAAGAGAGGGAGAAGGGAAGGGAGAGAGGGGGTGGTCTCCTTCTGTCTCCTTCTCTTTTTAATCTGTTCTTGGCCATTGCTCATCTGTGAGACTTGGCCAATGCTTTCCTTTCTCTGGGCCTCAGTTTCCCTGGATGTATCAAGAGGGTTGACTAGATGGTCCAACCTCAGTGGGCATTCTGTGGTTTCCTCTCCGAGTGTCCTTGCTCTCTGTATCTGGAGGTGGGAGTATTTTTCTGGGCGTGTCAGACTCTCTGTGACTCGGTTTCTCCCCATGAGCTCCTCAGTCTCCTTGTCCCTGTCCCTGTCAGTCTCTGCACCCAGCCTCCCTGTCTCTCAGTGGAGTGTCTCTCTCCGCCTTTGTGATCCCCTGACAATGGGAGGTAAAAATAGCCCAGGGGCCGTGCTGGTAGAGATAAAAGGGAATTTGCCTTTTGTGTCCTGTGGCCAGGCTGGGGGGGCTGTGACACGTGGAGATTGCTGACATAGCTCTCCTCCTCTGACCTTGACAGTGGCAATAAAAGGGGTAGCAGAGCTTCCTGCCCTCACCGTGGTGCTGAGGTGGGTGATCAGGAGTGGGGTTGGAGCCGAAGGGAGGGCAGGAGGGTAGGTGGGTGGGTGGGTGAGGGTGTCCATGGGTGGCTGTGAGTCTTCAGAATCTGGAGTGGAGGAAGCCCTGGTGTTTGAGGGTGTGCATGTACGCTGGGCACTCACCCAAGGAGGCTGGATTGGGAGCCAGAGGGAGTCTCCTAGTATCTGGTCTTGTGGGTTCAGCTCCCTCGTCACTGCCATCTTCCAGTGCCTGCTGCCTTGGGCTGCCTTGGGCTGCCTTGAACCTGCAAGGTTTCAGCTCCTCCTCCTTCACCCCAGTGCCACTGCCATGATGGATGTGAGTGAACTTGGGGAGTCTGCTCGCTACCTCTGCCAGGGCTACCAGGAGATGACGAAGGTGCACGCTATCCCATGGGATGGTAAGTGGAGGCAGAGGGGCAGGGGACACAGCCACAGAGATGCCCTTATGGACTCAGACCAGGAATTGGGAGGGGTGGCACCAGCTCAGGGCTGAAGGCGCATTGGGGCCTGACAGCTGGAGCCCTGGACCTTTCCCGCAGAGTCTGGGGCCTGGAAATTAAAACCCCATGGACACTGTGTATATCACTGTGTGTCTGTGAGCAAACCTTGGTTTGTTCCCCTGTGAAATGGGATAATAGCACCTACCTTCCGGAGCTGCAGTTTATGAAGACTCGGGCTGGAGCCTGAGCCTCTGAGATGAGACTGATCGGCATGTGTGCAGGCTGCCTCCACATGTCCACAAAACTTGTGCTGGGGTTATTTTTAGTGCTTTCTGCAGAGCCAAAGCCACCCTTTATTAGGGACAGGAATAAAGGCTGTACTATTTATGACCTGGTTTGCTCATAGGACAATACTAACAATAGGCAGTGTGTACCGAGTGCTTATTGTGTGTCAGGTCCAGAGCAGATGACTTTCCATGCATCATCTCAACAACCTAGGGAGATGGGGACCAGCGCCAGGGCACCAGGCTCAGAGGGACCTTGTGCTTGATTCAACACTCTGCCGTTGCCATCTTGAAAGTTTTAATAGTTTTCAACAAGGGGACCCACATCGTCATTTTGTACTGGGGTCTGTAGGTTATGTAGATGGTCCCAGATGGTCCTGACCTACGCACTTGGCAGAGCAGGGAACACAAACTCTGGTTTGCGTTCCATGAAATCTGGGATCCTCAAAGTTCTGGGGACAGCTGGCCAGACAGGAGAGCACAGGTTACAGAGTTAGGAGGCCTGGATTTGAATCTTCAGTGAAATAGGGAAGGCAGGACGCCTCCCCAAGAGTTATATGCCTGATATTGAGAGACCTAAGGAAATCCCCATAACATTTTCCATATGAGGGAACTGGCCCAGAGAAAATCAGGGATTTTCCTGAAGTCAGAGGGCAAACATGGTGGAAGCAGGGATTGGAACCCAAGCATTGTAACCCAGACTCATCCTCTAATAAGGGGATCTCTAGGGACCCTCCCAGCTCCACCCTTCCTGAGCCTGGGTTTGGAGGGTTCTTCACTGGAACTCCTGTGTCCTGGCAGAAGGGCTTTGGGGAAGGTCACAGGTCTATGGATACCATGGCTTGGGAACTCCAGCTAGAACCCTGGAGGTGCCTCAGCCCCTCTCCGAGTCCAGTGCTCTCTCTGCAACCCAGGGAAGAAGCGAGTCTGGGTGCCTGATGAACAGGACGCCTACGTGGAGGCCGAGGTCAAGTCGGAGGCTACTGGGGGCAGAGTCACCGTGGAGACCAAAGACCAGAAGGTTCCGTTCCCCCTTTCCTGAGATTAGCCTCTCTGTCCCTGGGCCTCCTGGCCAGCAGGATCTGCACTCTGGGTATGTGGGTGGGGGTGACAGGTGAGGTCGGTCCGTTCCTTCCGGTCCCCTTACCTCTGACACGGTCTGCCTGGTAGGTGCTGACTGTGCGTGAGGCCGAGCTGCAGCCCATGAACCCGCCCCGCTTCGACTTACTGGAGGACATGGCCATGATGACGCACCTGAACGAGGCCTCTGTGCTGCACAACCTGCGCCAGCGCTATGCCCGCTGGATGATCTATGTGAGCCCCAGGCCCAGGCCATGGGCGGGGCGGGGGTTGTGTGCGGGACGGGGGTTGTGTGTGGGGCGGGCCCATAGCGGTGGGGCGGGGCTGTGAGCGATGGGGCGGGTCCATAGCGGTGGGGCGGGGCTGTGAATGATAGCGCGGGTCCATAGCAGTGGGGTAGGGCTGTGAGCGATGAGGCGGGGCTGTGAGCATTGGGGGCGGGGCTGGAGGTTGGGCCTTGGAACCTTAGGGAAGCAGCTGTTCCCCTGCTGCTCCGGCGGACTGGCGGCGGGCGTGTCTAGAACTCAGCTGCTGACTATGGAGGCCGTGCGCATGGGCTAGGGCAGGGCTGTGAGCACGAGTCAGGGGCGAGGCCAGGACAGCCACAGAGGGTGTGGTGTGGCAAGTCAAGTGGCTCCTTGAGGAATATCGCAGGGGTCATGGTCTTCTGAAGACTGGGGCCTGGGGGTGGGAACTTAGGTTATCCCTCCCAAAACCCTACCAGTAGGCCAGACGTGGTGGCCAATGCCTGTAATCCCAGCACTTTGGGAAGTTGAGGCAGGCGGATCACCTGAGGTCAGGAGTTCGACACCAACCAGGCCAACATGGTGAAACCCCATGTCTACTAAAAATACAAAAATTAGCCAGGTGTGGTGGTGTGCGCTTGTAGTCCTAGCTACCCTGGGAGGCTGAGGCAGGAGAACCGCTTGAACCCGGGAGGTGGAGGTTGCAGTGAGCCAAGATCATGCCATTGCACTCCAGCCTGGGAGACAGAGCAAGACTCCATCTCAAAAACAACTAACAACAACAAAAACACTACCTATACTCTCTCCTCAGACCTACTCCGGCCTCTTCTGTGTCACCATCAACCCCTACAAATGGCTCCCAGTCTACACGGCCTCCGTGGTGGCTGCTTACAAAGGAAAGCGCCGCTCGGAGGCACCGCCCCATATATATGCGGTGGCAGACAATGCCTACAATGACATGCTGCGCAGTAAGGGCCGCCTGGACTCCCCCCAACCCCAGACCCTGACCTGGGTCCCCGGAGGCCTCTGTAAAGGACCCCCTTCCCCCACTGGCACTGCCCCCCTTTTGACGCTGCTGGACATGGTCGCCCAGCTGTTCTGTCCCTCCGCATGGGAGCTGACCTCCCCTAGGGACAGCCCCACCTGCTCCTTCCCATTCCTGGCTCTGGGTGGTGGGGTCTGCCCCAGGGCTATGGATACCCAAGGTGTTTGACCTGTGGCTGGCCCAGCACCTTGGCCGACTTCTCTATCCCCTTCCCTTTCCTCCAGACCGCGACAACCAGTCCATGCTGATCACGTGAGTGTGGGGCTCTGGGGGTGGGGTGGGAAATGCTGGCCATCTGGCAGAAAGAGGGTGGTACCACAGTCATTTCCCAGGGTTGAATCCAAAGTGCTTAGGGCAGGGCTTTTACCACCTGGAGCTAGTGTCCCAGCTGAAGCTAAGTTAGGCCTGAGCACATTCCCTGCCGCCATTCTGAACAGATGTGTTCTTGATGGTGGCTAGGGAGGGTACACCCACAAATGGAGTGACCACCAGCCCCATACCTCCTCTCCCTGGGGCCTGGAATCTCCCACCTCGATCTTCTGGGGTTCTAATTCTGGCTGAGGGGCAGCAGGAAAATTCCTCTGCCCGTCTTCCTTTTCACCATCTACTTATGTCTGAATCTTACCTCTGATCCTTCTGTTGCCTCTGTGGGAAAACGGTAGAATTCTTCTTACATGCCAGGTTCTTGACCAGTTAGGCCAGTATGGACAATGTTTAGTGGGAGTGTGCATGCACGCATGCAGTTAAGAGCAAGGGCCGGGCCGGGCGCGGTGGCTCAAGCCTGTAATCCCAGCACTTTGGGAGGCCGAGATGGGCGGATCACGAGGTCAGGAGATCGAGACCATCCTGGCTAACACGGTGAAACCCCGTCTCTACTAAAAAATACAAAAAACTAGCCGGGCGAGGTGACGGGTGCCTGTGGTCCCAGCTACTCCGGAGGCTGAGGCAGGAGAATGGTGTGAACCCGAGAGGAGGAGCTTCCAGTGAGCTGAGATCCGGCCACTGCACTCCAGCCTGGGTGACAGAGCGAGACTCCGTCTCAAAAAAAAAAAGAAAAGAAAAAGAGCAAGGGCCTTGGCTGGGCACAGTCGCTCAAGCCTGTAATTTCTGCACTTTGGGAGGCTGAGGTGGGTGGATCACTTGAGGTCAGGAGTTCGAGAACAGCCTAGCCAACATGGTGAAACCCCATCTCTACTAAAAATACAAAAACTTAGCCGGGCATGGTGGCAGGCGCCTGTAATCCCAGCTACTCCGGCGGCTGAGGCAGGAGAATTGCTTGAACCCAGGAGGTGGAGGTTGCAGTGAGCCAAGATCGTGCCACTGCACTCCGGCCTGGGCTCCATCTCAAAAAAAAAAAAGAAGAAAAAAAAGCAAGTGCCTTTAACCCAGACGGGCTTGGCTGAGTGCAGTAGCTCACACCTGTAATCCTAGCACTTGGGGAGGCTAAGGTGGGAGGATTGCCTGAGGCCAGGGGTTTGAGACCAGCTGGGCAATATAGCGAGACCCCATCTTTAAAAAAAAAATTGAAAAGTTAAATAAAAAACCGTACCTACCACAGAGAGTTATGACTCAGTTGATATATGTGCCTGGCACACAGTAGGGACAGCCACAGAACTCCTGACGCCCAGTTCCTTGTTCCTAAAATGGGGGTGATAATGGAGCCTGCTTTCCAGGGTTTTCTGAGCCGAAACTGAGCTGATGGAGTAAAGTGCCTGGCACTGAGTTAGTGCTTAGTGGACAGTGGCATAATCGTGTATTGTCATCTCACAGGGATGGTCTACACTGGCTTGCTTTGTACACCTCTGAGGGTTGATCCATCCTTGGGGGTTTCAGGTTGGGGGGAAGGAGATGTGGGAGCCTCTGCTTGAGGGATGAGGCATTGGGGGTGGGGGAGAATTAGGCAAGATGGGCATTGGTGACTTATGTTTGTGTCGTCCAAGCGGAGAGTCGGGGGCCGGTAAGACGGTTAACACCAAGCGGGTCATTCAGTACTTTGCCATCGTCGCTGCCCTGGGAGACGGGCCGGTCAAGAAGGCCGTAAGACTTGCCCACTCGGGCATGATCCCTGTTGCTTCTCGCTCTTTTTCTTCTTTCTTCCTCTCCTTTTTTTTTTTTTCCTTTTTAAAAACTTTGCTCCCCAGAACCCTGAGCCCTGCCTGAGCCTCTCACCCTGGTGGGGGACTCTGGCCTGAGCAAGGCTTGACCAGAAAGGCTGTGGCCACCTGACACGCCTGCCTTTGTATTTCCATTGATAACACGGAGGGGTGGGACCATATTGCCGTTTCTAAATTTGTGTAATTTTTATCTTCCATCGTGACCTTCATATATTGAAAGAGTTTACTAGATGGGCTGCTTTTACTAAGTGTTGTTGTCTTGGTTTCCCTGACAGTTACCTACCACTGACATGTTAGACACAGGTTGGCTGGCATGGAGGGCACTGGGCGTTCCCAACAGCCGGGGTTGGCAGGGCAATTTTCTGCCTTGTGATTTCTGTACAGTTTTTGGAAATTTCTGAAACAATAGGGCCCAGTTTTTTGGTTTTTGTTTTTAAGGCCTAACATTTCATCCCTAGCCTTGGGGCCAGTTGTTCAGAGCTCTGTGGCTACCCCCGATAGGCGGCCTTTTCTTTCCAGAAGCCTGAGGCCTCCCTCCTTGCCCAGTCCCTGCTCCTGGTCCTGTTGAGCCTTGCTTTATTCTGGGTGTTTTTCTTTTTTCTTTTTTTCCCCTATTTTCTTTCTTTCTTTCTTTTCTTTCTTTCTTTTTTTTTTTTTTTTTTTGCGTTTTCCTTTTTACCCGTTTGATTGTCTTGATTTTTGATTTTCATTTCAGTTTTGTTTTGTTTTGTTTTTGCTGTTGACTTTTTGGTCCTTTTTCCTCCTTCCCTTTCCTGCCCTGTCTTCCAAACCCTGAAAAAGGTCTCTGGGGATGTAACAGAAAGTTGGGTTGGTTGAGTGACAGGAAGAGATGTCAGGGAGAGATCAGAGCTGGCAGGGATACAGCTGGAAGGGCAGAGGAGCACCTGGGCAGAAAGGAGCTGGGACAGTGGAGCCCAGGGGAGAGGGTCAGGCAAGGGAAGGGTGGGAGTGGGAGAGGCTGCCCGCAGGAGCCATGGCTGCAGGACCTTAAAAGGTTGATCAACTCCCCTTACCTTGGCCCCAAATTTGGCCAAACGGGCCAGAGAGAGCCCTGCACAAAAGCACTGGATGGGAGTGTATTGGGCAGGGGTCCCACCTCCCCTGCCCAATGTCTCTGTTAACTCTTGGGCTTCCTGGAGGTGAATGAATGACCACAAAGTCCCTGGTAGTGTATCTGTTCCCTCCAGAATCCATTCCTTCCCTTCTCTCCCTTTCTTCCTTGGCTCCCAGCATCCGGGGTAGGGAAAAGAAGGAAAGGAAAAGGAAGGGAAGGTGAGGATGAGGTTAGGATGGGGAGAGGGAGGATCTGCTCAATTCAGTTAGTCCCTCTGGGTGACACACAGGACAGCTGTAGCGTCTGGGAGGCAGGATGCTGGGTACCTGCCCTGCCACTCCTGACTTGCTGTCTGGCCTTGAGCAGATCCACTCCCTGCTCCAAGCTTAGTTTCCTCATTTGCAAATTAGGGCTATTAATTGGCAGCTGGCAGGGCCATTGTGAGCACTGGTAGGTATACAGACAGACATACAATGAAGACACACCCAGTTGCATTACAAAGGAGAGGTGTGTAAGGTCATAGCGGGAGTTTAGGGCAGGAAGGTTCAGACCAGGAAGAGGTCTATTCCAGCTCTGGAGCAGCCAGGAGGCCTTCCTAGAGGAGGGGGCACGTGGACTGGGCTCTGGAGGACCCTATATTTTAATCGGGAGGCCCCTGGGGCTTGGAGCAGGGCCACTGCATGGAGACTGGAAAATGAAGGGAGGCCAGAGGCCAGGCTGGGGCAGAGGAGGCTGCAGGTGGAGACTCTGGCTGGGGCCGTGCCACTCCCACTTTCCAGCATTTTGCCTCTTAACAGCTAGAGGAGGGTCAGGCCGAGGGGCGGAGGGTGGGGGCCACGCATTCGGGTGACTAACGTCCACCCCCCTGTCCTGCTGCCCGCTGCCTTCCGCTGACACCCCGCCCCATCCCGCCCTGCCCTGCCCCGGAGGCCTTGCCCTCTAATGTCTGTCTTCTTCCCCCAGCAATTTCTGGCAACAAAGACTGGGGTGAGTATGGGGCCAAAGTGAACGGGGGCAGGCCTGGGGGTGCCCCTTTCCTCTGGACACAGAGGGGCCACGGGGGACTCTGGCCTCCCGGTGGGTAGGCATCAGAGCTGACGGACCCTCACCCCCACCGCCCCAGGGCACCCTTGAGGATCAAATCATCGAGGCCAACCCTGCCATGGAGGCCTTTGGCAACGCCAAGACCCTGAGGAATGATAACTCCTCCCGCTTTGTGAGTGGTTGAGGTGGGAGGGGCGGCGGGGATGCGGCAGGCCGCCAGCAGCAGGTCGGGTACAGGTGGGGACAGCGCTGGCTGTGCCCCTTGGCTGAGGGCTCCCCTCTGCCCACAGGGCAAGTTCATCCGCATTCACTTTGGTCCCTCTGGGAAGCTGGCATCTGCGGATATTGACAGCTGTGAGTCAGCCTGCCGTGGGTGGTGCAGGGGAAGGAGGCCCCGGGCAGGGCCTGAGCCCAGCCACCGCAACTCGGCCTCCGTCATCACGACTTCTGGGCTCCCGCCTGCTCTAGGCACTTCTCTCTACTCCCTGGCTGCTACCCAGCTCAGGCCACCTCACCTATCACCAGAACATCACCCCAGCCTCTGCCTGGTCTCCAGCCTCCTCTCCTCTACACGGCCATAGTTTTGCTGGTCATATCCTGTTTCTGCTTGAAAGCTTTCTCTAGATCCTGTCACCTGAGGATGGAAACTCAAATCCTCATTTGGCCAGTCAGGCTCCTGTGACTGCACCCCTAGCCCGTCCCCAGTCTTCTCTCTGGCCACCAAGAGGGCAGACCTGGCCCACGCCCCTCCTGCCCCAGCTGCATAGCTACACTCAAGAGTGCCCCATCCTTCCAGGCGCCCCGCTGGGAAGTGCCCCAGTATCACCCAGCTGCACAGACCCCAGGCACCTAGGCCACACTCAAGGGGGCCAGGGACACAGAGGGGCCCCCACATTGGCCACTCCCCACGTTGGGCTACATGGCTAGGTCCTGACAGATAAGCACAGGCAGGCAGTGACAGGGATAGGGATAGGCTGTAATTCACACCCTGACCCCTAAACAGACACACACAGACACGGAGGCTTGGCCACACATGCACACATGCTGACACACCAACAGATAGAAACCTGCACACGCAGACACCACACTCACCCCACACACACGAGGACACACACTGACCCATCTGGCCAGAGACACACACAGGTACAGACAATACGGCTCACGTGATGACGCAGGCACAGGAGAGACGCCCTCCCTGCACACTCTGGTGGGTGCAGACGCAGCCCCCCTACACACTCCCTGCCGCTCGCTCTCCCTCCGCATCACCCGCTTGGGACGTCCGTCCACTCTGGGGAGGTGTGGGAGATGGCAGGCCGGCGCCCCTTCTCCCCAGATCTCCTGGAGAAGTCGCGGGTGATCTTCCAGTTGCCCGGTGAGCGCAGCTACCACGTCTACTACCAGATCCTCTCAGGGAAGAAGCCAGAGCTGCAGGGTGAGGGGCAGTACGATGAAGGGGGTGGGAGTGAGAACCCGGAGGGCTGCCTGGCGCTTCCTGGCCCCCATCAGGCCAGGCCCTGGTGGTCGTTCCCTCCCTGACCTGGGGTCTGTGGCCTCTCTTCTTTCTTGGGACTTCTGGTTACTTTCCTGCTAGGGCACAGTCGTCTTGGCTCCAGCAACCTGCCAGGGTGTTACTGCTTCCTCCAGAAACCTAAGCCCTAAACCCCACCTGCTGTCCTGTGACTGGAGAGGTCCCACCCAGTACCCAAGGCAGACTGATGACTGTCTAGGCCCAGCTCTCCTCCCTGGCAAGCCCCTTGAGGGCAGAGTCTGGTCCTCCCTGTGCCCCAGCATCTAGCATGGGATCTGGGCCAGAGTGGGCCATGAGCAACAGCCAAAAGATAAGTGAGACGTGGGGACTGTGGTTCATTCCTCAGAGAACCAGAAACAAAGAGAAGCCAGGGTCAAAGTGAAGGCCAGGTCAGGGCCCCTCACTCTCAGTGCCCTCAGCCTTGGTGGAGGTGATGATGAGAAACTTAGGCCCCAGACTGGGAGATGAGGTCCTCTGGGAGGGCCCTAGATTCCTGCTGAGCTTGCGCCCCAGGATCCCTATGCTGTAGGTGTTGCGGGGAGAAGAGCCGGTAAGCACCGCCTGACCTGCCTTTCTCTGCCCCACATCCCCAGACATGCTGCTTCTGTCTATGAACCCCTATGACTACCACTTCTGCAGCCAGGGCGTCATCACGGTGGACAACATGAATGATGGGGAGGAGCTCATCGCCACTGATGTACGGGCTCTGGTGGGAAGGGAGCTGTGTGGGTGCCTGTGGTGGGATTGGAGAGCACTGCCGGTGCCCCCAGCTGCATGAATGGTCCAGGGGCAGTGCCTGGCTGGACCCTGGAAGAGCCCAGACCTCTCTGAACTCTCTCCCCTCACCCCAGCATGCCATGGACATCCTGGGCTTCAGTGTGGATGAGAAGTGTGCCTGCTATAAGATCGTGGGTGCCCTCCTGCACTTTGGCAACATGAAGTTCAAGCAGAAGCAGCGGGAGGAGCAGGCGGAGGCCGATGGCACTGAGAGTGAGGGGCCCTGACCTGGCCTTCACCTTGACCCAGACCTCAGGCATCCTGTCCATGATGGTTAACCCCAACTCTTGTCCACAACCTTTAACCTCAGCCTTACCTGGCCCTGCCTCCTTAGCTCCAAACTCTTACCCTCCTGAGGCTTTGTTTGCTAGCCCTGAACTTGACGCCTCTTAACTTCCCTCTCCTAGCCCCAGTCTGAGGCAGTAGAACCCCTGAGTGCCCATGGTGGTGTCCTCCTCCCTTACCCTACTCGTGTGCCCTACCAGGTGCTGACAAGGCTGCCTACCTGATGGGGGTCAGCAGTGGGGACCTCCTCAAAGGCCTTTTGCACCCCCGGGTGCGTGTAGGGAATGAGTATGTAACCAAGGGCCAGAGTGTGGAGCAGGTAAGCTGCCTGCAGGCTAAGCCCGTGGGGGACAGCTGGGCAGGGTCCCCTCCTTGCCAGGTCCCAGCCCAGCCTCCCTGCACCTCCAGGTGGTGTTTGCTGTAGGGGCTCTGGCCAAGGCCACCTATGACCGGCTGTTCAGGTGGCTGGTGTCTCGGATCAACCAGACCCTGGACACAAAGCTGCCCCGGCAGTTCTTCATCGGGGTTCTGGACATCGCTGGGTTTGAGATCTTTGAGGTGAGGGCAGACCCTCACCTTGGGCTCTGTTCTCTCCAAGGTAGAGGACATGGGCCGGTGTGGGGGCAGAAGCCCTGGCCTTCTGCCTGGAAGTTGGGGTGAACTCATGCCCCTCCTGGGCCTCCCTTTCCCCATGTGCTGAGCCAGTCCCCTCCCTCTTGTAGTTCAACAGCTTCGAACAGCTGTGCATCAACTTCACCAATGAGAAACTGCAGCAGTTCTTCAATCAGCACATGTTTGTGCTGGAGCAGGAGGAGTACAAGCGGGAGGGCATCGACTGGGTCTTCATCGACTTCGGCCTCGACCTGCAGCCTTGCATCGACCTCATCGAGAAGGTGGGGGCCGGGGCAAGGTCACTTCGAGGAAGGGAGGGTGTGTATGGTGAGCAAGCAGGGATGGATGACCATGGCTTGCATGGAGGCCTGTGCAAGTGTGCATGGAAGCACGTGATTGTGCTGCAGTAAGCATACATATGTGAGTGTAGTAGTGACAGCATGTTTATGTGCTTGTGTGTGAAAGGGCACGTGTGTGAATGGGTGTGTTGGAGTTGAGCATGTGAGCAATGCGAATGCATGCATCCCAGTACTGTGGACGACAGCTCCTCCTGGGTGCTCAGAATTCTGCAGCTCACAAGGCCCTGTTTGCAGCCACAATTTCACTGGATCCCTAGAACAGCCCTGGGTGCAGGGCAGGGTATGTTTCCTTGTTTTTGTGATTGTGGAACATTATGTATATTTACCCATTGTACGAAGAATGGAAGAAAGAAAATTTGAAAAATTGGCAGGGGAAAAAACGTTTCTCCACATTCCTACCACAGTCAGTCACACGACACTTAGGTTCATTTCCTCAAAATCCTTTATCCTTTTTTTCTTTTTTTTTTTTTGAGCTGGAGTCTCACTCTGTTGCCCAGGCTGGAGTACAATGGCACCATCTCAGCTCACTGCAACCTCCACCTCTAGGGTTTAAGCAATTCTCCTGCCTCAACCTCCCAAGTAGCTGGGATTACAGGCATGTGCCACCACACCTAGCTAATTTTTGTATTTTTAATAGAGACAGGGTTTCACCATTTTGGCCAGGCTGGTCTCGAACTCCTGACCTCAAGTGATCCACCTGCCTCAGCCTCCCAAAGTGCTTGGATTACAGGCATGAGCCACTGCGCCCGGCCTATCCATTTTCTTTTATAGACACAGATTTCATTTCATATCATACCTTTTCTCTGAAAATGTATTTTGAATGTTGCTGATGGCAAAAGTAGTTCATGCAGTGGATGAGTTTCATGCGATGCATTTCTGCAGTCCCCTACGGCTGGGCATTTAGGTGACTGACAGATTTTTAAATATTGTATCAGCACTGAAGACATGCATCTTCCCACTCTGCAGGTTAGAAGACTGAGGCTTAGTGATGTCGGAGGGCCCCACAGCTAGTGAGTGAGGAAGCCAAAATGTGACCTTAATGGCTTTTTTGGACTTACCCTGTGTTTGTGTGTGAGAGCCATGGCTGTAGCGGGGGTGAGAGTGGGTACAGCGATGCCAACTTGGGTTTGCCATTGTTAGAAGCGAAGATGACAACTTGGTGCTGCAGATTTTGCAGGAGGGGTTGGAGCCAAGCCACAGACTTTTCTCTTAGGAGATGGGTTCTTGGAGTGGGTCTGGTATCTGACCGGGCAGATGGCTGAGGCCGGGGATCTGGGAAGGCTCCCAGAAGGGAGGTGGCCTGGGGAACAGGGGTTCAGTCCTTCCAGGATGGACTGGCTTGATGGTAGCTTTTCAAGCTCGTTCTCTGTTCCCAGCCACTGGGCATCCTGTCCATCCTGGAGGAGGAATGCATGTTCCCCAAGGCCTCAGACGCCAGCTTCCGGGCCAAGCTCTACGACAACCACGCTGGGAAGTCACCCAATTTTCAGCAGCCTCGGCCTGACAAGAAGCGCAAGTACCAGGCCCACTTCGAGGTGGTCCACTACGCGGGCGTGGTAGGTGCTTGCTGGAGCCCCAGCCCTCAGCCAGGCTCCTCCCTCCCTGCTCCAAGTCCCCCACCTGGGCTCAGCACCTGTCTGGTCTCTCCAGGTGCCTTACAGCATCGTGGGCTGGCTGGAGAAAAACAAGGATCCCCTGAATGAGACAGTGGTCCCCATCTTCCAGAAGTCACAGAATAGGCTCCTGGCGACTCTCTATGAGAACTATGCGGGCTCCTGCTCCAGTGAGTACTGAGGGACAGGATCTCTGCTCTGACAGGGGTCCACAGAGTGACATTCCCTGGAGTGACCAGGCCCCTTGTCTCTATTAGCCGAGCCCCCCAAGTCTGGGGTGAAAGAGAAGCGTAAGAAGGCAGCATCGTTCCAGACGGTGTCCCAGCTGCACAAGGTGAGGCCCCATCTGGGCCCCAGGTAGACCCTCACTCTTGGCAGCCTCCAGCCCTGCCCTTCACCCCCCTGCCCTGTCCCCCGTGTCTTGGGCGGGCGGCTGTTAAGACTTGCAGTGATGTTTAACTCCTCTCCACGTGAACATCACAGCAAGTCTGTGCTGCTTCCCGTCCCTACGCTGCCTGGGCAGGGTTTGCGGGGGAAGGGGTGGGAGCCCTGGACTCTGGGAGGGACGGGGATTTGGCAGGGGAGTGAAGACTTCGGTGGTGGTGATGGGAGATGGCAAAGGGTCTCCTATCACCAGAATGAGAGTGAAAGAGCAAGAGTACAGGGCACTTAGGGCCCTGCTCCCGTCTCGGTCCTGACTACTGCGGCATCCAATTCTGGTTCTCTGCCCTCTTTGTGCCTTTCCCTCACTCTTGCTGCCACCAGGAGAACCTCAACAAGCTGATGACCAACCTGCGGGCCACACAGCCCCACTTCGTCCGCTGCATTGTTCCTAATGAGAACAAAACCCCAGGTAGTCACCCCGGGCTCACCTGGCTGGGGTCGGGGTGGGGGGCGTCGTGGGAAGGTGACAGGGCAGAGGCCAGGAGGCTCAGTACATCTTCCCCCTCGCCTCGCAGGGTCTCCACTGCTGCTTTTTCTCTGGGGCCTGCGGGTGTGCCTGTTGACCTCTGACCTTTCCCCTCTCATGTCCAGGGGTCATGGATGCCTTCTTGGTGCTACACCAGCTGCGCTGCAATGGGGTCCTGGAGGGGATCCGGATCTGCCGCCAAGGGTTTCCCAACAGGCTGCTCTACACCGACTTCCGGCAGCGGTGGGCGACCCCTTCCCCCGCCCGCTGTTCCAGGTGGAGGCCTGAGGGGCTGGGCAGGACACACACGTCAGAGCCCAACGGACAGATGGTCCCCTGTCTGGAGGGGGAAGCAGGGACTGTGAGGGCCTGGCCAGGCATCCCAGCAAGAGACGGGGGTGGCTCAGACCTGGCCGGGGACTTGGGGAGAAGTGAACAGGCTTGGGGCAAATACTGGAGGTGGAGCCAACAGGCCTCACTGATGAGCTGGACACAGACTTCTGGATGCAGAAAAGACAAGAGTGATTTCTAGGTTTGGCAGTGAGCAACCTGGGAGCTACCAGTGGTAGACCGACTGAGATACAAAAACGGTTTTTTGATTTGGGGGAGAGGTGAGGGGATACTGGTTTGAGCCCTGTTTTGCGTATGTCAGGTTTCAAATGCCTCCAGCAGACACCCTAGAAATGTCATGGGGGAGACTTGAATTACCAGTCTGGAGCTCAGGGCGGCGGGCAGAAAGGATGCAGATTTGGGAGTTGAATGAGAATCGTGTGGACGAGGCTTCATGTGACGCATAGTGAGCGCTGGGGCAGTGCTGCTGGCTCTTCCCCGTTCCCTCGATGGGCAACAAGCATCCATCGTTCCTTCTCCCTCCAGAAGTCATGGTGTCATCCACACTATCCTTTGTAAACAGAGGTTCATACAGATACCGTACACGCACACACACGCATGGTGCTGTAAGCTTGTTTTTTCATGTAACAGTCTGGCCTGGAGATCGTTCCTTATCCACAGACGTATTCCTGTGGTCATCGTCCGTTTTTCATGGCTGCGAAACATCTCATAGTCTGGTGGACTGCATGCTTTGTTTAATGAGTCCCCCTCGTGAGGGGCCTTTTGTGTTTCTGGTTTTGCCTTCACAGCGTGGCTGGAGCCCACCTGACCCACACAGCCCTGTGCACATGTGCACGTGTATCCGCCTAGAAGGGGGTGGGCTGGGAGCCCTGGCTCCTTAGCATTAGAATTATCTCCCAAATGTTTCTTCGGTGATAGGGCACAGCATGTCACCTTCTATTAATATTTTTTGCCTTTAAAAAAGTTTTAAAAAATAGTGCATGCCTTCTGTAAAAAGCCTCTTT
The DNA here is from genome assembly GCF_002776525.5 of Piliocolobus tephrosceles. Classification (NCBI taxonomy): domain Eukaryota; kingdom Metazoa; phylum Chordata; class Mammalia; order Primates; family Cercopithecidae; genus Piliocolobus; species Piliocolobus tephrosceles. The sequence continues at coordinate 7,788,047 of NC_045453.1, forward strand.
AAAAACTCACTGAACGCATTTAAAATCCCAAGGTTGTGTTTGTTTTTTTTTTTTTTGAGACAGAGTCTTACTCTGTCGCCCAGGCTGGAGTGCAGTGGCGCGATCTGGGCTCACTGCAACCTCTGCCCTCCCAGGTTCAAGCAATTCTGCAATTCTTCTGCCTCAGCCTCCTAAGTAGCTGGGATTACAGGCACCTGCCACTATGCCCCAATAATTTTTGTGTTTTTAGTAGAAACGGGGTTTCGCCATGTTGCCCACGCTGGTCTTGAACTCCTGGGCTCAAGCAATCCACCCGCCTCGGCCTCCCAAAGTGTTGAGATTACAGGCGTGAGCCATCGCACCTGGCCAGCCCCCCCAAGGATTTTAAGTGGAGTATCTCCCTAGTGTCCCCGTGTGGTGACACATCCCCGACCCCCTTGTCCCGCGTGTGCCCTGCTGGAACTTCTGCACCAGCCTTGGAGAGGCCCAGGAACGAGTCCCTTGCTACCCACACCAGCCTCCTTGGTCCCTGACTTCTCCATTCTCAGTGGCCTGTGTCCCACACCCAGCCCTCTCCTTACCAGCTCTCCCCTGCTTTCCCAGGTACCGTATCCTGAACCCCAGTGCCATCCCGGACGACACCTTCATGGACAGCAGGAAGGCCACAGAGAAGCTGCTGGGCTCACTGGACTTGGACCACGCCCAGTACCAGTTTGGCCACACCAAGGTCGGGGCACTGTGGGATCAAGGCTGGCCCTGGCTGTGGTGGTCACACTGGGCAGGGTTCATGCAGATGGTCGGGGGTTAACCTGGCTGTCCCCTTGTCTGTCCCCAGGTGTTCTTCAAGGCTGGGCTTCTAGGCGTCCTGGAAGAGCTCCGTGACCAGCGCCTGGCCAAGGTGCTAACGCTGCTGCAGGCACGGAGCCGTGGCCGCCTCATGCGCCTTGAGTACCAGCGCCTGCTGGGAGGAAGGTGGGTGTGGGAAGGAGGCTGGGGACAGGATGTGGCCCTGCCCCTCACCTCCCAGACCCACTGGCTCTCCCAGCCCTGACATGCTGTCCTGTAGTCAGATCAGCCCCTGTGGCTGCTTGGACCAAGGTTCTGTTCTGTGTCCCCCAGCCTCCATTTCCCCACTTCAAAAACAGGTAGGGCACTTGCTTCTCCATTCCAGGCCATCAGTGTGTGGCTCGGAGGGGCAGCAATGGCACCCAGTGTTTTCCAAGACTCTTGAGAGCCGGGCCCTGGGCAAGATACTTTCTCTGCATTATCCTGGTTAAAGCGCTGATGGTCCTGAGACACAGGCGCTGTGATGGGCTCCACTCAGCAGAGGGTGCCTGTGTCAGACGGCCAGTGCCAGTTGGCATGTCAGCCCAGGCCACTGACCCCAGAGCCCCATGGCCTAACAGCCGTGGTGTCTTCTGGCACTTGGAGAGGCCACCAGGACATGGTGGCTCATGAGCCTCTTCACTGGAGGCAGGCCTGTGGGCCTCCCCTGAGCCTCACCTGTAAAGCAGAGATATTAGGAGCTACTCCATGAGGCTGCTAGGAAGGCAAAACAAGTGAACTGTGTGCCTAGTGTCACCATCTGTGACGGGCAGCACTGAGCCAGCCTCACAGCTCGGCTGCCCCTCCCTAGGGATGCGCTGTTCACCATCCAGTGGAACATCCGCGCCTTCAATGCCGTCAAGAACTGGTCATGGATGAAGCTCTTTTTCAAGATGAAGCCGCTGCTGCGCTCGGCGCAGGCTGAGGAGGAGCTGGCGGCCCTGCGGGCAGAGCTGCGGGGGTTGCGAGGGGCGCTGGCTGTGGCTGAGGCCAAGCGCCAGGAACTGGAGGAGACGCACGTCAGCGTCACCCAGGAGAAGAATGACCTGGCCCTGCAGCTGCAGGCCGTGAGTCGGGGTTCCCCTTGTGACTGGGTGACCCCGGCTCTGAGTACCCCTGGCTGCTCTGAGGAATACTTCAGCCAGACCCATGGGACTCAGGCCTTACGTCTCCCTGTTCCAGAGGTGCCATGAGCTGAGGCCTCCATGTCCCAGCCTCCCCACTCTGGCCACATGTCCTGGCACTCTCCCCTCATGCCACCTTGGCCTCCCGCTAAAGCAGAGGAACCCTAGCTCCCCAGCTCTCCCCTCCTTGCTGTCCCTGAAACCAAACAGACCATGCTCTATTCTCTGGCTAAGGGCCATGGGAACCCAGGTGGCAGGTAACAGGGTGATAGCCAGAGGGCATGGATCAAGGGTCTGGAATCTGCCCAGGTCCACAGAGCAAGCTTTCCTGCCTTTGGCATGTGGCATTGTTGATCAGTTGTGTGCCGGGCTCAGGCTAGTGCAGGAGGAACGGTGGTGGGAAGACAGAGATGGCCCTGTGGTCACAAAACTCACCTGCTAGTGCAGGAGACTGTGAGCAGCCAGGCGTAAGGAAATGGGGGGCAAGGATACCTGAGCCCTTCCAGGGAGTGCCTCCGGGAGCCCGTCCGTGGCTGTGCAGGGGCTGCTGCTGCTCACCCTGCCCCTTGGAAGGCCTCAGCCCAACAGCGGGGCAAAGGGCTTTTCTCTCAGGACCCTTGTTGGGCCTCACTCTGGGCTGCCCCCCACAGGTCTAACGTTCCCCTCGTGATGCTCTGGGGTGTCCCTGTCCCTGAGCCCTTGCCCCTCCATGCCCAAGAGCAGGTCAAGGCATTCCTGAGTTCTCAGAGCCCAGCCGAGCATGGGCTTCAAACCTTTGGATGGACAAACAGAAGTAGTTTCCTCTCCAGGGCCTGACCTGGTGTCCCTCTGCTGGTTTACCTGGCCCTCCCCTGACCCGGCCCCACTCCGTGTGCCCTTCAGGAGCAGGACAACCTGGCAGATGCCGAGGAGCGCTGCCACTTGCTGATCAAGTCCAAGGTGCAGCTGGAGGGGAAGGTGAAGGAGCTGAGTGAGCGGCTGGAGGATGAGGAGGAGGTGAACGCTGACCTGGCCGCCCGCCGGCGCAAGCTGGAGGACGAGTGCACGGAGCTCAAGAAGGACATTGATGACCTGGAGCTGACACTGGCCAAAGCTGAGAAGGAGAAGCAAGCCACTGAGAACAAGGTGTGGGCCGGGCCAGCTGTGGGGAAGGGCCCAGAGCCAGGGGGCCAGCTTTGAGGCAGGCGGCTGCAGGTCCCACCCCTGCTCTGCTAAGCCTCTGCTTTGTGGCCCTGGGCATGTCACTACCTTTCTTGGTCCTCAGTTTCCTTGTCTGTCAAGTAGGGTTAGCAGCACTACCGTTAGGGTAGCTGGTGATGTGGTGTGTGACGGGCCTTTCCTGAGCACACACTCCTGGGCCTTGCACACAGTAGGTGTTTAGCACATGCTGGCGACCCTCATCCATCCTGGAGCGCAAGCCCTTGAGGGCGGGAACTCCACGTCCCCAGCTCTGCATCCTGCAGGTGACTTCTGACCTTGAGCCCTCGTGACGGCCGCTGTGGTTCCCAGTGCTGGAGGAGTGACTCCATTACACAGGAGGGAAAGTGAGGCAGCTTAGGTTCTCACAGGGGCTCACCAAGGAAGCCAGGACTAGGAGGCAGCTGCCCTGGGCACCTGCTAATACTGCACATGGCTCTGGCATCTGTGGCTCTCTCGCCGGGCCAGGTGTGGTGCTGGGCGCTGCGGGTGCAACCACTCGTGAATCCTCAGTACAGCCCCATGAGGAGGGTCCTTCCCTTAGGCGGAAGCTGTGGAGGCTCGGAGTTAAGTGACTTGCCTGAGTCCCATAGCTGGAAGGGGCACTTGCTCTGACCTAGTGAGTGCTGGCCGCTCAGAGTGCAGGGAAGGTCGTCCTCATGGTGACGCTGGCCCTGGCACAGGTGAAGAACCTGACGGAAGAGATGGCTGCGCTGGACGAGTCCGTGGCCCGGCTGACCAAGGAGAAGAAGGCATTACAGGAGGCCCACCAGCAGGCCCTGGGTGACCTGCAGGCCGAGGAGGACCGCGTGAGCGCGCTGACCAAGGCCAAGCTCCGGCTGGAGCAGCAGGTGGAGGACGTGAGTCAGGGTCACCCTGAGACTGAGGGGCGGGGCCAGGGTGCTGGCTGGCCTGGGCCATGGCTGACCCCTGCTCTGCCTGCTCCGCAGCTGGAATGCTCCCTGGAGCAGGAGAAGAAGCTGCGCATGGACACAGAGCGGGCCAAGCGCAAGCTGGAGGGTGACCTGAAGCTGACGCAGGAGTCGGTGGCTGATGCCACCCAAGACAAGCAGCAGCTGGAGGAGAAGCTCAAGAAGTAGGCGGGGCAGGGGGCGGCGGGGCGGGGCAGGGGGGCGGCGGGGCGGGGCGGGGGGGGGGCCCTCCCGGCCCGGCCAGAGTGGCCTTCTGAGCCTGCACTTGGCCCTTGTTCCCTTCTGGATTCTTGTGGGTCCTGCGGCATTGCAGAGGTTGGGGCGGGGGTCGAAAGATGGGGCGCAGGGGTAGTGTCCTGCCCTCCCTGGACTGAGGGCCCAGCCAGGGACCAGGGCTGAGGCCTCAGGGCCCAGTGCAGCAGGTGCATGGGGGTGAGGTCCCTCAGGGCCTGAAGGGGACTAGGGGGCGTTACGGGGGTCCCAGGCAGGTGGGTGGGAGTTAAGGCCTGCTGCACTGGCTCACCCACCCTGCGGCTCCTAGGAAGGACTCCGAGCTGAGCCAGCTGAGCCTGCGGGTGGAAGACGAGCAGCTCCTGGGAGCCCAGCTGCAGAAGAAGATCAAGGAGCTGCAGGTACGTGGGGGTCGGGTGGGTGAGGCCCGGGGTCAGAGGCCCACAGAAGTGACAGCTGCCCCGCGTGCCCACCCCAGGCTCGGGCGGAGGAGCTGGAAGAGGAGCTGGAGGCAGAGCGGGCAGCCCGGGCCCGCGTGGAGAAGCAGCGCGCGGAGGCGGCGCGGGAGCTGGAGGAGCTGAGCGAGCGGCTGGAGGAGGCAGGCGGTGCGTCCGCGGGGCAGCGCGAGGGCTGCCGTAAGCGCGAGGCGGAGCTGGGGCGGCTGCGGCGGGAGCTGGAGGAGGCGGCGCTGCGGCACGAGGCCACGGTGGCTGCGCTGCGGCGCAAGCAGGCGGAGGGCGCGGCGGAGCTGGGGGAGCAGGTGGACAGCCTGCAGAGGGTACGGCAGAAACTGGAGAAGGAGAAGAGCGAGCTGCGCATGGAGGTGGACGACCTGGCTGCCAACGTGGAGACTCTGACCCGCGCCAAGGTGTACACGCCTTCCTCACCCCATACCCACCCTGACTTTAAACCAATCCCAACCCTAGCAGCCAATACTGTCCCCATACCCCCTCCGCCCGGTACCTGATCCTGAGCCCTGACCCATTCACCTGGCACCCAACCCCCTTTTCTCAGCCTCCTGCCAGTCCTGACCTTAAGCCATGACTCCCAAGCCCTGTTCCCTGACTCCAGGTCATTTTTGACCCAGCGTCTTTACTTCCAGCCTTGGACCCTTGAACCAGCAGTAGTTGTGACCCCAGCCCTTGACTCCTGAACTCTGACTTAATACCTGTCCTGACTTCCGGTTCTGAACCCCAGCACCCTAGCCTTGACCTTTCTGCCACATAATCCTGACAGCTGACCTCTGACCACTGTCGCCAGCTGACTCCACAGCTACCATCCCAACTCTCGCCCTGACCCACCGGCCCTGGGACTGGCCCAGCCCTGTCCGTTCTGACACGTGTCTGTTAAGCGCAGCAGTAGAATCTCTTTCCGACTTTGAACTTGGGGCTCTGCTCTCCCTTTGATTCCTGGGCCCACATCTAGCTTCCCAGTTTCCGATCCCAGATCCCAGTCTCTGACTGGCAGACCCAGATCCTGCCCTCTGCTGTACAAACTTGTTCTGACATCTAACCCCTGCCCCCAACCTGGGATCCCAGGCCAGTGCAGAGAAGCTGTGCCGCACCTATGAGGATCAGCTAAGTGAGGCCAAGATCAAGGTGGAGGAGCTGCAGCGGCAGCTGGGGGACGCAAGCACGCAGCGTGGGCGACTACAGACGGAAAGCGGTGAGGCTGGGGCTCAGCTGGCCACACCAGGCAGGGCTTTGGTGCAGCCCTCGCCAGCCTGACCTGCCGGCTCGCCTCTTCGCCTGCAGGGGAGCTGAGTCGCCTGCTGGAGGAGAAGGAGTGTCTGATCAGTCAGCTGAGCCGTGGGAAGGCCTTGGCCGCCCAAAGTCTGGAAGAGTTGCGGCGCCAGCTAGAGGAGGAAAGCAAGGTGGGCTGGCACCGGTGACCATGGAGTGGGCAGGTGGGTGCCAGAGCCAGTGGGCTGCACCAACGCTGAGGTCACTGGTGTCCCTGCAGGCCAAGAGCGCCCTGGCTCACGCCGTGCAGGCTCTGCGGCATGACTGTGACCTCCTGCGGGAGCAGCACGAGGAGGAGGCTGAGGCCCAGGCTGAGCTGCAGCGGCTGTTGTCCAAGGCCAATGCCGAGGTGGCCCAGTGGAGGAGCAAGTATGAAGCAGATGCCATCCAGAGGACCGAGGAGCTGGAGGAGGCCAAGTGAGTGCTTCACCGGCCAGGCCCCTGCCATGCAGAGCTTTATGCCTGTGCCTCTGAGCCCCACTGAGGGTGGGCGAAGGGAGCTGCTGGGGCTGTCCTCCCTGCCTCCATGGTCCACAACTTGTCTGGCCCCATGGCCTAGAAAAAAGCTGGCACTGCGGCTGCAGGAGGCAGAGGAGGGTGTGGAGGCGGCCAACGCCAAGTGCTCATCGTTGGAGAAGGCCAAGCTACGGCTGCAGACAGAGTCAGAGGATGTAACCCTGGAGCTGGAGCGGGCGACCTCAGCAGCTGCTGCGCTGGACAAGAAGCAGCGGCACTTGGAACGGGCACTGGAGGAACGGCGGCGGCAGGAGGAGGAGATGCAGCGGGAGCTGGAGGCGGCGCAGAGGGAGGCCCGTGGCCTGGGCACTGAGCTCTTCCGGCTGCAGCACAGCCACGAGGAGGCACTTGAGGCTCTGGAGACACTCAAGCGGGAGAACAAGAACCTGCAGGGTAGGACCTGCCACACACCGGGGCCAGGGCGCTGCCCTGGGGTCGGAGCACCTTGGAGTCACAGGGGTGCCCTGGTGGGGCCACCCTGGAATCAGGGGTGAGTGGAGTGACCTGGGTGGGAGTACAAGCCATGGGGGTGGCCCCTCAGCACCCTGTCCACTGCAGAGGAGATCAGCGACCTCACGGACCAGGTGAGTCTCAGTGGGAAGAGCATCCAGGAACTGGAGAAGGCCAAGAAGGCGCTGGAAGGCGAGAAGAGTGAGATCCAGGCTGCACTGGAGGAGGCAGAGGTCAGGGGCCGGCCGCAGGGGTGGGTGGACACTGTCGTGCTGCTCTGCTGGCTGTCCCCCCTTCGCACCCCACCATGCCTGCTCTGTACCCACAGGGGGCCCTGGAGCTGGAGGAGACCAAGACGCTGCGGATCCAGCTGGAGCTCTCCCAGGTCAAAGCGGAAGTGGACCGGAAGCTGGCAGAGAAAGACGAGGAGTGCGCTAACCTGAGGTGTGTCCATCCTCCTCCCGCTCCCACCTCCCGAGAACAGAAGGGAAGGGAAGTAGTGTGTACTCTGCTCTCGCTAGTCTGTCCTTCCCATGGGACTTTCTGAGGTCCGGGTTGCTGTCTCCATTCTAGAGGTGAACCTTGGAGATGCTGAAGGACTTGCCCAAGGTCACACAGTGGCGGTGGAGCCCGAGTCAGTCCACCTGTCCGCCTGGGCCTCACTCTTCTCCATGGACTTACTTGATAGGCCACAGGCAGTCACAGGAGACTTTAAACTGGGGAGCGGTGACTCACTTGTTCTCAAAATGGGTTCTTGTCTCCAACGGTCCTTGGGCATTTGTAAGGACAGATATGCCCTTTACGGGACCCCCTTTCATGCCACCCTCCTCCCATAGGCGCAACCACCAGCGAGCTGTGGAGTCCCTGCAGGCCTCCCTGGATGCAGAGACACGGGCCCGCAATGAGGCACTGCGGCTCAAGAAGAAGATGGAGGGTGACCTCAATGACCTGGAGCTGCAGCTGGGCCATGCCACCCGCCAGGCCACGGAGGCCCAGGCTGCCACACGGCTGATGCAGGCACAGCTCAAGGAGGAGCAGGCAGGGCGGGACGAGGAGCAGCGGCTGGCAGCTGAGCTCCGCGAGCAAGCACAGGCTCTGGAGCGCCGGGCTGCGCTGCTGGCCGCGGAACTGGAGGAGCTGCGGGCTGCCCTGGAGCAGGGCGAGCGCAGCCGGCGGCTGGCAGAGCAGGAGCTGTTGGAGGCCACCGAGCGCCTCAACCTCCTGCATTCGCAGGTGGGGACAAGAGTCCCTGGGGACAGAGCAGGTGCAGGCCTGCTGGCTGGCTCTGAGACTCTGCTTCCCCTCAGAACACAGGCCTCCTGAACCAAAAGAAGAAGCTGGAGGCAGACTTGGCCCAGCTGGGCGGGGAGGTGGAGGAGGCTGCACAGGAGAGGCGGGAGGCCGAGGAGAAGGCCAAAAAGGCCATCACCGATGTGAGGCTGGGCAAGGGCTGTGGGAAGCCTGGGACAATGCAGAGGGACTTCCCTGAGGCTGGGCACCTGACCAGCCCCTTCTCCCCCACAGGCGGCCATGATGGCCGAGGAGCTGAAGAAGGAGCAGGACACAAGCGCACACCTGGAGCGTATGAAGAAGACACTGGAGCAGACGGTGCGCGAGCTCCAGGCCCGCCTTGAGGAGGCGGAACAGGCCGCCCTCCGTGGCGGGAAGAAGCAGGTGCAGAAGCTGGAGGCCAAGGTGTGTTTGGCCCCTCTAGTCCTTGGCCCAGGCAGGGTGGGTGACCCAGGGGTGGGCTGGGCATCAGGCGGTGCCCCTGCCTGCAGGTACGGGAGCTGGAGGCCGAGCTCGACGCAGAGCAGAAGCAGCACGCCGAGGCGCTTAAGGGCGTGCGCAAGCATGAGCGCCGCGTCAAGGAGCTCGCATACCAGGTGGGTGACAGGGTCTCCCCGGGGAGTGGCCCTGGAGCTGGCCCAGCCCAAGCAAGCCCTGAGTCCCCCTTGCCTGCCCAGGCCGAGGAGGACAGGAAGAACCTGGCTCGCATGCAGGACCTGGTGGACAAGCTGCAGAGCAAGGTCAAGAGCTACAAGCGCCAGTTCGAGGAGGCGGTGAGTGTGCTGGGGCCTGGACACCTGGACCCGGCACCCCAGCTCTGCCCCAGGGTCGGGTCTGTGGCCAGGTGAGGCATCCGCAGTAGCTCCACCCTCCCGGCTCAGTGACCCAGAAGGAAGAGAGAGGCCTCTAACATCTCTGGGGAGATACACCTAGCTCTGTCTCACAGAACAGACCCCACGTGCTTTCCCCTGGCCAAGGCTGGAGTTGCCTCTGAGGGGCAGGGCAGGCACAGAGGCACATCATGAAGTTGGTGCGTCCCAACTTCCTTATTCCCACTGTGGTATTAGTGAGGATGGACAATGGCAGTAGGAACAAAGTTGAGGACCAGGAGGAGCCAGCTCCCTTACTGGGGATGGGGCAGGGACCGGGACCAGAAGCAGCATCTCAGTCACCGAAGAGGAGCCAAGGCCGTGTGTGTGCCCCCAGGAGCAGCAGGCCAACACCAACCTGGCCAAGTATCGCAAGGCCCAGCACGAGCTGGATGACGCGGAGGAGCGGGCAGACATGGCGGAAACCCAGGCCAACAAGCTGCGGGCACGGACCCGGGATGCCCTGGGTCCCAAGGTGAGGAGTGGTGGGGGCATCGCTGTCTGTGCAGGGGGAGTGTGGAGGATGACAGGTAGTACTGCTCACTCGGCTGTCCCTTTCTCCTCAGCACAAGGAGTGAAGGCCCGAGCCCCTGGGCTCTGAAGAGGAATGTCTGCTGTTTTGTGCCTCTGGCTGAGACCACCTGCCCCAATCCTGCCATCTCTGCATTCCCCCATGCTGCCTTCAGCCTTCCCCGGGCCCTGAATAAACACCACAGCCAGTTTCCTTCTCATTCTTTGGGATTCAGGAGGGGAAAACACAGCCCTAGGGACAAAAGCCAGGTCCACAGCAATCATTTAAAATAAAGTTATTTAATAGTCTCCATTTAATTGGTTTATTTGCTGTTAATAAATTGGCAACACAAGGAAGGGCCCCGTGTCCAGGCTCAGGCAGGAGCGGCTGCCCCGGGCCCGAAGGGATGGAGGGAAAGGCTCCCCCCGACTTCTGGGAGAACCCCCTGGGATGAACACAGAGGCCAATGAGCAAACAGAACCAGAGGAGCTAAAGGAAAATGAGGCAGAGGGGCAGGCTTGGGGGAAGGCAGCATTCTCTGGTACCCACCACCCCTGCCCAGGGCTCAGAAGCCTTTGCCTGGGTCCAAAGGCCAGGGACAGGGGAGGCTTGGCTCACAGATGGGGGGGGGGGGGTCACCCATATCTTCCTCCCCACCCCGGGACTGACGGCCAAGAAGCCGGCAGGAGCTCACACAGAGCTAATGCTAAAAGTCCTCTTACCTCTGGGTGGGCCTGGGCCCCAGGGTTCTGAAGGAAAGGTGGGCATGGTACCCCATCCTCATTATGGGGACTGAGGCTCTCTAATGACCTAGGGCCCTCAGACCCAGGGGGACCAAGGGCTTTTAGGACTTCTCTCCCACCAAGCCTGTATCCAAAGACCTGGGGCAGGCAGAGAGCAGCAGGGAGAAACAGGAACAGGGCAGGGCGTGTGGCATCATACCCACGCTCACCCACACTGGCCCAGCAGCCTCCCGAGGCCTGGCCCAAGGTCACTCCTCAGTGAAGTCCCTGTCTATGTCCATGTAGGGCTCCTCGATGTAGCTAACGAGGGCAGAGGGTGACTGCCGGTCCGGGTTCAACAGGATGGACACTGTCTCCTTCCAGTATGAGAAGCTGATGCAGGAGCTCTGGGCAAAGAGGGAGGGGCTGGGGGGGCGCCTGGAGGACCCAGGTCAAGCCCAGCACCGGGATACCCCTCTGAGAGGCCCTGGGTCCGCTGCCCACCCATCAGCCCCTGGAGGGGTGGGGCACTCACGTTCTCTAGGCAGGTGCTGTCCTTGTCCTTGTGCAGGTAGTGCTGCTGCCAGAAGCGCAGCAGGTTGTGGAAGTTGTTGAGCAGGAAGCCGGGGTACTTCTTGCTGTGCTCCATCCGCTGCAGCAGCCGCAGGTACAGGGGCAGCCGCTCTTTCCGTCGGGCCAGCATCAGGATCACCAGGCTGGTGTTGAGGCAGCTGACATTCTCCTGCAAGGCCACAGGCCCACCGGGTCAGGGGCTGGTGGGAGCCCCAGTGGCCCCTGGTGGACCTGGGCAACCATCAGGCAGGGAGGACAGTGGCCCCAGGCCTCGGGCCCCCCATGGAGCTCTCCCTGCGCAGACGTGAAATAGGACTGGGGGAAGGGGGCCCCCAGCAGCCCCAGTCTCCTGCCTGAGCACCTTCCTGCTCCCCACACCCACCTCCCACCCCACCTGAGGGCAACATCATCTGTCCCTGTCCAGACCTCGGCTCAAGCATCACTCCTTCCGGAAGGTCCATCCCAGGCAGGGCTGGGTGTGTGCCGGGGCGGCTATCCCACTTCAGCAGTGCCTGTCAGCACTGGCCTGTGCACCTCGGAGGGGAAGAGTTCTGCCCCACTCACCATGCACTCCCCCCTGGCGCCTCACCTCAGAACAGAACCAAAGACCACCTCTGAGAGGTGCTAAGATCACCCCCACTTTAGAAAAGAGGTGCATGAGGCTCAGAGAAGGGAAGGCTGCGTGACTTCAGTGAGGGAGCTGGGCAGCCTCAGGTCCGATTCCGAAGCCCAGCAGGGCAGAAGGTGTGAGGGACGTGGACATGGGGGAGGCAGGGAGAGCGCTGGCCTTCGAGTCAGCCTGTGACCTGAGGGGACTTGCGAACCCTCCTTAGGCCCTGTCCGTACAATGGGGCACTGATTCCTCCTGAGCACAGTCCTCAGAAGAGCTGGGTCTCCAGAGACGCACTTCTGGAGTAGGGCTCCAGCACAGAAATCTGGGCTCCAGGACAAAGGAACTGATTTCCAATCGACCGTCCCTGCTGTGTGTTTGCCGGGGCCTCTCACCTGGGTCAGCGTCTGCACGTGGATGATGTTGATGAGTCGGAAGAGGAAGGACATCTGTGTGGGTACCTGGGATATGTAGGCAAGCAGGCGGCACTCGGACAGGACCTCGGCAACTGCGGAGGGAGGCGGGGGTGCAGCAGGTCAGGCTTAGGCCCAGTGGCTTGGTCGCCCGGGCCTCTAGTGGAGCCCCGTTTGGGTCCTGACTCTGAAGCTGGGGGCTCATCATCAAAACAGCTTCAACGAAAGCTGACTGCGGCAAGAAGAGGAACCTTCAGCTGTCCTGCTACCAGGCAAAGCCGTGTTCTCAGAGCGCCCAGGAGCACCCCACCTCATCCTCCAGAACCAAGCTCAGGGCAGCTCTCCCTCAGCCCTCCCTAGCCTGGCTCCAGACCCCTGCCCTCCATATCACACACAGGAGAGTTTCCGCCACAGGAAGATGGATCCATCATGCTGCATTAAGAAAAACAATGCAAAAGTTCAAATCCTCCTGCAGAGCTCCTAGCACAACCGGTTTTCCACACCAGCTCTCGGGTCAGTCTGGCCCAGGACTGAGACCACAAGGCACAGGTTCTGCTCCGGCCACTAGTGTCGGAGCAACTGCTTCCCGCACAACTGGGAGGCAGGGCAATAGCTGAAGGTACCAAAATCTGTGTGGCTATTCCCCTGAAACAGACCCTCTGGGGCAGAAAAAGGAGGCAAACGGCTAAATTACCAACTACCAGGATACTTCTTGCTATCAATGACAGTGACCTAGACAAAGAACAAGTGCCTGGGGGGGGGGGGGGGGGGGGGGGGTCACAAACCGTCAAGAGAATCTGCTGGATGCCACAGGCCCTCTCCTAGGAAGAAAAGGAAATGCGTGCACATACACATGGAAGTGCGTTAGCAAGTCCAAGTGGGTTCAGATGCCTGCTGCACCACAGGGCACCTGTAATTCCACACACAGCACACTGAGGACGAGGGGGCCAACTCATCGTGCCAGGTAATACCAGTCCAAAAGGTCTTTTTCTGTTTTTTGCATCTTGCTAACAACAATGGATTTTCACCTTGTTAAAGTGTTGAACAAGGCAGCAAAGTGAATTGCCCTGGGAGCCACCACCTCGAAGCCGGCCACGTGGGCGTCTTGGTGCAGCTCCCTCAGTCATTCTCGTCTCCCTGCTGGAGACAGGGTGTCTGATGCCAGCGTTCTCACCCTGCATGACTCGCCTTTACAGCCTGCCTTTCATGTACCTTTCATATCCACCTGGTTTTCAAATCGGTCCAGGGACAGAGTGACACAGCGCAGCAGCATGTTGGAGTCCACCAGGGAGCTGTTGATCTGCTTCAGGAACACCTGGAACTGCACAGAAACTAAGCTCACAGCAGGCAGTGGGCTGCTGGCCAGGGATGGCCATGGCCCGGGGGACAGTCACTACAAGGGGCATCAGTGACCTCCACCAGCCCCACTGCTTCAGAGAGGAAGACAGAGGCTCAGACAAGCTGAGGGACCTCCCCTCACGACACAGGTACTAAGGGGCACCCCCTGGAGTTCAGCACAGATCCCACACTCTGTCCAGCGGTTTTACACTCAAGGGTGCTGGATTCCTCTCAGTTTTCCTTCAGCTAGCCTCGGCTGGGTTTCTGTCACACACACCCGGTGAGCCTAACACACCAGGCCCAGTCTCTCCCTACAGCAGCTCCCACCGTGGCACCCACCATGCTGCATCACGGCAAGTGCACAAGCCGCCCATTCCTACCCTCACTCCCTACCCACAAGCAGCCCCGGTTTCCATCGCTGCATTCCCAGGGGCTAGCACAGAGCCAGGCAGAGCAGGTTCCGATGAATGTTGGCCAAAGACTGCCCGGACTCTCCTGTCATCTCTCATTTAAAACCTGTGCCTAAAGACTGGCAGAGCAGGACTACAAGGGAACTTCTGGACAACCTAACACGCTCTGCAGAGCCCGAGGTGAACTTTACCTTTGCATCGGTGTTGATGTATTTATTGAATCTCTTGAATGCATCAACGTTGAACTTCATCAGCTCCCCCAGGAGGTCAAAGTAACTCTGGAGCACATCCCTTGACTTGCACTCGCTGTCCACAATGCAGTAAAGGATGTGCTGGGTGAGGAGGGACAGGGTGAAGGTGTGAACATGGCTACCCCCACCAAGGCCTGGAATGGAGCTCAGACCATGCATTGGCTTCGAGCAAGCATCCTGGGGATGGAACCTGCATCCCGTCTAGATTCTTGTCTGAGAATGCTGGTGGCTCCAAGGACAGGACCAGGCCTGACAGACCTCACCAGGAGGCAGAACAGACTGGGAATGTAGCACAGTCTCTCCCCTGCCCAGGGCATACAGCTGAAGCCTGTGACCTGCACTGTGGTCACCAAGATGGCCGGGGTGCTCAGCTCCTAGGTGAGGGGAGCTGTCATCACCAGGTCTAAAACATGGCCACTGCCTAAGCACTGAGCTCATTCAAGTACATGAAGGACAGAATTGAAAAACGAAGGACACACTTTGACCCCATGGCTCGTCTTTGTGTTTATGAGCAAAATTGTTTAAAGTTTACACCAAAATATTGAGTTTTCATCAAGAGAATAAAGCCAATTTACTCCTTTAGAAAGTTTTCTACATTTTCGTGGAGTTACATTGATTTGGTCAATTCTTTTCCACATGGATTTTATAATTCAGGGGTCAGTTTCTTGTCCATATCAAAAAATCTGAAAGACCAATTATAACTTTGGCCATTCTGCTCTGTTTTGCTTTTTCTGAAGACCACTATTCAACAAAGGAAAATTAACTTTTAGTATCAAAGTATCTTCAGGGTCAAAATGCCTTGCTAACTAAACTCTCACCCTCTTGCATGGCCTGGCCACCCCCTAAATCTGTCACCCCTTAAGCACCCATGGGGAACCCACAGTTGGAAACCCAGGGCAAAAACTAGGGCAACCTGCACTGGCATTCAGAAGTCGTGATCTCTGCCTGGCTCCTGATGAACTGTTTGGGGCTCAGTACAGGACACAATGCGTGGGCTGGGGGGATGGAACCCAAGACAGTGGCTGCTCCAGACCATACCTCCAGGAGGCCTCGCTTCAGCAGGAACATCTGGTCTGCATAGGAGGTGGTCCCTCGGAGGAAACTCTCCACAGCCCGAGCTTGCCAAAACCTGCGACCCAAATATTGGCTCAGGTGGCTAAGGCTGCCCTCTTCTGGCCCATGTTCAATTCTCCAAGGGGTTGGGAGATGTTTGTTCCCTTTTCATGTACTCAGCATTTACTGAACATCTACCAAGCATCAGGCTTCATCCTGGGCCTGGGGACACAGCAGTGCCCCCATCCTCACAGAGAGCCAGCTCAGTGCAGAACTCTTCTATCTGGGTCTGTCTGGAAGGGGTTGTTTCACAAAGAAGGTGACATCTGGGATCGAAGGGCTGGCTCCTGGGAGTCCCCCGTGAAACATACTCTAGGCTTTGCCCGTTCACAAGAATGCGAGGACATGCAATTGAGGGGCCAGGAATGTGTGTGGGAAGCTGACGAACACGAGCAGACAGGCCGCTGGGCTCACAGACGGCGGGCTGGCCTAGGGAAGTAGTGGCTTATGCTGACTGAGGGACCCAGGGGCACAGCGGGGATCCATGACAGGGAGTCTGGACAAGGCACTGAAGCGACAAAGGCCCATGTGGGCATGAAGCCTCCTGACAGCTCATGCCTGGCCCTGATGGAACTCTACCTGTCCACTGACTTCAAGACTCGTCTCAGATGTGTCTAAGGACCGCAGGGAAGGTCTTCCTCTACTCACCCAGCCCCCAGCCCTAGCAGTAGAAGAGGCTCTCCTTTGCTCCTACAGCTGCCGAGCAACTGGCTCCGTTCCTTTCCATGCTGCACTGAAACAGCACAGCTCTAGGGAATTCATGGCAGGGCCCGTATCCTAGTTCTCCCCCACCCATGCGGCACCAGCCCAAAGCAGGTGCTTGGTGAATGCTCGGTCACTGTGGGTTGCAGAAGAAGGTCCCACATACCTGCCAAGTCAACACTAGGCAAGATAGCAGTCAAACCACCTCTCCCCACCAGTAACTGCGCTTCAGGCATGGATGCTGGTGACTAAAGGAGGTATTTCTAACCTCCTGCGAAACACCTGGCTCTGCAGCCCCACAGAATTGGCAGGTACTTGTCCCCAGACCCACCTGAAAGATGACTCTGCTGGCTCCTTCTTCATGACCTGCAGCAGACGAGTTAACAAGCCCCTCTTTCCATCACATACCAAACTCCTGAAATAGAAGAGAGACACTGGTGACAGATCTGAGAGACTGACGGGGGCCCTGGGGATGGGTCGCTCTGCTGGTTTAGGCGGTGAAAAACCATGGGGACATTTCCAAGTCTGCAGGATGCCTTCCTGCTCCAACTGGGTCCACAGCCCCGGAGACCCCTGCAGTCACAGAATTAAACCGCCAAGTGCATTCCCACCACATCTCAGGCCAGCTTACCTTCCCAGGCCAGAAACATCCAGAATCAGACATGACTTAGAACTGCCAGAGAAGAGCTGTTTATACCAAAAGTGTATTGAAACAGGCACGCCAGTCTGCCAGATGCGGAAAGACTGTGCGAACAAGGTGGGGCCCAGCGTACTCCTGGCCTGAGGTTCACTTCCAGCTGGCCTTGGGCAAGTACCCACAACCCCAAGCCTCAGCTTCCCAGTCTATGAAGCAAAGGCAGGAGATGAGGAAAGGACTCAGGCCCCATCATGGGGGAAGGAAGATGGCCAAGCATGCAGGGGTCTGGGCCCTTCAAACAGAGGAGCTCTACTGTGATTCACTACACACATCAAGGCAGGACTGGGTACAATTTTATTTGAATGGAGAGTTCTGGTTGCTGACTTAGGAAAAAAAGGTTGGCAGGCCAGGAATGGTGGCTCACACCTGTAATTCCAGGACTTAGGGAGGCTCACTTGAGGCCAGAAGTTCGAGGCCAGCCTGGGCAACATAGTGAGATCCCATCTCTACCCAAAAAAGTACAAACACTAGCTGGGCATGGTGGCGCACACCTGTAGTCCCAGCTACTTGGGAGGCTGAGGCAGGAGAATCATTTGAGCCCAGAAGTTTGGGGCTGCAGTGAGCTATGATCACACCACTGCTCTGCAGCCTGAGGGAAAGAACAAGACCCTGTGTCTAAAAAACAACAATAACAAAAAAAACCAACAAAAAAGGTTGGGAAATTATGGTTCTTGCTGGATAAAGTCCACTGTATTCTGACGCCTGTGAGACTAGCCCCCCATCGCCTGGCGCCAGGTGAGGCAAACCTAACCTAGGTAATGCAGCTTAACATGTGGCAGCAGGTAAGAGGCTTCTGTCTGTCCTGCTTGGCTGCAGATGCCAACAGGCAAGAAAGGAGCACACAGGCAAAGGGGCTGAATGCACGAGATAAGGGGGGCGGTGCGGAAAACACAAGACTTTTGGCAGGTGACCTCTCTGAGGCTCTTCTCCCTCATCTGTAAAGTGCAGGTATGGATGGGGCTTCCCTCCTGGGGCTGCTGTGAGGCTCCGATGAGAAAATGCAGGTGACATGAATACAGTGCCTGGCACAGAGGAGCCCTCAGGACACTGTAGCTACATTTAAGAGAGGACGCGCATGCATACCTGGGTGTGCTCACCAGTGAGCCCCCAGGGAAGGCGAGCAGCCGGGATGGGCTGAGGGAAAAGCTGCACCCCTGCACTCACCTGTCGGTGTTGAGGACAGCTTCCACCTCAGGGATGTTGGCCTTGAGAGAGATGGCGCTGAGTTCATTCAGCTCCTGGTTGTTGAGTAACAGGTACTTGTTCCTGAAACAAAATGGGTTGGAGGAGGTAAAGGACGAACTGGGGCTGCTGGGTCCGCACCGGGCTAGTGCAGGGAGTCTCCTGCTCACTTCCTGCAGAGAGAATCTGAGAAGCCAGCAGGCACTTTCCTCCAGCACCT
The DNA here is from genome assembly GCF_002776525.5 of Piliocolobus tephrosceles. Lineage (NCBI taxonomy): Eukaryota > Metazoa > Chordata > Mammalia > Primates > Cercopithecidae > Piliocolobus > Piliocolobus tephrosceles. The sequence goes on from NC_045453.1 coordinate 7,805,944, forward strand.
CTCACTCCAGCCAGCACGCGCAGGAGGGAACTCTGGGCTCTCAGGCAGTGGAATCTTTCCCTGGCCCCACCCCCAACCCCTGCTTGCCACATTCACTGACAAGGCCCCTTCCCTCAGCAGCTCCGGGCCTTTCTCTTTGCCTACATTTTTACTTGTTTCCTCAAAGGCACCAGCACCTCAACATGTCCAATCACACTCAAGCCTGGCCCTGCTGCAGCAGTCCCACCAACCACCACAGTCAGACATCACAAAGGCCTGGTCAACTGTGACACTCCCCCGCCGCTTGCCATCCAGGCCTGTCACTGCTCCCTGCGCTCCTAGGACACCAGCTCCCTAAAAGGCATCCCACAGGAACTGAGTCATCACACAGCACCAAAAGTTGGTCCTGATTCTTCAGAATCAGGACTCTGATGCTGTCACCCCTGGTGAAAACACTTCCATAGCCTCCCACTGCATTTAGAACAGACATTTTCTGATTTAGGAGGGGGTTACGCCCTGATAAACCCATTGTATTTGAAAATACCGTTTAAGTTGAAGACATATTGAGGCTGGACGTGGTGGCTCACGCCTGTAATCCCAGCACTTTGGAAGGTCGAGGCGGGCAGATCACCAGGTCAGGAGTTCTAGACCAGCCTGGTCAACATAGCGAAACCCCGTCTCTAATAAAAATACAAAAAATTAGCTGGGTGTGGTGGCACACGCCTATAATCCCAGCTACTCAGGAGGCTGAGCTAGGAGAATCGCTTGAAACCAGAAGGTGGAGGTTGCGGTGAGCCAAGACCATGCCACTGAACTCCAGCCTGGGCAACAGAGCAAGATTCCATCTTGAAAAAAAGAAAAAAAAAAAACAAAACACTTTTAATGTATCTAACCTACTGAACCTCCTAGCTTAGCCCAGCCTACCTGGAATGTGCTCAGAACACTGACTTCAGCCTACAGTTGGCCACAAACACTGGCAACATGGCGGGCACAGCACAGAGTACTGGCTGTCTACCTTGGTGACCGTGTAGCTGGTCATCATTTTTCTTGAAATACATTTGAGCTGCAGCTGCAGCTCAGCACCCAGCATTGCAAGAGTACTGAACTGTTTATCATGAGCGCAGGAAAAGATCAAAATTCAAAATTCGACTTCTGTACCATTGTACAGTTGAAAAATTCTAAGTGATGGACCATCTGTATATAAAACCAGGCCTGTGACTGTGACCCACAAGGCCCTGTGCAGCCAGCCCAGAGCCAAGCCCACATCACTCCCACCAGCTGGCCACAATGGTCTTCCCTCGTTCAGGGGCTTCTGGCTAGAACACTCAGCCTCTCACACGCCTGTTCACTCAATTCACTACAAGCCGACCCTTCAGGTCTTGGCTGACAAGCCACTTCTGCAAGGGAGACTTCCTGAGCATCCTCTGGCCAGTTCTGTACCCTGTCAAATGTCCTCTCACAGACCCGTTCCTCTCCTCCTGAATACCATCTCCACTCATCACTAATGCTCAACGGTGGAATCCTCGGATGAACAACTGTCTTTGTTTTCAGACTCTGCCCTTCATGAGAGCAGGGGCCATGGCTGTTTGCATTTCATCCTGATACCCCACAGAGTACTCAGATTGAAGAGTCTGATGAAAGCCAGAGACTCACTTCCTCAGGGAAAACAGCGCAGTTCCATAACATATGTGGTGCCATTTTTCAGAAGGTTAACATGCTTCCTGGAGCCCTTCTATGGCTTTCAGCCAGAAAATCTCTCAAAGAGGACGGGTGTATAAGACGGAGGTGCCCTGGGGCCACAGCCGTCTCCAGGCATGTTCAGCTCAAATGCAAGGTTTTTAAAAAATTTAAACCAACATTTAAAATCAGGACCTTTCACATAAATCTTAATTTCTGGCTTTCCTTGGCCGAAAAAATCAGAAGTTATGCAACAGTGGGCCCAGTTTCCTGTGCACACGCAGCTGGCTGGAGCTAAGCTCACTGAAATTCTCGCTCACTAAGGTCCCCACATCATCTCCCCAATGCCAAGGTCAAGGGTCAGCTGCTAGTCACCTTCTTCCTGCACTGTTTTCCTTACAGCAGAGAGTAATTTTCCTCGTACATTCTCCATCGAAGGTTTTAAAATAAATGAGCACAGAATGTCTTTCAAGAAAAACGGGAGCACACCTCCTTGTGGAGGGAAGAATCCCCCAGCTGCTCAGTAAGCAGTTGGCTTTGCCTGTCTGAGGTTCCTGCCGGCCCCTGGGAATAGCCATGCTGTCCACTCTTGCTTCAGAGGGGCAGTAGGTTGAGAGATCCATTGATTCCAAAGGTAATAAGGGGCCAACGACTTCCATACTCAGTTCCTGGGGGTGGCTATGAGGGCTAGAAGCAAGCTCAGGGGCAGTGCCTGCCATAAGAAAGGCTGGATAGATGGCAGGTCCGACTGCAGTGTCATACCTGCTACCACTGAGGGGACAGCGGGCTTCCACCAGCTCTAGGGCCTCCTCTCGAGCTGAGGTCATGGACCAAAGAGATTGAGGCCTTCAAAAGACAGTCCAACAATTCTCTTTGCAAGGACACACTTGTACTTACTCGTGGTGGTCGCTGAAGCTCTGAAGAAGCCTCAAAAACTGTATCTTCAAGGTGATGTCCTGAAACACATGCATAGCCTCAATGTTAAGACCACAGTCACAAGGTTCCAAAACAACACAAGCAGACACTCTGGTGAGAGACACTCTGGTCCAAAACAACAAAGCAGACACACTTTGTGTTGTTCCAAAACAACACAAGCAGACACACTTTAGTTAGAAAACCATCTGTTCACTTCCACATCTGATCAACAGCAGATTAAGCTAATGTGGCCCCCTTCCTGCTAAAAACATGCCAGTACACTCAATAAAAAATAAGGCGGGGCGTGGTGGCTCACACCTGTAATCCCAGCACTTTGGGAGGCCGAGGTGGGCAGACCGCTTGAGGTCAGGAGCTTGAGACCAGCCTGGGCAACATGGCAAACCCCGTCTCTACTAAATATACAAAAATCAGCCAGGCATGGTTGCTGTGCCTGTAATTCTGGCTACTCAGGAGGCTGAGGCAGGAGAATCATTTGAACCTGGGAGGTGGAGGTTGCAGTGAGCCGAGATCACACCACTGACTGCACTCCAGCCTGGGCGATGGAGATTCTGTCCCAAAAAACACACAAACAAACAGAACATGTGGGGAGTGGGGCGGGGGGAAGTCCACAGGAATCAGAAATGAAGAAAGGACCGAGGAGTTTGGAGTAGTGAGCCAAGGAACTGATACTCAGCAGCTGAGGGCAGTCTGGAGCGGTGGCGACAAGACCTAGTCACACTAACGCTTGGTTTTAATGCCCTGCAGGGACCAGACAGGGTCTCAGGTCCCTGTAAAGCCTGGGGAGCATGTACACTTGGCGAGAGAAGGGTTAGAAAGGCCTGACCCACCAGCCCAGGGAGGCTGGCTCTGCCAGGGTGCTGCTGGCAGGTGAAGGGAGCCCTCCCAAGAGCAGCAGAAACCCTGCACTCACACGACTGGGGCAGCAGGGCCAAGATATTAAACATGAAAACTGGCCCTGGGACAGCTGTACCTGACACACCTGGCAGACAAAAGCAAAACTGCCCTGTAGAAACGCCTCCAGGGCTGAGGCTACACAGGTATCCATGGGGGAAACTAGCCCCACTGACCTCAATGATCTGCCCGCCTCGGCCTCTCAAAGTGCTGGGATTACAGGTGTGAGCCACCACACCCGGGAGCACCGTTCTGTAAGTGGATGAAAATTACAATAGGATAAAACAGCAAATAAAAAAGCATACTGCTAGCTCATGCAGTGGGCAGCCCCCTGCCTGGAGTGAAATGAGATCCCCATCACAGAG
>NC_045453.1:7809801-7889771 GCF_002776525.5 Piliocolobus tephrosceles
AGTGGGCAGCCCCCTGCCTGGAGTGAAATGAGATCCCCATCACAGAGATGTACAAGGGGAAGTTGGCTAGAGGGCCTCAGGCAGGAACTCTTTGTTTTTTTTTTTTGAGACACAGTCTCACTCTGTTGCCCAGGCTGGAGTGCAGTGGTGTGATCTCAGCTCAGTGCAACCTCCGCCTCCTGGGTTCAAGCAATTCTGGTGCCTCAGCCTCCCAAAGAGTTGTGATTACAGGCACCAACACCATACTTGGCCAGGCCGGTCTATAACTCTTGACCTCAAGTGATCTGCCCGCTCAGCCTCCCAAAGTGCTGGGATTACAGGCATGCGCACTGCACCCGGCCTAGGAACATCTTAAAAGGGATTTCTGCATAGGTTGGGGTGGGGAGTGGGGTTCACTCAGATCCTACTCCAAGGTAGCTTCCAATTAGGGGACTATAAAATATAATTTTAGTGTCTGCTCTACTCCCAAAGGAAAAAAGGTCAAAGGGTCAGCAGCAGGTCTTGAAACAACTACTCCAAGCCAGTGAGGCACCATCTGTCTGTCCCCAGGGGTCTCCTGCTTACCGGGCTACAGTCACAGTTCTGGTTGTGACCATGGAGGACAAGAGCAGATGCTGAATGCTTCCTCCAAATCAGTTTGTCAAACAGATTATTAAGTCCAGGGATCAGCTTGAACTCTGCAATCATTCTGTGAACCTGGATGGGACAGGAAGGAAAAAGTATTAATTAAGCAAATGTGCTTGAAAAATCCAGCAAAACCTCGTGCTCAGTACACACGATAATGACATTCAGGACGAAGAAAGCAACTAACTGTCAGTAAGAAGTGCTGGGGTTTGAAGAAAACATCCGTGTATCCCCTACGTCCACCACACACACTTTCTAACTTTGCTCATTAATGCCCACAATAATCCTACAAGTCATAATGTATGACAGTTCCTATCACAGAAGCATGAGTTTGGGATTCAGATAGTCCTGCGTATGATTCAAGAGTCCTTTGGGATTCAAGAGTCCTGGGTTTGACTCTTAGCTTCACCATGTGCAAATTTTGTAACCTTAAATTCCTTAAGATTTGTCTCCTCGTATTAACATGAAAATGTCCCTCATGCTTTGCACTAGGATAAATTTCAGCTGAAAGTAAGATACGATTATTTAAAAACTCTAAGATTCAGAAAAATCTCTGCAAAGAATTAAAAAAAAAAATGATCTAAGAGTTGGAAAAGCCTTTCTGAAGGATCACAGTAAACCTAGAAGCTCAAAGAGAGGCTTGTTGACATCAACCACCCAAACCTTTTAAAATTCTGAATGGCAGAACTCAAAATAAGCGAAGTCACAAGCCAAATATGACAACAAGAGAACAGACATTGGCAATTCATTCCACAAGCAAATAAATTCCTCTAGAAGGAGTCCTACAAACATCTCTGATTTTTCACTCTTTCAGACTGGGAAAAATGACAAAGCTCTAAAAGAACGTTGGTGACCTGGACATCAGGTACATTCACATGCTGTTGGTGGGAGGGCACACTGCTACGACCTGCACAGGGAAGAGGGTTTTGCAGTAGCTCTAAAATTTCAAATCCATAATCCCTTTAACCAGCAATTCCACTTTAGGAATTTACACTCAGATCCATATAAATACTAAATGACACATATTTACAATGCTATTCACTGCAGCATTATTTGTAATGCCCCAAAATAGATATAACCTACACTTCCATCAACAGAGATTAGCGAAATAAATTATGGTATGCCACTCAATGGGATATAAGGCACCAGTAAAAAAGAATCAAGGTGTTTTGTATGTCGTGAACTTAACAACTGCTGAGAGATAACACTGGGAAAGCAAGTATGTTCATGCTATATTATTGACTGTGTAAAAAAAGAGGAATACAATTCGCCTTTGTAAGCATACAAATGTCTCTAGAAGGATACACTAATAACTGGTAAAATTAGCTGCTTCATGGAACCATCAGAATGTCAAGGATCAGAGGGGAGACAGGCTTCACTGATACTAACTTAAATCTTTTAAAACAGAACTACAGGAATGATTTTCCCTTTTAAAATTTGTTTATATAACGTAAGGCTATTACTAGCCCTTCTCAGGGCTGTTGTAGGATCAAGTCAGAAAGCACACGTAAAGCTCTGCACACAGCACCAGTGCTCACTTATTGCCATTTTACGAGGGGGAGAAGTTCAGCAAGACCAGCCTGGGCAAGGTCAGTGATTGCAATACATCTAACTCAGGTGTTCTGATCCTAAAGTCTGCCCCTTTCTAGCCCACTACAGGTATGCATTTATCTTGGGAGACCAGAACCTGACAAAGACATCCCTGGCAGCCTCCATTCCAATGGACCTCTCCTTTCAACATACTAGGTTGTGTAAAAGTAATTGTGGGTTTTGCCACTGAAAGTAATGGAGGTTACTATTCTCTTTCTACCAGAAATCACAGCCTCTGGCCAGTGTTAGACTCATAAGCAGCCCAGAACCTGTTAAGACTGAGGCTGATGTAAAATGACACCTGCTCCGCCGCTCAAGCCTTTACTAAAATCCAGCCTGGGCCTACCTTGCCCTGCTTAACCGGGGTTGGGGAGGTACGGCTGACATCTATGGTGTTTACCAAGCCATGTACCTTCCTGTCTCACTCAAAGGGCCCTAAGCCAGGCCCAGGTCACACAGCTATAAAACGCTGCAACAATGGCCCACAAAAATTCATTCAGTGCAACTGCCTCACTGCACAGACTAGAAACCCAAGCTTAAAGAGATTGGGGTGAGACACACAGCTGGGAAGAGAGGGGCCTTCTGAGGCAGACATGGACCTGACCCTGGGTCTCCTAAGTTCAGGCCAGTATTTAGGTTTGAGGTTTCTCCTACATCATTTCCCTTTTCTCTTAACAATACCAGCTTCTTAGCCAGGCACGGTGGCTCACGCCTGTAATCCCAGCACTTTGGGAGGCCAAGATGGGCAGATCACCTGAGCTCAGGATTTCGAGACCAGCCTAGGCAATATGGTGAAGCCCTGTCTCTACTAAAAATACAGAAATGAGGGCCTGGCGTGGTTGCTTACACCTGTAATCCCAGCACTTTGGGAGGACAAGGCGGGTGGATCACTTGAGGTCAGGAGTTTCAGACCAGCCTGGCCAACATGGTGAAACCCTGTCTCTACTAAAAATACAAAAATTAGCCGGGTGTGCTGGTGCATGCCTGTAGTCCCAACTACTCAGGAAGCTGAGGCAGGAGAATTGCTTGAACCTGGGAGGCGGAGGTTGAAGTGAGCAGAAATTGCGCTCCAGCCTGAGTGACAGGGAGACTCCGTCTCAAAAACAAAAACAAAACACAAAAATTAGCCAGGCATGGTGGTGTGCGCCTGTAACCCCAGCTACTTGGAGGGCTGAGGCAGGAGGATCGCTTGAGCTCGGGAGCAGAGGTCGCAGTGAGCTGAGATCACGCCACTGCACCGCTCCAGCCTGGGCAGCAGAGCAAGACTACCTCAAAAAAAGGGGAGGGGAGGGGAGGGGAAAAGGAAAAAGGAAAAAGGAAAAGGAAAGGAAGAAAAAGAAAGAAAGAAAAAGAAAGAAAGAAAGAAAGAGAAAGAAAGAAAGAAGAGAAAGAAAGAAAAGAAAGAAAGAAAAAGAAAGAAAGAAAGAAAGAGAAAGAAAGAAAGAAAGAAAGAAAGAAAGAAAGAAAGAAAGAAAGAAAGAAAGAAAGAAAATAGCAGCTTCTTCATGTGTAAAATTTGTAAAACAAATTTTACTTGTAGAATGCATTATTCCTACTCTCAGGTCCAGCCCCGTGGCCTGCTCTATAGGAGGATGGTAGGCAGGTGGGCGAGATGAAGTGCCACTCTACCTGAGGAGGCAGTGGGTAAGAGCTCAGGCTTCGCAGTCGGCAAGCCCTGGGTTCACAAGGTAGCTTTGTGACCCTTGGCAACATTCTTTGATCTCAAGTTCCTTGACAGAAAAGGCGATGGGGGATGATGGAACTGTTGAAAAGGCTCAGTGAGGTAATGTGGAAGCTACTTAGGGCTTGAAGAAATGACTAAAAGAAGCAACTGCTACATGGATGATTTTCATAAGCACCAGAGGGACGGAACTTGACAGCATTTGGGGAGCCTTTCCAGTCTTGAGATTTCAGTTTGGCCAAGATTGGTCAGAGAACTTGGCCCAACTGGCCATTAACAAGAAGGCCTCTTTAAGGAAGAAGCCTTCTGTGAGGCCTGGCCAAGGAAATCCTTTCCCTTGCTACCCAGTGTAGGCAGGATCTGGGAATCCAGATCCTCACGGTGCCCAGCACACAGCAGAAACCCAGGAAATGCTGACTGTGCAAATGAGAACATGCTAGTGAAAGTGATTTTGGGGGGCCAGGATTTCAAGGTCACTAATGGTCCCTTCCCAAGGAAGCAGCGCTGTAATCATACAGTTTAACTCAAGACTGCAACGACTCATAGCAACGTGGAAACAAGAAGGCTCAGCGAACAGAGAACTGTTGTGAGATGGCAGAAAGAGGAGGCAGGGTAGCAGAGTTTAAATCCTGGCTCTATCCAGGCCTGTCCCCGAGAGCACAGCCTAGTCTATGCCCTGGCTTTCTCAAGAATCGAGTGTGGGGACACAGAGTCACCACCTGTTCTGTAACTTACTAAATACCTGAAAATTCAAACAACTGTGAAAGTGCCTCGAAAAAGTAACAGCACTCAACACATAGAAGCTGTCCCTACAATTATTTCAAACATAAATAACTGTGAAAAGTGCCTCAAAAAAGTAATAGCACTTAACGCATAAAAGTTGTCCCTACAATTATTATTTTTTATAAAAAACATGTTCCATATTGAAGGAAGGGACACCAATGCTGTGGCTATCAGTGTGGGATCTCATCCAGTGTCCTGGTTTTAAATACAACCATATGCTGAGGACTCCCAAAGTGACACCTCCAGCCTTGCCATCTCCCCAACAGCAGCTGTAGGTAATCAATCCAAGTGCCAATTCCATCAGACACCTCAAATCTACCTTGTGCAAAACGCAGCTCCCCATCTTCCTAAGCCTGGTCCTCTACCCCTTACCTGCTGGTTTTAACCGTCTCAATATATGGCAAATCCATTCTCCTATTGGCTTAGTTCACATCCAAACCATCAGCAAATCCTATCTTTCAAAATGTATCCAGAATGCAACCACTTCCCACCAGTCCCAACACCAATATGCTGGTCCTAGCTGCTATCATCTCTTGGCCCTATTATGAGGGCCCCTAATGGTCACCCTATTCCCCTCCTTGCTGTTTTCAGTCTTTCCCAAAGCAGTCAAAGCAATGACTTCTCACTTCACTCGGAGTAAAAACCAAAGTCTTTAAAATGACCTGTGACAGCTTGACGTGACCTGGTCCTTGCGAGCCCTCAGGCTTCCTCTCCTGGCTGTTTTCTCCAGGCCGTCCCCCAGTTGCCTCACTGTTCCAGTGACTAGGCACACTCCTCCCCAGGGCCCTGCCCTGTCCCACCTGCTCCATCTTTAATTCTCTTCCAGACGTTTTCATCCTCACTTGTAAAATGGGGGTAACTGCACCGCTGTTGCCCAGACTTGTGACAGTCCAGTGTCTGACTCAGAAAGGTGTGGAAGGACTGCTGAGACCCCAGCCTCTCCTGCCCCCATGCCTGGTTTCCTCCCTAGGAGAAGGGCGTGGTCTGCGGGAAAAGGCTACTTCTCAACAGTCTTGAGGAGGAGGGCTGCACTCTTCCAAGCCCTTTTTCCTCTACTGTAGGTTATGGGCCCTTCCTCCTCCATCTTGGAATTACTTCAAGACTCAGGGAAGCCCTGCACATCTGGAGCCCCTGTACTTGCCCAGTTTTCCTAAGCAGACACAGCTCTGGGCTCTGTCCCACTGCCCTGAGCCCACATCAGGTTGGCAGCTCCTCCAGCACATCCACAGGGCCAGTCTTGCCAGTTTTCATCCCTTTAATCTTCACCTCACAGAGGCAACTGCCTGCTCCTGCCCTGAGCACCAACCAGGAATGCCTAGAAACGCTCCACGCAGCAACGCATAGTGGAAAGACTCCCGGTTCTGGAATCAGCCTGGTTTCCTGATGGGTAGAACAGTAGGAGAAATACCCCTATGCTCTCCCAGGCTAGAGCAAGAGCCATTCCAACAGAAGGCCCTGTGGAGCACCTGGCATACCATGAGCGCCTGGGCAGCACCTGCTCCCCGTGTCCTGAGACGCTGGAGAGGGGCCCACCTGGTTTCGCTGACGCCCCATCAGCAGCACGCAGAGGACATAGAGCACTTCCAGTTTGTACATGATCTCATGCATAATCTTCATTGACTGGGGCAGCTGGGTCCTGGCTGACGTGTGAGGCAGGCCATTCTCCTCAGAAGCCCCTGGAGGAGGGAACACAATGGAGGCTGACACAGCCACCGGAGAGAGGATTGAGTCACGGCTTGTGAGGAAACACATTTCTGTCCCTCGAACTTGCTCTGAACAGACTTGTAGCATAGCCATTCAGCTGGGTCTTGAGCCTGAACAGAGACCCTGAAAGCTGCAAAACTCCCTCCACACCCCCAGGAGCCAGGTAAGCTCAGAGACTCAGAAAAATGGACTCTGCAGTAGTTGTATCTCATCAACTTTTACATGAAGTAAAAATACTCGGACACAGCCAACACAGTAACATGACCCATCCCTCCCTGCTTATCCCCTTCTCCTGCCACCAACCAGACCCCCAGAAAGTGCCCAGGCAGACGTCTGACAGCAAATTATGGGGACCGCTCTTCAAGTCGCAAATGGCCCTGCTTACTTGGTTCTACTGCTGAGATTCCGTGAGGGACACTGCGGAAGCCCAAGAGGGATTCTTTTTGAAGAATTCCCTATTTTTTAAAAGAACCATCTAAATTTTTCTAAGGTTCAACTTTCTAAAGCAGACTGGGTATCACAACTGATGCTATTGATGCAAATGAACACACTATCTATAGGCAGACTGTCATTTTACCCAATGTCATTACTGCCAACATCAACAGCAGCTAAGTAATATTTACTGGACACTCGACATGTGTCAGATTTACTGGCTTTATGACTTTGGGCCAGTCCCCTCCTCACTAGACCTTAGACTACTCTGTACTACTGCAGCGGACAGCTAGGGTTACTGTGAAGACTGAATGGGAACATAAGAGAAGCCCAGCATCTGATTCTTAGGAAGCCCCCATTCACTCCTAGATCCTTTATTTATGTATTTATTTATTTACTTACTTACTTACTGAGTCTGGCTGTGTCACCCAGGCTGGAATGCAGTTGTGCGATCTTGGCTCACTGCAACCTCTGCTTCCTGGTTTCAAGCAAGTCTCCTGCCTCAGCCTCCCGAGTAGCTGGGAATACAGGCGCATGCCACCATGCCCAGCTAATTTTTCTATTTTTAGTAGAGATGGGGTTTCACCATGCTGGCCTGGCTGGTCTCGAACTCCTGACCTCAAGTGCTCTGCCCGCCTCGGCCTCCCAAAGTGCTGGGATTACAGGGGTAAGCCACTGTGCCCGGCCTAGATCCCTATTATTTTAAAAGGGCATCGGTCAAGAGTCAGGAGAGGCTAAGTGATCTTAGCAGAGTGACTTCCCTTCAGTTTCCTCATTTTTAAGGTGAAAAGATGAATCAATAACTGCCAAGGTCTTCTCAAGCTCCTATAGGAACTGTTTCCCTAGAGGCCTTTTGCAAAGGCCTCTATGTGGTATAGAGGAGTGGTTATCAGATATATTCAGGTAAGGCTCATACAGAAAACACAGTGATACTCTGCAAAGTATCAAGACAGAAGAACCTAACTTATTCCAACCGGGTGTGGTGGCTCATGCCTATGATCCCAGGACTTTAGGAGGCAAAGGCAGGTGGACTGCTTGAGCCTAGGAGTTTGAGACCAGCCTGGACAATAGAGTGAGACCTCATCTCTATAAAAAAATTTAAAACTTAGCTGGGCATGGTGGCATGTGCCCGTAGTCCCAGCTACTGAAGAGGGAGAGGTGGGGAGATCGCTTGAGTCTGGAAGGTGAAGGTTGTAGTGAACCAACAGAGATCATGCCACTGCACTTCAGCCTGGACGACAGAGCTGAACCTTGTCTCAAAAAAAAAAAAAAAAAAGAGAGAGAATCTAACTTACTCTATCCTACAGACTTGGAACTACTTTTCCCAGCCATGTTATGTTAAAATCACAACCCTGGAAGACCACAAGCTGCTGAATGAAGCGTGACTGAGACACAGCATGGCACGGTAGTTACGAGCAGAGACCCTGAAGCCAAACTACTGGGTTTGAACCCCAATCACTAACTGGGTGGTCTTCAGTAAATCAGTGGACCTCTCATGCTTCAGAATCCATCCTCCTTTGTAAAACAGCAATACTGACAACCACACCCACCCTTTAACGTTGTAAGGAGTAGAGGAATATATTGAAGGCCCCGAAACAATGCCTGAAGTAAGCAACATACAATTAGAAACTAAATACAAGTTCTCAGAAAACTGAGTTTATCTGCTAACGCTTGCTTGCTACTTTGTATTCTTCTTTTTCATCTCCAAGCTTTTAATGGGAACTAAACAGGCAGGAGACAAAGACTCAGGAAAAATTTACTGGAGAAATTTTTAATTTAAGAGATTCCATCTACTCATATTTATTCTCCTGTACCTTGGGCAAAAAACTATAGTTACTCAATTTCCATGTTAGGACTCCTTGGCCCAGCTTCCAGAACAGTTAAGTGTCGGCTAATCTGCGAAGCGAACCTGAAGAACTCTCTCGCAGAATCCTGCCTCTGTCATACGCTGCCGTGTGACCTTGCATGCTTGGTATCCTCAGCACCCAGCCCATGGTGCTCTAGGGAGTCCTGCAGGGAAGGATGTTTATGGAAGCAGTGGGCACAGTGTGGGGCACACAAGTCCTACTGAGAAACAAACATCTACGAAGCAAGAGACAGGGCAGCTTGACGCCTCTCCAAGTCACCACCAACTTTTGGTGCCTGGCTTGTACAGGCCTGACAGACTTTCTGGGATATTTTCCAGAAACAGTCTCCAAAGCAATGGAGAGCTTAGCAACAAGGACACTCCCAAGGATGAGGATGGGAAAACCAGTTCACGAGGCCTGTGCCTCCCTCTGAGTCTCTTCAGCTCTACCACGCCGACTGGAGCGGTCACCACTCTGTCTGCACTGCCCTCCGTTTTCTGCAGGCATGCACACTCATTTGTTGTCTTTTTTTTAACAGCTTGGAGGTACAATTAACATATCATGCAATTCATCCATTTAATTAACCATATCATGATTTTTAGGATATTCATAGAGTTGTGCAGCCATTACCACAATCAATTTTAGAGTATCTTCATCACCCCCCAAAATCAGCCTTGTACTCACTACCAGTCACTTCCTATTTCCCACCAAACCCCTTAGCTCTAGGCAACCATGAAACTATTTTCCGTCTCTAGGTAATTGCCTATTCAGGACACTTCATATTAATGCACTCATGCAATATGCCGTCTTTTGCGACGCTTCTTTCACCTAATACAATGTTTTCAGGGTTTATCTATGCCGTGGCACCGATCAGCATTCCCTTTTTTTAACTGCTGAATAACACCCGCTAGTATAAATACGCCACATTCTGGCTTGGCACAGTGGCTCACGCCTGTGATTCCAGCACTCTGGGAGACCAAGACGGGAAGATCGTTTGAGCGCAGGAGTTTGAGACCAGCTTGGGTAACACAGCAAGACCCTGTCTCTTTTTATTACAAAAAATAAAAAAATTAGCTGGGCGTGGTGGCGTGCACCTGTGTTTCCAGCTACTCGGGAGGCTGAGGTGTGAGGATGGCTAAGCCTGGGAGGTCAGGGCTGCAATGAGTGCAATGAGCTGTGATCACACCACCGCACTGTAGCCTAGGCGACAAAGCAAGACCCTGTCTCCAAAAAAAATAAATACATACGAATATACCATATCCTGTTTATTCATTCATCGGGTGACAGTCATTTGCGTTGTTTCCATTATTTTGGCTGTTATGAATATGCTGTGATGAATATTCCTGAAAAAGTTTTATGAGTAACATGTATTTTCATTTATCTTGGGTATATACCTGGGAATCGGATTTCTGGGCCGTATGACATAACTGTATGTTAACCTTCTGAGGAACTGCTAGACTGTTTTCTAAAGTGGCTGCACTATTCTACATGTCCACTAATAGTGAATGTGGGTTCTGATTTCTCCCTATTCTTGCCAACCCTTATTATCCACCTTTTTTGATAACCATTTGAGTGAGTCATTGTGGGGTTTGTTTTTTCCTCTATCACCTAGACTGAAGTGCAGTGGCAGGACCACAGCTCACTGCAGCCTTGAACTCTGGACCCAAACAATCCTCCCACCTCAGACTCCCAAGTTGCCAGGACTACTGGCAAAACCACAGTGAGGCCAGGCACATGCCACCATGCCTGGCTAACCAAAAAACATTTTTTTTTTTTTTTGTAGAGATGAGGTCTTGCTCTGTTGTTTGAGCTGCTCTTGGACAATCTTCCTGCCTTGGCCTCCCAAAGTGTTAGGATTACGGTGCCAGCCACTGTGCCTGGCCTCACTGTGGTTTTGATTTGCATTTCCCTGATGGCTAATGATGGTGAACATTTTTCACGTGCTTAATAATTATTTGTATATCTTCTTTGGAGAAATGTCTATTCAGATCCTTTGTCTATATTTTGAAATGGGTTGTCTTTTTATTATTGAGTTATGGGAGTTCTTTATACATTCTAGATACAAATCCCTTATTAGATATACGATTTGCAAAAATGTCCCAACCCTGTATTCCCCACAAAAACATTCTTCCATGCTGTGTGTTCTCTTTTCACTTTCCTGATAGTGTTTTCTGAAGAACAAAAAGTTTTAACTTCGATGAAGTCCAATCTATTATTTACCTGGTTGCTTGTGCTTGTGCTTCAGATGTTACTGTGTATGACATCTAAATTGTTAAATCCAAGGTCATGAAGTTTTTTTTTTTTTTTTGAGACAGAGTCTCGCTCTGTCGCCCAGCCTGGAGTGCAGTGGCCAGATCTCAGCTCACTGCAAGCTCCGCCTCCCGGGTTTACGCCATTCTCCTGCCTCAGCCTCCCGAGTAGCTGGGACTACAGGCGCCCGCCACCTCGCCCAGCTAGTTTTTTGTATTTTTTAGTAGAGACGGGGTTTCACCGGGTTAGCCAGGATGGTCTTGATCTCCTGACCTCGTGATCCGCCCGTCTCGGCCTCCCAAAGTGCTGGGATTACAGGCTTGAGCCACCGCGCCCGGCCGGTCATGAAGCTTTATCCTTATGTTTTCTTCTAAGGGTTTTGTAAGTTTAGCTCTTTTATTTAGGTCTTTGACCCTTTTAATTTTGTATATGACATGAGGCAGGGGATCTAACTTCATTCTTTTGCATGTGGACATCAAATGGTCCCAGTACCATTTGTTGAAAAGACTACTACTGTTTCCACCAATGAATGGTCTTGGTACCCACTGAAAATCAACTGATCATAATAAGCATGAGGGTTTATTTCTGAACTCTCAACTCTGATCAGTCTGCCTATCCTCAGGCCGGCAGCACAGTGTCAACTGCAGCTTTGTAGTAAGTTTTCAAGTCAGGACATGAGTTCTCTTAGGTTTTTCTTTTTTTTTTTTTAAAGACAGAGTTTCGCTGTCACCCAGGCTGGAGTACAGTGGCACAATCACAGGTTACTGCAGCCTCAAACTCCTGAGCTCAAGCTAACCTCCCACCTCAGCCTCTTGAGTAGCTGGGACTATAGGTGGGTGCCACGAGGCTTGGCTAATTTTTAAACTTTTTGGAGACAGGGGTCTCGCTATATTACCCATGCTGGTCTCAAACTCCTGAGGCCAAGTGATCCTCCAGCCTCAGCCTCCCAAAGTGCTGGGATTACAGGCATGAGTCACTGTACCCGGCCTAGTTCAAGACTGTTTTTGTTCATCTGAGTCTCTCGCATTTCTACATGAATTTTAGGATCAGCTAGTCCATTTTTGCAAAGTAGTCAGCTGCGAGTTCTGACAGAAACTGTGTTGAATCTGCAAGGCTGACCTGTAGATCAGTAATGGGAATACTGTTAAAAATATTAATCTTCCGATTCAAAGACAAGGGATGTCTTTACATTTATTTAGGGTTTAATTTTTCAATGATGTTTTAGAATTTTCAGAGTATAAGTTTTACACTTAAGTTGCTAAGTATTTTATTTTTTTGATCCTATTGTAAATAAAATTTTCTTAATTTCATTTTTGGTTTGTTGATTGCTACTGTATAGAAATACTACTCATTTTTTAACATTAGCCATTCTGAACCTTTGTTGAACCTGTTTATTAGTTTATTGGTTTTTATAGTAGGTTCCTTAGGTTTTTCTACATATAAGATCATCCCATCTGTGAAGAGTTTCACTACTTTTCTAATTTGCATGCCTTTAATTTCTTTTTCTTGCCTAACTGCCCTAGCCAGAACCTCCAATACAATGCTGAAGAGAAGCGGCAACAGCACTGCCACTTCCAGAAACAATCAGGAACTCTTGGTCCTGATCTTAGTGGGAGAAGCTTTCCATTTTTTGTCATTAGGTATGATGTTAGCCATGGGTTTCTGTAGATGCCCTTTAACAGGCTGAGGAAGTTCTCTCCTGAGTTTTTGTTTTTACCAGAAGGGGTGTTGGATTTTGTCAAATGCTTTTATGGAAACGATCATGTGGTTTTTGTCCTTTATTCTAGGAATACAGGGTATTACATAAACTGATTTTCAAACGTTGAACCAAACTTACATAAATTCATTTGGTCATGGTATATAATCCTTGTATGTTGCTATACTTGGTGTGCTAGTATTTTGTTGAGGATTTTTGCACCTATAATCATAAGAGATACTGGTCTTGTGATGTCTTTATCTGGTTTTGGTATCATGATAATATGATCTCAAAGAATAAGCTGGGAACTGTGCCTTCCTCTTTTATTTTCTATTAGAGTCTGGAAAGTATTGGTGTGAATTCTTGAAACACTTGGTAGAATTAACCAGTGAAGCCACGTGGGCCAGGACTTTTCTTTGTGGGCAGTTTTTCATTATTTATTCAATCTTGTTGTTACAGTCCTTTCAGGTTTTCTATTTCTTCCTGAGTTAGCTGCGGTAGTTTGTGTCTTTTAACTGGCTCATTTCATCCAGGTTATTTAGTTTATTGGTTTACATGGTTTATAGTATCCTCTTAGAGTCCTTTTACTTTCTTAAGGTTGGTTGTAAGGTACCTTCTTTCATTTCTAATTTAGTAATTTGAGCCTTTCTTTTTTGGTCAGTGTGGCTAAAAGGTTGTCAACTTTGTTGATCTTTTTAAAGATTACCTTTAAAAAAATCATCTTTGGTTTTGTAGATTTTCTCTATTGTTTTTCTATTCTCTATCTCACCAGTTTTCACTCTAATCCTATTACTTCCTTTTCCTCTTGAGATGTTTGTTTTTTTCCCAATGACTTAAGGTAGACGTTTAGGCAATTTAGATTTATTTAAAAATGTAGGCATTTATAGCTCTAAAGTTCCCTCTAAGTACACTTTAGCTGCATCCCCTAAGTTTGATATATAGTGTCATTTTCATTTCTCTCAAAATATTTCCGTGGTTTTTTTTTGGAGACAGAATCTCGCTGTCACCCAGGCTGTGGTGTGATCTCAGCTCACGGCAACCTCCGCTTCCAGGGTTCAAGCGATTTTCCTGCCTGGACCTCCTGACCTTAAGTGACCCACCTCCTTGGTCTCCCAAAGGGCTGGGATTATAGGCGTGAGCCACCGCGCCCAGCCTCAAGATATGTCCTAATTTTGCTTGTGATTTCCTGTTTGACCCACTGGTTATTTAGAAGTATACTGGTTAATTTGCATGTATTTATTAATTTCCCAAGTTTCTGTTATTTATTTGTAACTCACCCCACTGGGATTTGAGGACACACTTTGGTACAATTTTAATCCTTTTAAATTTGCTGAACTTTTTTAACAGCCTAGCATATGGTCTATCCTGGAGAATGTTCATGTGCACTTGAGAAGAATGTGCATGCTGTAGTAGTTGGGTGGAGTGGTCTACAGTGCTCTGTGAGTCCTTGTTGGTATACAGTTTTTTAAGTCTTCTGTCTTCCTGTTGATCTTCTGCTTAGTTTTATCCATTATTAAAAGTAGTATGTTAAGGTCTCCAGCTGTTGTTTTTGAACTATTGCTTTCTTCCAATCTGCTAGTTTTTGCTTCACGTATTTTTGGGGGGCTGTTTTTAGATGCATACGTGTTTATAACTGTTATATCTTCTCGATGGTTTCACCCTGTTATTATAAAATATCCCTATTTTGCTCTGATAATAGTTTTTGTTTTAAAGTCTCTCCAGCTCTTTTGGCTGGGTGGTGGTGGCTCACACCTGTAATCCCAGCACTTTGGGAGGCCAAGGCAGGCGGATCACCTGAGGCCATTTGAGACCAACCTGGCCAACATGGTGAAACCCCATCTCTACTAAAAACACACACAAAAATGAGCCGGCCGTAGGCTCCACGCCTGTAATCCCAACTACTTGGGAGGCTGAGGCACGAGAATTGCTTGAACCCGGGAGGTGGAGGTTGCAGTCAGCTGATCGTGCCACTGCACTCCAGCCTGGGCAACAGAGTGAGACTCTGTCTCTCCAACTTTTTAAAAGTACAGCCTCTCCAGCTTTCTTGTGAATGCTGCCTGCATGATACATCTTTTTCTGTCCTTTACTGCCCTATTTTATCTTTGAATTGAAAGTGTGTTTTCTGTAGGCTGCATATAACTGGATCTTGTTTTCTGATCCAATGTAACGATCTGTCTTTTGAATGGTTAAATCGATTTGCATTTAATGTTACTATTGATAAAGCTGGACTTACTTGTCATTTTTTTGTTTTCTATAGTCTTGTGTGTTTTCTTGTTCCTCAAAAAAAATTTTTTTAAATCTGAAAAATATTAAGATGTATGTGGTAAGCAACTTTTTTTTTTTTTTTTCCTGATACGGAGTTTCACTCTTGTTATTCAGGCTGGAGTGCAATGATGCCATCTTGGCTCCCCACAACCTCCGCCTCCCGGGTTCAAGCGATTCTCCTACCTCAGCCTCCCGAGTAGCTGGGATGACAGGCATGTGCCACCACGCCCGGCTAATTTTGTATTTTTAGTAGAGATGGGGTTTCTCCATGTTGGTCAGGCTGGTCTCGAACTCCCGACCTCAGGTGATCTGCCTGCCTTGGCCTCCCAAAGTGTTGGGATTACAGGTGTGAGCCACTGCACCCAGCCGGCAACTTCTAAGAAAGTTAACTTGGGAAATACGGTGAAGAAATAATTGAAGAAGATATAATGTTATACTAGAAAATATTAATCAAAAGAAACATTAAAGCTTTCCGCCTCTTCTGGTATCACATCCAGCTGTTAGGCTCTATTAACTGCTGTCTGAATTCTCGACTGTTTTTGACAATGCCCTGGAGTATACACTGCTCCCAAGTCTAATTCAATTAAATTCAGGAAGGGGTGATTTTTGAAATTGAGCTTTGTTCTGACCTTAGGAGAGTTCTTCTCAGCTGTCTCCTTCCCTGGTTCTCTGGTGAACTAGCTGGCCTGTGCATCACCTTGTTCTTAATTAAGAAGAGGTACCTGGTCGGGCATAGTGGCTCATGCCTACAAACCTGGCACTCTGGGAGGCCAAAGAGGGTGGATCACCTGAGGCCAGGAGTTTGAGACCGGCCTGGCCAACATGGCAAAACCCTTCTCTATTCAAAAAAAGAGAAAATATAAACAATAAAAGAGTAAAAAGAAGAGATACCTGTCTTTTTTTATTGGCTTACTATCAAAATCTCCTCAGGCATGAACTTCCCTAGACTCTGTTCTTACTAACTGCTTTTCTCTGTGGGCAAATTCTCAGAGCAGGGTCAGTAGCCTCTAGTCTTCTGGGCTTGCCTTTCCCAGTGTAACACCTCTGTACATGAGCAAGCAAGCTTAGGCAAAGGTGATCACAGCCACAGAATTCTTGGCCGGAAGTATGTGGGATAGAGCTTCCACACCGTGAGTGCAGTACGGAGTTGGGTGGAGGAAGGAAGCCTCTGACCTCTTTGCCATACTTACCGAGAACTTAGCCTCTTCAGTTTGGAGCTGGAGGGAAGAAGAAAAGCTGGTGGCCTCCCACTCCCAGTGAGATACCTATTCCTCGTTTGGGAGCTGAGAATTCCTGGGTTTGTGTATTCTGAACCTGCTGGCCAGAATCGAATGCTTTAGGGGTGGGCACCTAACCAAAGATGGGCCAGAGTTCTTTACCAGGAAGCTGCAGCTGAGACTGAGAGTCTTCTTATTTAATAGGCAGTCTTCTGCCTAGTCCCATCAAGGGGACCAGGAAAAGATAGGGCACAGTAAGACAGAAGACTAAGAAACATTGTAGAAAGAAAGAGAGATGAGGAGAGAAGTTTCTAGGTTCCTAAGAATGCTCTGGTTACTGGTTCTTATCAGTCCCTGAGACACAGCTGTCTTAGGTATGCAACAAAGCCCTTCTCCCTGAAATCAAGTCCACTTTGGGGAGTTCAATGAGGGTTCTGTAACCAGCTATCAAAAGAGTCTTAATAGTCGTGGTCTAGAATTGCCTCGAGGAAAATTCTACTTTGACCAAATCTCCAATTAATCCTCCTTGGAAAGGAGAGCAAGAATGGTCCCAGGTGCCCATGGAAAAGCTCCCAATCACTCAGGGGACCCATCCTCCCATACCTTGATTGTGCTCTGACTCCTCATTGGCCACTCGCATCAGGGCATCTAGCACCAAAGCATTGTCTAGCCATGTGTACCACTCCTCCAACTCCTGAAGGAAGCTGGCTGTGCCCGTTGACTCTGACACCTTTCGAGTCGCCAGTTTGCAAAGCCGCTCAACAAAGCCAGGGATGCTGAGAAGGGCCGCTGACAGGGAAAGAACAAGCAAGGAAATTTTCAAAACAGAGACCAGCAAAACTACCCCTAAAGCCCTAACAAACAATCTGCATGATAGGAATAATTCTTACTCTGATAGTAGCTAAAGCTACTCTTTTAAAATGAAATGTCAAGCCAAGGTAAATAGTAATTATGTTATAGGCATAAGCTTAACTTTTAACAGGTACAGGGAAACAGTCTTTTTAATCTACTGGGAATGTACATTAGAATAATCTTAATGCCTTAAATTTGTGTGTCTTTGAGCCAAGAGGTCAATTTCTGGGGATTTACCATAGGGAAATAACTAGTCATATTACAAGAGAATATCTGTGTAAGGAGGTTCACTGATGTGGTTTCTGTAACAGCAAAAAGGTGAAGATAACTAAATGTTCACCAATAGCTGATTAATTAAATACAATGATACATTTATACAATGGAATACTGCATAGACACTAAGAATGACACATACATCTTTATACATGACTCAAAATAGCTGTTTACTTGTTAAAGAGAGTAAATTATTTAAACAATATGAGTTTAATTAAGTTCATTTTCTTCAAAAATTTAAATATTCACTTCTTTAAAATACACAAATAAGCAATGAAAACATATATACCAAGGGATGTGCTGTGGCTGTTCCTGAGGAGGAGAGAATATAAACATTTCTCTTAAAATTACTCATCTACAGTTTCTAATTCTCTTATAACATTTACTGGCAGGATGAAGATAAACATGTTTTTAAGGTAAAGAAAAAAACTGAATAATCACCCAATTTTTCTTTCTACCAGTCTCATCTTATTCACAATGAGTGAGGTGGAAACTCTGATCGGCATAGTAGAACATCATAAACTTTGGAGGTGGGGAGATCCAGATTCAAATCCTGACTCTGTCATTTAACCTTCTTTAAAATGAGACTAATGCCTGTTCATGTTTGCCTGAATATGCATTAAATCTCTCTGGAAGGACAGAAAAGAAGCCAAGAGCAGTGGCTGCCACAGTAAACAGCCATAAGATGGAAACAGTCAAAATGTCCATCAAGTGGAAAAGGGAATTTAGGTCACTGGGAATAAGAGTGGAATGGAAACTTTTCAATAAACACTTTTGAATCCGCAGATTTTTTGGAACCATGTGAATATTACACCTAATTAAAAATTAATAAATGACTAGATATTTCAGGATATCAAGGGATTACTATTAATTTTTGATATGATGACAGAGTTACGAAAAGTCATTATCTTGTAAAAACACTGAAATATATGCAGGTGAAATTATACAATGTGTGTCTGGGGTTTACTTCAAAATAACCCAAGGTGAAGTAGGGAATAATAAATGGGAGTAGAGATAAAGTAAGACAGGCTTGAACTCCTGGACTCCAACTATCCACCCACCGTGGCCTCCCAAAGTGCTGGAATTACAGGCTTAAACCACTGCTCATGGCTTTTTTTTTTTTTTTTTAAATAAATTATTTTTAGGCCGGGCGCGGTGGCTCAAGCCTGTAATCCCAGCACTTTGGGAGGCCGAGACGGGCGGATCACGAGGTCAGGAGATCGAGACCATCCTGGCTAACATGGTGAAACCCCGTCTCTACTAAAAAATACAAAAAAAAAACTAGCCGGGCGAGATGGTGGGCGCCTGTAGTTCCAGCTACTCGGGAGGCTGAGGCAGGAGAATGGCGTAAACCTGGGAGGCGGAGCTTGCAGTGAGCCGAGATCGCGCCACTGCACTCCAGTCTGGGCGACAGAGCGAGACTCCTCCGTCTCAAAAAAAAAATAAAATAAAAATAAATAAATAAATAAATAAATAAATAAATAAATAAATAAATAAATGATTTTTAAAGATTTTTTATATTGACAAGGCTGAGCGCAGTGGCTCATGCCTGTAATCCTAGCACTTTGGGAGGCCAAAGTGGGTGGATCACTTGAAGCTAGGAGTTCAAGACCAGCCTGGTCAACATGGCGAACTCCGTCTCTACCAATAATACAAAAATCAGCCAGGCGTGGTATCGTGCGCCTGTAGTCCCAGCTACTCAGGAGGCTGAGGCATGAGAATTGTTTGAACCTGCGATGCAGAGGTTGCAGTGAGCCGAGATCGCACCACTGTACTCCAGTGTGGGCAAGAGTGATACTCTATCTCAACACACACACACACCCTCCCTGTAAATTAGTGAGTGGCTATGAGATGACGTTTGACCTTACTTATACTACACTAAGGTTCCTCAAAAAGTCAAACATAAAATTACCATATGACCCATCAATTTCACTCCTATATACCCCAAAGAACTGAAAACAGGTGCGCACACAAATATGTGTACACACACATTCACAGCAGCACCATAAGATGAAAACATCCCAAATGTCCGTTAACTTAAGGGATAAACAAACTGTGGTATCTACATATGATGAGTATTATTCAGCCATATAAAGGAATGAAGTACTGACATGATACAACATGAATGAACTTCAAAAACATTATGCCAAGTGAAAGAAACCAGATTCAGAAGGCTATATGCTATATGATTCTGTTCACAGTCATGCACGGCATTAACGCTGTTGCGGTCAATGACAGACCACGTAGAAGACGGTGGTCCCATCAGATTATAATACTGTATTTTTACTATAACTTTTTTCTATGTTTAGATACACAAATACCATTATGGTACAACTGCCTACGGTATGTAGTATAGAAACATGCTGTACAGGTTTGCAGCCTAAGTGTATCATGGGCCACACCAGCTAGGTTTGTGCAAGTACACCCTGTGACATTCACACAATGACAAAATTGCCTCACTGCATTTCTCAGAAGGATAGAGATTACTAAGTGACACATGACTGTATATGAAGTAATCTGAATAGGTAAATCCACAGAGAAAAAAGCAGAACGGTGGTTGCCAGTGGTTGGAGAGAAGGGGTAATGGCAAGTAGCTGCTTAATGTGTACGGGGTTTCCTTTCGGGGTGATGAAAACGTGCAACTAGATAGAGGTGGTAGCTGCACAACACTGTAAATGTATGAAATGCCGCTGAGTTGTTCACTTTAAAATGGCTAATTTTATGTTATGTGACTTCCATCTCCATAAAATAATTATGCAGAAATAGATATCTGTTTGAGACACCATTTTTTTTTTTTTTTTTACATATCAGCCTGGCAAATATAAAAAAGTCTGATCATGCTCTGTACTGGGAAGGCTACAGCAACAGGGTGGGAAGATGAACAAGTAATTTCTTTGGAAGGTGAATTTGTCAACACATCGATTTCCATTAATGAGAGACTAATTAAATTATGGTATGCCCGTATAATAAAATACTATATAACTACAAAAAGGAATCATATAATTCTATATATGCTAGAGTATAATTTTTAGCAAGGTAAGTTTAATAAAAAGAGAGCAGTGCTTATTTTGTATTACCTATTTACATTACCATCTGTACCAACAGGACGGAGTCACTCTCTCTCTCCCTCCCCCCCATCCATGATTGGGCATGGATAGAGTATCTCTGGAGGGACGTTTAAGAAACTGGTAAAAAGTCACCACAGGGAGGGGGACAACCTCTCTGCTGTACTTTTTGTACCATTTTAAAAAAATCTTAGGTGTATATTATTTTTTCTAAAAACAAATAAATAGGCTGGGTGTGGTGGCTCATGCCTGTAATCCCAGCACTTTGGGAGGTCGAGGTGGGTGGATCACCTGAGGTTGGGAGTTCAAGACCAGCCTGGCCAACATGGCGAAACCCCTTTTCTACTAAAAACACAAAAACATGAGTCGGGCGCGGTGGCCCACGCCTGTAGCCCCAGCTACTTGGGAGGCTGAGGCACAAGAATCGCTTGAACCAGAAAGCGGAGGATGCAGTAAGCTGAGATTGTGCCACTACACTCCAGCCTGGGCGACATAGCCAGACTCAGTCTCAAAACAAAACAAAACAAGCAAAAAAACCAAAAAAGAAATAAAAAGTTTGTATTCTACATGAAAATCTTCACAAAGCTGGATTTTTATTCTTATGCTTCTGTTCTCAGCAAAAATAGCTCCCGCTGCTTGACCTGCTACTCTCAGGACAGCATGTAGGAGCTGGTCTTCCCCATTCCTGCACACTGAACACACTCCTCCAGACGGGAAGTGCCCAGCACTCAGGGTTATAAGTCGGACTTCCCACCCCAGATTCTTGAGCTGTTGAGAGTCACTCACCTCCTGAAAAGCTAACGAAAGCGGCCGGGCGCGGTGGCTCAAGCCTGTAATCCCAGCACTTTGGGAGGCCGAGACGGGCAGATCATGAGGTCAGGAGATCGAGACCATCCTGGCTAACACGGTCAAACCCCGTCTCTACTAACAATACAAAAAACTAGCCGGGCGAGGTGGCGGGCGCCTGTAGTCCCAGCTACTCCGGAGACTGAGGCAGGAGAATGGCGGGAACCCGGGAGGTGGAGCTTACAGTGAGCTGAAATCCGGCCACTGCACTCCAGCCTGGGCCACAGAGCGAGACTCCGTCTCAAAAAAAAAAAAAAAAAAAAAGCTAACGAAAGCTACAGATTGTCTCCCCACAAAGAAATTCGCTGGACCAATCATACCTAGCAATTCACATACGATTCACAGTCACAGGCTGACACCCCAGCATATCCAGTCCTTGTAATTCTCACAGCTTTAGCAGTAGCTACTACACCTGGCTGGTTAATGGTAAACTGACAACTAAATCACTCACAACTCCTGGGAATTTCTGCAGAAGCAGGCCTCTCCTCTCCTCTCACTGCTGAAACATCAGTATTCCCCACACACTCCGGTAGTTTCCCCTCCTGCTTTCCAGCTTCATGTGCTGCATAATTCAGCCCCTTCTCAGCTAAGTGTCACTTATAAATTGACAATTATCTAGCCTATAGCTTCATTTGCATCTCTGCTAAAAATCTTGAAAGATGTTACTTTCCCCCAGAAGGAAACCAGTTGTTCTCTTCTGAATCGACAGAAGGAATAACTGGTAGTTCTGAGAATCTCAAAAAAGACTCAAAAAATAATGATTTATGCCATCTTCCTAGAGGTCAGATAATTTACATCAGATAATTACATGTAAATTATCTGAGCTCCAGGAAGATGGCATAAATCATTATTTTTGCTGGGCAAGAAAATGACCTCACAGCCACAGTTTATTAAAAACGAAATGAAAACTTTTTGGCAACATCCTACATATTTCAGCTTTCCATACAGTTATGGACTATATCCCTCCAGCCCCTGTAAATTCATATATTGAAGCTCTAGCCCCAAATATGACTGCGTTTTGAGATAGGCCCTTTAGGGAGTGTGGTGGTGTGATGGTTAATTTTAGCTGTCAATTTGACTATACTGTGGGATGCCAAAGTGGCTGGCATAGCACTGTTTCTGGGCGTGTCTGTGACGGTGATTCCAGAAGAGATTGGTGTATGAGTCTGTGAACTAAGGGAAAATCTGCCCTCAATGTGGGCAGGCACCATCCAATTGGCAGGGGAGCAGTGGGAGGCGATGGAGGAAAACAAAAAGGGATTCTCCCCCTTCTGGAGCGGGAAGTTTTTCTCCTACTGCTCTTGGATATCAGACTCCAGGATCTTAGGCTTTTGGTCTCCGAGACTTGCACCAGCAGTCTCCGGGGTCCTCCAGCCAGGGAGCTACACCATCAGCTTTCCTGGTTCTAAGTTTTCTGGACTTGGACTGAGCCATGCTAACGGCTTCTCAGGTTCTCCAGCTTGCATATGGCTTCTCTTTTATTTTATTTATTTATTTTTGGAGATGGAGTTTTACTCGTTGCCCAGGCTGTAGTGCAATGGCACAATCTCGGCTCACTGCAACCTCCGCCTCCTGGGTTCAAGCAATTCTCCTCCCTCAGCCTTGCAAGTAGCTGGGAGTACCGGCATGTCACCACGACTGACTAATTTTTGTTGCAGATGGCTCATCATGGGACTCCTCTGCCTCTGTGATCGTGTGAGCCAATTCCCCTAACAAATCTCCCCTCATAAATCCTACTGCTTCTGTCTCCAGATCTGGAGACTGCTGCCTAATACAGGGAGGTAATTAAGGTTAAATGAGGTTATAAGTGTGGGGCCCTAAACGGAGAGGACTGGTGTCCTTCTAAGAAGAGGAAGAGACACCAGAGGTCTCTGTCTCTACTCACTGACGCAGAGGAAAAGTCATATGTGGATACAACAAAAACATGGCCTTCTACAAGCCAGGAAGAAAGGCCTCACCAGGAACCAATCCTGACAGCACCTTGATCTTGGACTTCTAGCCTCCAGAACTGTGAGAAAAATAAATGTCCGTTAGTTAAGTCACCTAGTCTATGGTATCTTGTTATGGCAGCTCAAGCTGACTGACACACACATCTGAGATTAAAGGCATTCGCTACTGGAGTGCAATTCAAGAATGACAACATTCAGAGGACTAAGACTTTTCTCACCCACTCATGATTTAATTATGTCCACCGGCTTGGCCTTCCCAGGGCATTCGAATGGAGAAAATCATGTGGGTAAGGGAATGGAGTAGGAATTACCGTCAGAGTCGGGAGGGGTCAGACCCTGTACAACCTCATGTGTGGAACCTACAACATTTAAGCTTTATTCCAAAAGCTACAAGCAGAATCACATATAGACTGTCTACTACGTTAGTCACACAGGTATGAAAGTGAATCTAGGTATTTTAGAGAGACTTAAAAAAAAAAAAAAAAGACTCCCAAATAAAAAAAACAAAAACAAAAACTGAGCTTTGGGTTCTCAGTTAATCAAGAAAGCCCAGGCCGGGCGCGGTGGCTCACGCCTGTAATCCCAGCACTTTGGGAGGCCGAGGCGGGCGGATCACAAGGTCAGGAGATCGAGACCATCCTGGCTAAGACGGTGAAACCCCGTCTCTGCTATAAATACAAAAAAATTAGCCGGGCGCGTTGGCAGGCGCCTGTAGTCCCAGCTACTCAGGAGGCTGAGACAGGAGAATGGCGTGAACCCGGGAGGCGGAGCTTGCAGTGAGCCGAGATCGCGCCACTGCACTCCAGCCTGGGTGATGAGCAAGACTCCATCTCAAAAAAAAAAAAAAAAGAAAGCCCAGCTGACCAGAACAGTTCATTCCTCAAGAATAATGGGTAATGCTGGTTTTACTTATCAGTTTACAAATAGGCATATGAAGGCAATCAATACTAACAGGATCAAAATCATCTGCCAGAATAGATTCCTTAAATGGGAAACTAAAAGATGCAAGTTACTTAGTGCCTTGGCATACACAGGTATCCCATACAGAACCTTTCTAGCCCTCAGTTTCCTCACATGTGCAATGGGGATACTAATCTCTATTCCACAGGGCACTTGAAGGATTAAATAAAATCACTTATAGGTGTGTACACCAGCTCTGAGGTATAATTCAGTTATAATGAAAGTCACATATTTTTTTTAAAAAGTCAATTTCCTAAAATGAGAACTCCCTGCAAATCATAAAGGAGTGGGAAGAAAACTGTACACAGACCAAGGAAGACCTTGTATCTAGGGACACAGGAGGAAAAGCAAATCTGAAGAGATAATAAACAAACCCTGGTCAGAGTCCGCAAACCTCTACCTTTACATATGACTACAACATGTAAAATTATATTCCCTAATAACCTACAAAGTATAGTTATGACCACCTCGTATTCCTAACTAAAACTAGACAATAACAGAGTGAATGGCGGGCTCATATTCAGCCTCAGGAGAGGAGGCTGCTCTGAAGCACCTGACAACTCTGCAGTGCCAGCCTGGGGAATGCATACAACTGGACTTCAGAAACAAAGAACTGTTTTCAGAGCATGATTAGGGTTACCTCTGGATGGCTGTGGTTTTCTACTGCTGCTTTTTAATGATGCATTTGTATTATTTTACCTTGTTTATTTGGTGTACCCTAAGGTACACCAAAGGCTTTTGTATGAACAATATTTCTAGCCTGTTAACACTGAAAAACTAGCTTTTAAGACACAAGTTTCAGTTCAAATATGAATTATCTACACTCTTATGGCCAAAACACACATATGCCAGTTTCTCCAAAATCTGTGCAGGCAACAACATTTTAGAAAGAATACAGTTCTTTTGCTACTGAACAGAAATAGGTGGGGTAGGTTGGTTAGAATAGTGTTTTGTTTTTAAAGTAATATATTTACACGGTTCTATAATCAAACAATATATGAATGTATACAGTAAAGTCCCACTCCCACTGCTACTACCTTCCCTTACCAGCTACTTCCTGTTAATAACCACTTTAGGTTTCTTGTGTATCTTTTCAGTTTCTTTAGGCATGCCATATGTGAGCAAATGTATGGTCTTATTCTCCCCCAACTTAATACAAAAACTATCATATCATACACACTGTTCTGTATTTTCCTCTTTATCATTAATATATCTTGGAGATTTTTCTATAGCAGTACATAGAGATCTTCATTTCTTCAAAGCTACACAATTTTCCATTATATAAATACTGAATACATTAAGCAGTCTAGTGTTAATGAACATCTGGGTTGTTTTCAGTCTTTTGTTATTACAATGTTGCGATGAATAATAATTTTTTTTTTTTTTTTTTTTTTGAGACCGAGTCTAACTCTGTTGCCCAGGCTGAAGTGCAATGGTGGGATCTGGGCTCACAGCAACCTCTGCCTCCTGGGTTCAAGCAATTATCCTGCCTCAGCCTTCCGAGGAGCTGGGACTACAGGCGTGCACCACTACACCCAGGTTATTTTTATATTTCTAGTAGAGACGGGGTTTTAACATGTTGGCCAGGCTGGTCTCAAACTCTCAACCTCAAGTGATCCTCCTGCCTCGGCCTCCCAAAGTGCTGGGATTACAGGCGTGAGCCACCGTGCCTGGCCTTAATGAATAATTTTGTACAGTAGTCCTCCCTTAGCCAAGACCCCCACAGTGGATACCTGAAATGGCAGATAGCACCAAACCCTATATATACTATGTTTTTTCTTATATACATACATAACTATGATAAAGCTTAATTTATAAATTAGGTACACTAAGAGATTAACAACAATACTACGATAAAACAGAACAATTATAACAAGATGCCGTAATAAGAGTTATATGAATGTGGTCTCTGAAATTTTCCAATTAATATTTCGGATTGCAGTTGAACAGGTAACTAAAACCACAAAGTGAAACGGCATACAAGAAGGGACTAGTGTCTATACATCATTATCTATAAAATGAAGGCCCAAGAGAGACTTAGTAGATCAAAAATACATGCATTTGTAATTCTGATAAAAAGTAGTTCTTAACTTTTTTTGTGGTTCTGAACCCATTAACAAATCTGATGAAAGGTATGGAACTTGGTTCCCAAAATAATGAACAGATACACAAAATGTACATACTAGGAGCCTTCGCATGGATCCATCTCTAGACATATTAAAAAGGGGTGCCAGGTGTAGTGGCTCACACCTGTAATCCTAGCACTTTGGAAGGATGAGGTGGGTGGATGACTTGAGCCCAGGAGGTCAAGACCAGCCTGGGCAACATGGCAAAACCCCATCTCTACAAAAATACAAAGATTAGCCTGGTGTGGTGGCACCTGCCTACAGTCCCAGCTACTCGGGTGGCTGAGGTGGGAGGATCACCTGAGCCCGGGGAGGTCAAGGCTGCAGTGAGCCATGATTGTGCCACTGCATTCCTGCCTGGGTGACACAGTGAGCTCCCATCTCAAAAAAGAAAAAGAAAAAAGAAAAAATGCTAGATGATTTAGGAAGGGCCTCAGAGCTATAATCTCAAAATTCTGAGAACTTGGAGACTTTACCTTGATTGATTTCAGCTGCAGAAGGCCCCAAACTCAAGCTCTTCTTCTGTTGAGCATTTTTGGCAAGAAGCGTGTGCTTGTCATCGTTCCCTGTATCCATCTCTGAAATGGTGACAGCCAGAATCCGGCAGAAATTAGCGAGCTGCTGCTGATCGAAATTGGATACTAAGGAACTCAGATTGGGGACTTCATCTAGTCGGATCATTTCCTACAGAAGACAAAAATGAAACAATCCCCATGCTCAATTCACTCAAGAGACTGGATATGCCTCTCTTTTGCATCCCCCTAAATATGGGGCTCAGTGGCTAGATCACTTAGGTTCCTATCCCAGCTCTGTAACCTGCAGCTCCGAAACCTTAGTTAAGTTATAAAAACCTTTCGAGTCTTTGCTTGTTCATCTGTAAAACGAGACTAACCTACCTCACGGGATTAGTCTGAGGACTAAATTTACCTTTTGATCACCACTGTTTTCACTTGTTCTTGTGGTATATTTTGCCTATTTTTTAAAAAACGGAAATGCCTACCACTCAAGTTTTGCAAATCATAAATTACCATTCTTGCTACAGATTTTCTTCTTAAAAAAATAAAACACTTCAAATATAGCTAAAGGCCTCTGTGTATTTCCCATCCAGTCGCATTTTCCTATCTCCTCGCAGAAGTAGCCATTATTTTGAACTTTGTGTTTATTATTCCCATGCATATTTTCATACTTACAAATATTTCCATTAAAATACATGGTACTGCTCTGCATGCAGTGTGAATGATATCATACTACACCTTACTTTTCATCCAACATTTTGAAGTTTATCTACACTGATAAGAGCAGCTGATTCAATCACTTCCCACTGTTTTACCCCACAGTTTAATCATTTCTCTTTTCTTTAATAGACAGGGTCTCACTCTGTTGCTCAAGCTGGAGTGCAGTAGTGTCATCATAGCTTACTACAGACTCAAACTCCTAGGCCCAAGCAATCCTCCCACTTCAGCTTCCCAAGTAGCTAGGACTACAGGTGTGTGCCATTACACCTGGCTAATATTTTAATACGTTTTCTTTTTTTTTGAGATGGCATCTCAATCTGTCGCCCAGGTTGGAGTGCAGTGGCACGATCCTGGCTCACTGCAAACTCCACCTCCCGGGTTCAAGAAATTCTCCTGCCTCAGTCTCCCAAGTAGCAGGGACTACAGGTGCCCACCACCACGCCTGGCTAATTTTTGTATTTTTTAGTAGAGGTGGGATTTCACCATGTTGGCCGGGCTGGTCTTGAACTCCTGACCTCAGGTGATCCATCCACCTTGGCCTCCCAAAGTGCTGGGATCACAGGTGTGAGCCACCGCGCCCGGCCAGTACTTCATTTTTATAGAGAAAGTATCTCACTATTGTTGCCCAGGCTGGAACTCCCGGACTCAAGCAATCCTCCCACCTTGGCCTCCTAAAGTGCTGAGATTACAGGCGTGAGCCACTGTGCCTGACCCTTTCTTCTTGTAACACATATTTAGGTAAACTACAGTTTTTCACCATTAAACAATGTTGCAATGAACATTCCTATAGGTACTCTGTGTACACACATATGTGACCATTTATCCAGAGTAAGTGAGAGCAAGAATTGTCTTTTTCTTGACTTTACTAGAAATATTTCCAAAACATTTAAGTTTAATATTTGCTATAAATTTTTAATAAATACCCCATAGCTGTTATATTTTAATAAATACCCTATATATAGTTTCTAAGTTTTCCCTCCATTGCTAGCTTTTATTAGGAATGATAATTTTATGGAATGCCTTGTGTTATTTGGTTCTATTCTCATTTATTACTCCTTAAAATCTGTAAATGTCATGTACTACATGAGCTTTTCTCATTTTGAACCATACTTGTGCTACTTAGGTAATACCTGCTATCCTGTATCCCACTAATTTACTTCCACTGGATTGGGAATTTCTCTCACTGCACAGATCACATGAACTTTTAACAATTTGTTCCTGCATCTATTTCCCAAACAATCTGACGATACTTTGACAAAGGCATATATCCTACTCTTTCTCCTGAGACTCAACGTACAGGACCTGGTAGCAACAGTATCAGTGAATGTGCCCGAAACAAGTGCATGATTCCTAGAAGCTCTCATGAATCCCACACTCCCCTCTATTTCTAGTAATGGAGGAAGACAGGAATTTGCTGTGTAGGGGGCACTGGGGAATGGCTGCTTCCACCTTTCCTTTTCCCTAGTACAAAACAAATGTCAGCTACTGCTATTATTGGCAACTGTAACTTTCATCTCACCAGTTTCTCTAGCCCTGTCTAACTCAGTATATGGGTCCCAAAACAGGTCCTACCACCCCCAGCCCACTTCTTATGGTTGTTTTAAATTTTAAGATTTTTTTTTTTTTAAGGCAGAGTCTCGCTGTGATGCTCAGGCTGGAGTACAATGGCACAATCCCTGCTCACGGCAACCTCTACCTCATGGGTTCAAGCAATTTTTCTGCCCAGCCTCCCAAGTAGCTGGACTACAGGCAAGCACCACCATGCCTGGCTAATTTTTGTATATTTTTAGTAGAGACAGGGTTTCACCATATTGGCCAGGCTGTCTCCTGACCTCAAGTGATCTGCCCACCTCGGCCTCCCAAAGTGCTGGGATTACAGGCATGAGCCACCGTGGCCGGCCAAGAATTCTTATGTTTTAATTTTTGATACATACAATACATATTATGCAGCATAACAAAATGACTAGCTGTGTGTGCCTTTCCTATTGCATCTCTCTGCCTCTGGGAACCACTATCATTAATTATTATTGCCTTGCCATTTAAAAACTAGTTTTATCAATAAACAATTTGCTTTTTTGAGCTTTATGAAAATGATACGCTACCTACAGGGTTCTGCAACTGGCTTCTACCACTCGATTATTTCAATTACTCAGCTATGTTGTTGCCTACGGCAACAGTTCATTCATTTCTACTATATAATATTCCACTGCGTGAAGAAAGTACATTCATCCCTTCTCCTATTGATGGATCAGAGACTTGGTTTCAGTGTTTTGTTCTGAAACAACGAAGCTACAAATGTTCTTATGTGTTTCTTGATGCACAGGTAGAGAAGTTTTGCTGGGGCAGTGGCTTCCAAACTTTTTAGCTATCACCAAGAATGACCACCAGTAAACATACACATGGGAATGTATATATAAATGTCAAACAAAAACTTATTCAAGTAATACCCTTACACAATACAGTTTGCTCTTTTCTATCTGACTGATAGACCCGATGGATTGATTTCACAACCTTCTGGGTTTCAATCCTAAGAATCACTGTTCTAGGACTGAGCTTCCTCACAAGTGTGTCCAGGCACAGATTATAGGTGACCCATGGCAAAATACTGATGCCTCAGCCCTCAGGGCAAAGCTTCCCTAGGTGCTGGGGCACAAGGTGTGTCGCTGTTCAACTACAAAACAAAAAAGAGAATATTCTGCTGATAAACATTTATCAGTAGTATGCAAGTGTTTCCACTGATACACACTCACCAACATTTGCCCACTCTCCCCCTCACTATGGTACTGATGTGCATTTCCTTGATTGCCAGTGAAGTTAAGCATCTTCTCTTTTATATTTATGGACCATTTCTTTTTCATCTGTGAAATGCTTGTTCATAACATTGCCCATTTGTCTAATGGGCTATTTGTCTTTTTCATGCTGATTTGTAAGAATTCTTTTTTTTTTTTGGAGAGGGAGTCTTACGCTGTTGCCCAGTCTGGAGTGCAGTGACACAGTCTTGGCTCACTGCAACCTCTGCCTCCCAGGTTCAAGTAATTCTCGTGCCTTAGCCTCCCAAGTAGCTGGGATGACAAGTGTGCGCCACCATGCCTGGCTAATTTTTGTATTTTTTAGTAGACACTAAAACTGGGTTTCACCATGATGGCCAGGCTGGTCTTAAACTCCTGACCTCAAGTGATCTGCCTGCCTCAGCCTCCCAAAGTGTTGGAATTACAGGCATGAGCCACCACACCTGGCCTGTAAGAATTCTTCATAAATTCTGAATACACATCCTTTGTTGGTTACCTGAATTGCAAATGTCTTTTCCCAGTTTACGGTGTTTCCACTTTCTTTATGGTGTCTATCCCCCTTTCAAACTGCACCAAGATACCCATAATGTTTGGTAGAACATGTCATCATTTTGGGGTACACAAAAAGGAATGAGAGGGAGTGAGAGGCAAGTGGGAAAAGTCATGAAGGAGCAATTCTAGACTCCTATGCTGAGACGGCTAAGGAGTCTGGAGTTTCTACTCCAGAGGCCCCCTTTCACACACTGGCTGGAACACACAATTACTGGAATAACAACAAAGCCTTTTATCAAAGGGCACAAAGGGTCTGTCTGGGGCCTGCACACATCTCCAATGTGTTCCTGCAGACAATAGGCCACTTATGCTGGGCAATGACAAGCAAGGCCTGGGGAAAGCACAGCAAGAAGAAATGAAAGCTGGGGTCACCACAGTGCACGTGAACACCCACTACCCTGCAACAGCAACCTCCATGAGGCTGCTCAACAGGAAGAGAAAGAAATCTGCCAACCAGCAACCAACATGGAGGCTCAGGACAGATGAGGACTAAGGAGGTGAGCTCCAGATCCTAACAAGCATTACACCAAAAAGGTAACACAGTGAGTCTCTAACAGAGGTCTATGAATGTATTTTTGGGTACCTATGAATTCTCGAAATTTTTAATTTAGTTTTCATTTTGATCATAGTTTTTTGAAAAAAAGTTATGGGTCATCTGATTATCAACCTTATGACCAAGTGGCAGGATTTCAGAGCTCCCATTTGTCTCCTACCGTGCTGGTGCCAATTAACCAACTTTAACTGCTGAAGACTAATGAGAAACGATAGAGGCAGACTTCATAAGTGAAAGCCAAACATTACTACCAAGGGGAACATATCCCTTAGTAGTAATGAATGAAGGCTTCACAGCAGTTCAGATAGCGGTAGAGAAAAGTGGTAAGAGAATGGAGTCAATGCACAGCATACAGTAGCACAGACATGCTACAAAGAACTTGCCCCATGGTAATGAGTGAGGGGCAATCTGATTTCAGCAAAGTAACATGTGGCATCACACTACATTCACAGAGTCAATTTGAAGTTCTGAGTTTTAGAATTAGTTTGATTTCAATGTATATGTTTGTTTAGGTTTTACAGTCATGTAAGAACCACTAGTATAAGGGGTAATCCAGGTTTACACTTGAATATATCTAAGTGACACAAGACATAATTTAACACTTTCTTTTAAAAAAGCTCTGTATATTATTCAGGTTTGAGAATCCAATGGTCTGAGACACCCTTCCCCATCTGGTCAGCTGGAGGACACAGCTCACCTTTTTAACACCCAAAATATCTTCAATGAGGGTTGCTGTTTGTAAGAATGTCTTCTTACTTGTCATCAGTGTAAACAGGAAGATCACAAAGTCATTCTTTTCTGCCAAACGCTTTGTAACTCCCTCCGTCTGTCACAAGAAGAAAAGGCAGAATAAGTTGTAAGTACAAAATAAATTATGAAGAGCAAGGTATCCTTTACCGACGGTGAAAAGCAATTTCACCTCTGAAAACTGGCATGAGTCAACAAAAGGGGAACAGCACAACTTAACTGTGGGAAACATTCGTTAACTCTCCAGCCATGGAAGAAAAAAGCCTCCTGACATTCAGGCTACACAAGGGGAGCCCACTTGTGAGAACATAACACAATGAGATGGTATTTCTTAAGATAACTTATCTCAGAGTTCTGAAGGCCATTCTTAAATCTGAAATCCAACAGTACCGAAGCATGGACTTAAGAGTCAGACCCATGTTCTAATTCCAGCCATGTGATCCTGAGCATATCACTTCGCACCTTTGGAACTCCATTTTTTCATCAGTAAAATGATCATCTTAAAAGTCTTTGAGGCCGGGCGCGGTGGCTCAAGCCTGTAATCCCAGCACTTTGGGAGGCCAAGACGGGCGGATCATGAGGTCAGGAGATCGAGACCATCCTGGCTAACACGGTGAAACCCCGTCTCTACTAAAAAATACAAAAAAAAAAAAAAAACTAGCCGGGTGAGGTGGCGGGCGCCTGTAGTCCCAGCTACTCGGGAGGCTGAGGCAGGAGAATGGCGTAAACCCGGGAGGCGGAGCTTGCAGTGAGCCGAGATCCGGCCACTGCACTCCAGCCTGGGCGGCAGAGAGAGACTGCGTCTCAAAAAAAAAAAAAAAAAAAATTTTGAGGCCAGGCATGGTGGCTCACACCTGTAATCCCAGCACTTTGAGGCGCCAAGGTGGGCAGATCACTTGAGGCCAGGAGTTTGACATCAGCCTGGCCAACGTGGCAAAATCCTGTCTCTAATAAAAATACGAATATTAGCTGGGTGTGGTAATGCACACTTGTAGTCCCAGCTACACGGGAGGCTAAGGTAAAAGGATCACTTGAGCCCAGGAGGTGGAGGTCGCAGTGAGCCGAGACTAGGCAAATGCACTTTAGCCTGGGCAACAGAGGGAAACCCTGACTCAAAACAAACAAAAAACCCAACAACAACAACAAAACCCCCAAGGAGTATGAAGGAAGTAAGGAAACTAGCTGGTTAAAGACCTTAAAACTTATGTTCAAGAGTTTGGATTGAAAACTGCAGTACTGTCAAGTGCAGTGGCTCACACCTGTAATCCCAGCTACCCAGGAGGCTGAGGTGAGAGGACAGCTTGAGGCCAGGAGTGTGAGGCCACAGTGAGCTACAATCTCACCACTGCATTCCAGCATGGGGACAGAGTGAAACCTTCTCTCTAAAAATAAAGAAACTGCAATACCGCTAGCTTACATACACACACCTCCCACCCCTACTGCCTTAAGGCAACTAGAGCTTAGTGGCTTTAATATTTCTTTCTTTTTTTTTTTCAGCCTCTAAACTGAAAAAATTCCAAGGCTTACTGCAATAAACTTGACCTCTCCTTAAAAAGTATAATCAAGTGTACAGACACACACAGTTTGGTAAATGGGAACCCCAAGTTAGGAAGCATTTCAGAATCAGTGAAATGAGATATGTCACAGCAAATTTAATTTTCTTTCAATTTTAGAGACAGGGTCTCACTCTGTTGCCCAGGCTGAGGCCATGACTATTCACAAGTACGAATATAGCTCACTGCAGCCTCAATCACCTGGGCTCAAGCGAGCCCTCCACCTCAGCCTCCCGAATTGCCAGATCCCCCCACCTTAGCCTCCTGAATCACTGGGACTACAGGTGTGCACCACCACACCTGGCCAATTTAATTTTCAAAGTGAAGGCATCAATAAAGATGTGCCAAGTATATAAATCTTCAACAATCCCATTAAATAGGACACTAAAGAAAGCAATCTCAGTCTGTACTGATACATCTCTGTTCTTCAGTTGTAGCACTGATACATTAAAAAAAAAAAGAGAGAGAGAGAGAAAAAAAAAGGTTGTATTCCCAAACTACATATAGTACCTACACCAGCTACGAGATGTGAAACAGGACTGACTCTAGTTTTACTCAGACAAGCAAAAGTTCTGGAAGATCCAAAGAAACAGAACAAAAAGAAATAAATTTATCACTTTCTCTCTATCTCCAGGCTGTCAAATACACAATCCTGCTGCTCTAACTAGCTACCCTTCACTACCCACCTTTCTCCTCTCTTCAGTTTATCAAAGTGCTACTCCTTTTACAGACTGGCTAAAATGACTCCTCTTGGAAAGCCTTCCTAGGTCAAGACTGGCCACCCAAAATGCCATCACAAGTTCTTAACTGAGGCCAAAAAGCACTAAAACGATATATAAAATGTTGTATGCAACTACTGGGGAGAGTTTTTTCCATATAATATTCATCATAGGTTTTTTTGTTTTTTTTTTTAAAGACAGAGTCTCACTCTATAGCCCAGGCTGAGTGAGTGCACTGGCACAATCATGACTCACTGCAGCTCTGACCTCTCAGGCTCATGCAATCCTCCCACCTTAGCCTCCTGAGGAGCTGGGACTATAGGTATACAACACCACATCCCGCCAGTTTTTAATTTTTTTGTAGAGACAGGTTCTCACTATGTTGCCCACGCTGGTCTTGAACTCCTGGACACACATGATCCTCCTGCCTCGGGCTATCAAAGTGTTGAGATTATAGGTGTGAGCCACTGTGCGCAGCCTAATCATAAGCTCTTGACCTAGTATTTGTCAAGTATCTAAACAAGGGGCTATAAACTAGCATCCGGTAGGCCAAGCTTTTTCTGACGAGCAGTACTGTTTTTTTTCTATATTTTATTTTTTAAGAGAGTCTCACTCTGTCACCCAGACTGGAGTGGAGTGGTACGATCTCATCTCACTGCAACCTCTGTCTCCTGGGTTCAAGTGATTCTCCTGCCTCAGCCTCCCGAGTAGCTGGGACTATAGGCATGCACCACCACGCCCAGCTAATTTTTGTGTTTTTAGTACAGATGGGGTTTCACCATGTTGGCCAGGGTGGTCTGGAACTCCTGACCTCAGGTGATCCACCCACCTCAGCCTCCCAAATTGCTGGGATTACAGGTGAGAGCCACCACGCCCAGTCAACAGTACTTTTTAAACTTCTGAATTCAAACATCTTTAGACAGGACACACTTGCTCCACTTGAGTCACAGTTTACACAAGTCCCCTCTCCAACACCAGCAATTCCAAACATTTCCTGTTTTCTGCCTGATCCCTGGAGGCATTGGTGTTTGAAATCCTAAGAGCCCCAATTTCTCTACATAATGTGGAATTCAGCCCAGATAGCACATAATTGGACCATATCATC
Organism: Piliocolobus tephrosceles; assembly: GCF_002776525.5. NCBI lineage: Eukaryota > Metazoa > Chordata > Mammalia > Primates > Cercopithecidae > Piliocolobus > Piliocolobus tephrosceles. Next base: position 7,845,215 of record NC_045453.1, read on the forward strand.
CCATGTTGCTTAAAATTTTTTAAAAATTTTATTTAAAAATACTTTTAGTTGATATATAATAAAGGTACATAATTTCAGGAAGCATATAATTTAATACATTCATATAATTTATAAAGTTCAAATCAATGTACTTGGGATAGCCATCAGCTTAAATACTTGTCTTTTATGTGAAGAACCATTCAAATTCTCTTCTAGCTATTTTGAAATGTAAAACAGAGTATTATAAACTAAGTCACCCTTACTGATTTATCCTAACACTAGGTCTTATTTATCAATCCATATACTTGTACCCATTAATCAACCTCTCTTCATACATTTTTTTATCTTAACTGTTTTATTGGAATGTCACTGATTAACAATAGGTATCATGATTTTAAAACAGCCTCATAAAACTAGTGACTATATGGAAGTTGCCAATGATAGAGTCATTATTTTATACACTGTCTTCCTCTATAAGGACAATTTCTTTTTGGCCTTAGTTGCAAGAATTGTGCAATTCCTGAACAATTTGCTTTTTATCTTATAGATCTCCCTGTGCCTATCTCTGTCATTAGCTATACATGGCTACTGAGCACTTGAAAGGTGGCCAGGCCAAACTGAGATGTGCCCTGGTGTTCAAATGAGAAGGAAAAAAAAAAAACAAAAACATTGGATTTTGAGAGCTTAATACCAAAAAAAGTAAATATCTCATTAATAATTATACTTATCACATGTTAGAATGACAATATTCTTGATACACTGTGTTAAACAGAATTTATCATTAAAATTAGCTTCGCTGTTTCTTCCTACTTTTTTCTTTAAAAAAATGTGGCTACAAGAAAATTTAAAATAACCCAAGTGGCTTGCATTATATTTCAATTTTACAGCACTACTATACATGCTGAATTATATAAGTGTTCAAACATATTCCTCTATTTGTGTTGGCTGCTAAGAAGCTTGAAGCCAAATTTGTGCCCATCCATAATACAGATGATTTTATGGTCTTCATTTTTATATCAGCCCAATTCCTGGCTATATGTTATGTCCCCACCCTTGTTTTATTTATCTTCTTCTTTCTTACCTACTTCTAAGTTCGTGATCTTGGTAGATTTTGCATACACCCACAAGATGCCAGAAATCTCATTTTGAATGAGGCAAGAAATGAAATGGAGCTCAATGTTTCTATTTCCACAGCATACAGGGTTCACATCTGTAACACTCGTCTCATTCTGCCATGTATTATGATTCACGGTTTACATAGTTTATCATAAGTTTCTAAAAGGTACTGTGTCTTATAAAAACTAACATTTATATATTGTTTTACAAAGTGTTTTCACATCTACTATCTCAGTTCTCACAATAGACCTATGATGTTAATATGACTGCTAACTGCACTCTACTGGTAAGAAACTACGGCTTGGGAGGTGTACTAAGCCAAGGGCCAGAACACAAAATCAAATTGCTTCCTTTATTCACCATTCTTCCTGGCTCAATGGTCAAGCTAGTAGAGAGTCCTGCTCAATATATGGGGGGGGGGGGGCTTCTGGTTCTCATTTTGTTTTCTAACAAGGAAAATGAAGAAATAGGCATAATGGAGTTAAAATGAGTCTTAAAGGTCGCAGTCTGCCAAAGCTTGTCATCTTTTGACAAGGGTTCAGTTTCTACTCGGACAGCTCCAAGCTCCAAGGCCAAAGGAGTTTACTACCTGCTGCGGCAGTTCTGGCTCTTAACAACTGCTACAAAATTCTGCCTCCCTATAATTTCTACCAGTTAGTCTTGATTTTCAGGCACACATAAAATAAGCCCGATTCCCCCCTGTCTGAAGACAGTGCTCACATCTGCCACCCCACCCGAATATTCCCATCTTAACCCTTGCAGATCTGGTAGGGAGATACGCGGAGCCCTAATGGCAGGGGTACTTACACAGACACAGGTATTATACAGGATACTCAAGCAGTCCTTGGACATTTCATCACTTACTGAAAGTTAAAGGGTAACGACTGGTTATTTTTCTCATTGAAAAGATAGTACAACGGTTACATTTTTTTTCAGCATAAGAACTGTTATAACCCCCTCCAACATGATGATTTTTCTTTTAATATACTCCTTCCAGTCCCTGTCTACCAAAGATTTTCATAGTGTCCATCAGAATCTACAAGCCCATTTGCATATTGCTTTTGGTTTGATACAGCAGCTGTTTTCTTATTATGCCCCAGTCTTCATAATTTCAACCTGTTGTTGTGCCGTCATTTAATAAAGCCATTTTCCCTTAATGTCTTGCTTAGGATACATCTAGGATTTGGGGTTCTTTTTGGCTATTTAAATAGACCACAAATAAGCAACTTAATATATATGTGTATCCTTTTAATGCTTGTATTAAACTGGTTCCTCAAGATACATTTTCAAAATCAGAACTACTAGAATCTAAAGTATAAGCATTTTTTTCTGTTCATTTGTTTTGGTTTGTTAAAGATGAGGTCTTACTCTGTCACTCAGGGGCATGATCACAGCTCATTGTAGTCTCGAACTCCTAGGCTCAAGCAATTCTCCCTCCTTGCCCTCCCAAGTGGCTACAACTGCATGCACGTGCATCACGCCTGGCTAAAAGTTAAAAGTATAAGCATCTCAGTTGCTCTTGTTATAAATTTCCATTGAAAGTTCTACTAGCAGCAAATAAATATACCATTTTTATCAGACTCACTAACCGAGCATTTCTTTTTTTATTGCTTTTATCTGTATTGGGCAAATGGCTTTTAACATCTGATCTATTACTAATTCTAATAAAGAACCTACTACTTCCCTGTGAGCAGGAACAGGAAAGCAGCATAAAAAGGAAACTTAATTTTCATGAGCCCAAAACCAAGAGATGATGAAACTGAGTATGAACCATGGACAAAGTGTTTTATTTGGCACTGCTTCTATTTTTAAAAACTGTTTCCATTTGCTCCTAAGCTGCCAGGAATGCTAAAATGCTAGATCTCCTCAGATCCCAATGGGCAGCCCCACTAAGCTAGCCTGACTAGACGGGTTGCCTCACATAATCCTGAGACAATGCAGATGCTCTGCATCCCTTATCACCACCTTTCAACCTACTGGGGCTCTGTGATTGATTTATTTAACGACTTCAGAGCAGGGTAAAACACTGTTCTGTATGTCTCACCATATATCTATTTCTAGATCCTCCATTTTAAAAAGGAATTAGGATTCACTCATTCATCAAGTATTATTCAGCATCAACTCTAGAGCAGATACAGTGGTGAGGGAAAAAAAGTCTCAGCCTTCATGGAACCTGTAAATCTAGTGGGAGGAAGAGAGACTAAACAAGTGCACCAACAAATAATTACAATATGCTACTTGCTATAAGGGTAGATAGAGAACATGAAAGATCAAGTTAGAAAGAATACACAGCTGAGATATTAAAAATGAATATAAATCCTCTTAACCACTGCTGCATGCACAAATGAGGCCATATATAGTATATAGGACCCCTAATAGGTTAGGGGTAAAAAAAAAAAAATCTTTTAAATTAAAAAAATGCAAAGCTGGTAGGAGGGCATTCACCAAACATTAACTGAAGTCATCTCTGGCTTTTAACGCCAGAGTAAAGTGCATTCACTTTTTTATATTAAATTAAATACTGAAGCTGGGTGTGGTGGCTCATGCCTGTAATCCCAGCACTTGGGAGGCTGAGGTGGGCAGATCACTTGAGGTCAGGAGTTTGAGACCAGCCTGGCCAACATGGTGAATCCCCATCTCTACTAAAAAAAAAATACAAAAATTAGGCAGGTACGGTGGCGGGCGCCTGTAATCCCAGCTACTTGAGAGGCTGAGGCAGGAAAATCACTTGAGCTCGGGAGGCGGAGGTTACAGTGAGCCAAGATCATGCCACTGCACTCCAGCCTGGGCAACAGAGCCAGCTTCTGTCTCCAAAAAAAAAAAAAAAAAAATTGTATACCTAAAAAGAATATTTGTAACGTGTAAGTCATAAAAAAAAAAATAGAATATTACCCATATATCTACCACTCAGCTTAAGAAATAGTGCATGCCAAAACACTCTGACTTCTTACCATTCACACTCTAGTAATGACTGAACTTTTTACAAAGAGCATATATCACCTTTCTAACAAAAAATAGGTTTTTAAAAAATAAAACAGAGTGATCTTACCAGGTTATTGCTTACTCTCTCAGCTAGTTATATATGAGAAATAAGAATTTCCCAAGGAAACATAGAAGCTGGATCACAGGACTATCAAAAGTACAAAGATGTATTCCTTTAACCCAGATCTGAATTTCTATGTAGTACAGAATGAATAAAGACAGTTGCTTAGCTGGGGGAGGAGACAGCAACCTGTAGCTGAAGATAAGGCATGTCCTCAGTATTAAGGGTCAGGAAGGGAAGGAAAAAGGCAGCTGCCGGGAACTGCCACCATATTGGCAGGTTGGAAAACAAGGACCAGCAGCTAACAGGTATACTTACTTTTTAGTTTCTGTCCCCGGATAGAGATCGTAGGCCTCATAAGAATTTCTACAAGAAGCTATAAAAAAAAATTAGATAAAATCTTCAAAATTAATTCAAAGCATAACTTATAAAATGATTTTGCCATAACCATTCATTGCCCATATATCTGTCACAGTATTACAAGACCCTTTTGTTCCAGGAGGCAGTAAGGTTCAGTAAAAGGAACACTGCAGCAAGTCAGGAGACCCAGGTTCTAGTCCCAGCTTGGCCACCTACTTGCCCTTCTCTGGGCCTCAGTTTTCTCATTTTTGAAAAGAAGTATTTTAGAGTAGGTAATCTCTGTGATCTAATGTGGCTTTAATTTCTGAAAAGCTGCAGAACATTATTACTATGATTCTTCTGTTTAAAGCACATTTGTAAGTATAAGTTTATTTAAAAAGGTCTCAGAAGATATACCATAAATTGTTAACACTGATTTCTACAGGGTTGGGTATGCATGTATTTTTTATTTTACATACTTTTAAGACAATTTTGCACAAACTGTTTAAAATAAGCATGAATTTAAAAATTCATTCTACGGAGAGAAAGGATAGTTGATAAAAGGGTCAATCCATTAGAGAGATAACAACTACAAACATATATGTACCTAACAACAGAGCCCAAAAATACATGAACCAAAAGCTGGCAGAAATGAAGCAAAGAGATAATTCAAAAATAAAAGTTGGACACTTTAATAACTCTGCTTTCAATAATAGACAACTAGGCAGATTAGCAAAGAACTAGAAGACCTGAACACAATGAACACATACATTGTAACAGACATCTACAGAACACTCCATGCAGCCAGAACAGAATATACATTCTACTCAAGTGCATATGAAACATTCTCCAGGACAGATCATATTTCAGGCCACTAAACAAGCCTCAATAAATTTAAAAGCTGAAATCATATACAGTATGTTGTCTGGCCACAATGGAATGAAATCAAAAGAAATTTGGGAAATTCATGAATTATGTGGATAATTTTTAAAACCCATCCTAAATAATAATAGGCCAAAGAAGAAATCATAAGTGGAAGTATAAAGTATCCAAGATGGATGAAGACACCAAAACTTACAATGTAGCTAATGGAGTGCTCAGAGGAAAATTTATAGCTGTAAATGCCTACATTAAAAGAAAATTCTTTTTTTTTTTTGAGACAGTCTTTCTCTGTCTCCCAGGCTGGAGTGCAATAGCCCAATCTTGGCTCACTGCAACCTCCGCCTCCTGGGTTCAAGCGATTACCCTGCCTCAGCCTCCAGAGCAAAAGGAATTACAGGTGCCCACCACCAATCCTGGCTACATTGTGTATTTTTAGTAGAGACGAGGTTTTGCCATATTGGCCAGGCTGGTCTCGAACTCCTGACCTCAGGTGATCCGCCCACCTTAGCCTCCCGAAGTGCTGGGATTACAGGCGTGAGCCACTGCACCGGACCAAATAAAACTGTTTCTAATCAATAACCTAATCTGCCTTAAGACACTGGAAAAAGAGCAGACTAAACCCAAAGCAAGCAAAAGGGAGAATAAGAGTTGAAACAAATGAAACACAGAACAGAAAATAACAGAAAATGAACAAAACCAAAAGCTAGCTCTTTGAAAAGACTGGCAAATTCTTAGCTAGACCGACCAAGAAAAAAGGAGAGAGAATACAGATTACTATACTCAGAAATAAAGAAGAGGGCATTACCACCAACCTTATGGCAACAAAAGTCATTATAAGGAACTACTATGAACAACTATATGCCAACAAATTAGATAACCTAAACAAAATGGACACATTCCTAGAAAGACATAAAACTATAAAAACTGACTTAAGAAGAAACAGAGGCTGAGCATGGTTGTTCCTGCCTGTAATCCCAACACTTTGGGTGGCTGAGGTGGGAGGACTGATTGAAGCCAGAAGATTTGAGATCACCCTGGCCAACATAGCAAGACCCCATGTCTCTACAAATAAAATAAAATAGCTGGGTGTGGTGGTATGCCTATAGTTCCAGCTACTTGGGAGACTGAGGCAGGAGGATTACTTGACCCCAGAAGATGGAGGCTGCAGTGAGCTATGATCATGCCAATGTACTCCAGCCTGGATGGAAGGGCGAGACTCCATCTGTTTAAAAAAAATAAAGAAGAAGAAGAAACAGAATATCTGAATAGCCCTAGAGCAAGTAAAGAGACTGACCTAGTGATTAAAAAAAAACAAAACAAAACAACAACAACAACAAAAAACTACCCATAAAGAAAAACCCTGGTCATGATGCCTCCACTGGTGGACAATACAAGACATTTAAAGAATCACCAATTCTTCCCAAACTCTTCCAAAAAACAGAAGAGGAGGAAACATTTCCCAACTCACTCTTTGAGGCCAGTATTACCCTGATACCAAAACCAAAGACATCACAAGAAAACTACAGATGAGTATCTCTTATGCATATATACACAAAAATTCTGAAAACCCTAGCAAACAAAATCCAGACACATATAAAAAGGATTACAGTCCACGCATGGTGGCTTACACCTGTAATCCCAGCACTCTGAGAGGTCAAGGCAGGAGGATTACTTAAGCCCAACAGTATGAGACCAGCCTGGGCAACATAGTGAGACCTTGTCTCTACAAAAATTAAAACAAAAAATTAACCAAGCATGGTAGCATGCACCTGTAGTCCCAGCTACTCAGGAGGCTGAGATGGGGGGATTGCTTGAGAAGCTGCAGTGAGCTGTGATCATACCACTGCATTCCAGCCTGGGTGACAGAGAGACCCTGTCTCAGAAAAAAAAAAAAAAAAAAAAAGATTATACACCATGACGAAGTGGAATTTACCCCAGGAATGTAAGGTTGGTTCAACATATGAAAATCAATATAATAAACCAATCAATAGAATAAAGGACAAAAAGCCAAAAGCCACACAGTCATCTCAACAGATGCAGAAAAAGCATCCGAAAAAAACCCCAACACACTTTCATGATAAAAACAATCAAAAAGGAATAGAAGATAACTTCTTCAGCCTGATAAAGGGCTTTTATTAAAATACCCACAGCTAGCATCATGCTTAACAGTGAAGACTAAATGTTTCCCCATTAAGATGAGGAAAAAGACAAAGATGTCCACTCTCGCTACTTCAGTTTAACATTGTACTGAGTGTTCTAAGGCAATTAGGGAAAAATAAAAAAAGAAATTAATGGCACCCAAATTAGAAAGGAATAAGTAAAACTAATTATTTACAGATGTCATAATCTAGAATATAGAAAATTCCTAAGGAATCCACTAAAAAAACTATTAGAGCCAATAAGGAAGAGTTCAGCAAGATTTCACGATATGTGATCAATATACATAAATCAACTGTATTTCTACAACTGTAGCAAGAAGCAAATCAAAACTGAAATTATGAAAGCAATTCCATTTAAAAGAGCATCAAAAACAGTAAAGACACTTAGAAATAAGTTTAACAAGTGCAAGACTTGTACAACAAAACATTTTTGAAAGAAATTAAAGACAATAAAAAAATGGAAAGCTATCTTGTGGTTCATGGATCAGAATATTTAATATTAAGATGATAATATTCCCTAAATTGACCTACAAATTCAATACAATCACTATCAAAATCTCAGCTGGCTTCTTTGCAGAAATTGGCAAGCTGATCCTGAAATTCACATGTAAATACAAGAGACGCGTAACAGCCAAAACAACCTTTATCTGTAAATACAAAAATAAACCCCTGTGTCTATACGATCAGTTGATTTTTGACAAGGTTGCCAAGACAATTCAATAATGAAAGTAGTTTTTTCAGTAAGTGGTGCTGTGACAACTGGATAGTCACATGCAAAATAATGAAACTGGACCCCTGCCTCACATGATAAACAAAAATCAATGGAAATGGATCAAAGATCTAAATGTAAGATAAAAAATATAAAATTCTCAGAAGAATACACAGGTAAATCTTTGTGACCTTGGATTAGGAAATGGTTTCTTAGATGCACACCAATACCCAAGCAACAAAAGATAAAATGAACTTCATCAAAAGTAAAGACTTTGTGTTTCAAAAGACACCATCAAGAGAGTGAAAAGACAGCTACTTAATGGGGGAAAATATTTGCAAATTACAAGAAATTAGTATCCAGAAACTAATACAACTCAATAATAAAAAGACAACTCAATCAAGAAATGGAGAAAGCAGATGAACGCACATTTCTCCAAAAGTCCAATAAATAGATGATCAACATTAGTCATCAGGGAAAAGCAAAACAAAACCACAATGAGATACCTCTTCATACCTACTAGGATGGCTACAATGAAAAAGACAAATAATAACTATTAGCAAAGATTTGGAGAAATTAGAACTTTCATACATTGCTGGTAGACATGTAAAATGGTGCAAGTGCTTCAGAAAGCAGTCTGGCAGATCCTTAAAAATTAAACACAGTTACTAGCAACTCCACTACTAGGTATATATCAAGGGAAATTTTTTTTTTTTTTTTTTGAGACGGAGTCTTGCTCTGTTGCCCAGGCTGGAGTGCGGTGGCCAGATCTCAGCTCACTGCAAGCTCCGCCTCCTGGGTTCCCGCCATTCTCCTGTCTCAGCCTCCCGAGTAGCTGGGACTACAGGCGCCCGCCACCTCGCCCGGCTAGTTTTTTGTATTTTTTATTAGAGACAGGGTTTCACCGTGTTAGCCAGGATGGTCTTGATCTCCTGACCTCGTGATCCGCCCGTCTCGGCCTCCCAAAGTGCTGGGATTACAGGCTTGAGCCACCACGCCCAGCTGGGAAATTTTTCAATAAGACAATCTAATAGAAAATGAAAACACGTCCATATAAAAATTTATATGCCAATGTTCATGGCAGCATTATTAATCATAGGAGATTATTAATAACAGTCAAAAGTGGGAACAACCCAAATGTCCATCAATTGATGAATGGATAAATAAGATGTGGTGTATCCATACAATGGAATATTTCTTGACAATAAAAAGGAATGGAGTATTGATACATGTTATGACATGGATTAACCTTGAGAGCATTATGTTAAGCAAAAGAAGTCAGTCACAAAAGACCACGTATTGTATGACTCTATTTATGTGAAATGTCCAGAATAATTAAATCTATAAAGACAGAAAGATTAGTGGTTGCCTAAGGATGGGGGAGGGAGGCCTTGGGAGGAAATGGAGAGTAGCTACTGAAGAATATGGTATTTCTTTTTTGGAGTGATGAAAATGTTTTAAAATCAATTGTGGTGATAGTGGTATATAACTCTGACTATACTAAAAAACCGAATTATATCTTGTAATATATCTTTTAAATGGGTGACTTGTATGACATGAATATCTCAATAAAGCAATTATTTAAAACAATAAAACACTTCATGCTCAGTTAAAGAAACCAGACATAAAAAGCCACATGGTGGATGATTCTGTTATACAAAATATCCATAACAGGTGATATGGTTTGGCTCTGTCCTCACCCAAATCTCACCTTGAATTGTAATAATCCTCATGTGTCAAGGGTGGGACCAGGTGGAGGTCACTGGATCATGGGGGCGGTTCCCCCATGCTGTTCTCGTGATAATGAGGGAATCTCATGGTTTTGTAGGTGTCTAGCATTTCCCCTGCTTGCACTCACTCTGTCCTGCTGCCCTGTGAAGAAGGTGCCTGCTTGTCCTTTGCCTTCTGCCATGACTGTGAGTTTCCTGAGGCCTACCCGGCCACATGGAACTGTGAGTCAATTAAACCTCTTTCCTTTATAAACCACCCAGTCTCAGGTATTTCTTCACTGCAGCGTGAGAATGGACTGATACAATAGGCATATTATGGACATTATGGATATTTCACAATAGGCATAATACAGACATAAAATAGATTAATGGTTGCCAGAGCTGGGGAGAAGGGCAGATGGGGAGTGACTGCTAACTGGTACAGTATTTCTTTCTGGCATGATAAAAATGTTCTGGTTATCACTACACAATACTGATGGGTGGTTACAAGAGTTAACTTTATGATATGTAAATTATACTTCAATAAAGCTGTTATTGCTGGGCAGGCAGGGTGGCTCGTGCCTATAATCCCAGCTACTCAAGAAGGTGAGGCAGGAAGGTCATTTGAGACCAGGAGTTGGAGACTGCCTGAGGAACAGAACAAGACCCCTAGAACTCTAACAAATATTTTTTAAAAAATTAGCCAGGTGTGGTGGCATGAGCCTGTAGTCCTAGCTACTTGGGAGACTGAGGCAGGAGGAGAATCACTAGAGCCCAGGGATTTGAGGCTGCAGTGAGCCAGGATTGTACCACTGCACTCCAGCCTGCGACAGAGTACAACTCTACCTCTAAAATCATCATAACAAGTTTTAAAAGCTGTTATTTTAAAAAATTCTGTTAAACAAATTCTAGGTTAATATAAACAGGAAAAAAAAAATGTTAGAAAGGAATACTCCTGAATCTCAACAGTGGTTGAACGTTGGTGACAAGTCCCAAGATAGTTTTTCACGTTTTCCTTGACAATCACCTTTTCCTTTTAAAATGAGGACCTTTGTTTTCCAAAAAAGTGCAATTTCCACTTAAAGCATTTAAAAATAATCTATATGCTGAGAATATGACTAAGCCCGTATGTTTAAAGACATCCCGTATATACATATTTTACTTATTTATTGTTTATTATTGTTTAAATTAAGTTAGGAGTTACCCTAGAACGAAAAGAAAAAAATTCTTCCTTAGCCCCTTCTAGCTACAGGCCAATACTGAGGCAGCATATCCAAAACATCTCAAGCCAAATGAAGAAAGAAGATTCCATAGCATTTTTTTTTTTTTTTTTTTTTTTGAGACGGAGTCTCGCTCTGTCGCCCAGGCTGGAGTGCAGTGGCCGGATCTCAGCTCACTGCAAGCTCCGCCTCCCGGGCTTACGCCATTCTCCTGTCTCAGCCTCCTGAGTAGCTGGGACTACAGGCGCCCGCCACCTCGCCCGGCTAGTTTTTTTGTATTTTTTAGTAGAGACGGGGTTTCACTGTGTTAAGCCAGGATAGTCTCGATCTCCTGACCTCATGATCCGCCTGTCTCGGCCTCCCAAAGTGCTGGGATTACAGGCTTGAGCCACCGCTCCCGGCCGCATTTTTTAAATTAAAAAGCCAGTAGGCAAATCTTTGAGACTAGATAGTTCAGCTTGAGGGTCTGAGAAAGCCTCTGTTCATCTCACACCAGCAACAAATCTTTAGAAAGCAAATCCACATACCATGAGATTGCTCCTGGCATGAATGTGACACTATAATTCAACATCCTGAATTAAGAGAGATGTGTTATTTTAGCTTGAAGCAGCAGATTAAAAATAAAAATCCTAAACTACTACACCACAGATTGTCAATTCTAGAGAAGCACTGGGTTCAGCTTTCTGCATATCTGTATTTAATGTCAACTGCACTTGTAGGAGAGAAAAGCAAGATGTCTCATGACTTGGGGCAACAATGAAAGTTGCCCTGAATGTAGGCCTGCTTTGCTTTGTATAATAGAGACCTAAGGTCATCCTCTAGAAAAGGTGGAGTAATTATTATAGAGTATATAACAATTTTATAGCCTGTTTTCATCATGAATTTTCCCATATTATAATTTTAACATTATATTAACAACTTCACAAAATTCAGCAAAATAGAATAACCATTACCTTCTCCTGGTAGACAGTCATTACAAATAATGTTACACCTAACCGTCTTGGTATACAAGCTTTATCTCATTTTGACTTATGTCTTCAGGAGAGTCACAGAAATGGAAACAACAGGGCAAAATGAGTAGTAATGTTTAAAGCTCTCAAGTATACTACATAAATTCTTCTCAAAAGACATCACATTCATTCAAGCAAGATGTAGGATGCTCGAGTGCATAGAATGTATTTAAAATAAACTCACTTCAAATGGAAGATAGACTATGTCAATGAATAAAAGTTCCTGAATGCCAAGCAATGGCTTACACCTGGCCCACAACTACTGAAAAGCTGGAAGATTTTTACCTACAAATCTAGATTTCCCATAACCTCTCAGGGAAACAGTCAACGGGAGAAGAAGAGTCATTTCCCCCATAAAAGCAGACACACACTCTCTAGTCCACCACAGTCCTCATACTCATTTAATTTATGCAGATGAGCTTGCTCTGGGTCTGCTTCACTCCACTTAGTTACACACTTCACATCTGCTTTGTATACTCTAAGATACACTTTTCACAGTCATGTTACAGACACGGTCAGGTTGACAAGGAGTGATCCCACTGAGCTTTGGGCAGCATGACCCAGGAGAGGCTTACTTTGGGTTCTTGCTAGTTATTAGCAGAGGAATAAATAACAAGCTCTGTTTGGAAAATACTACCAGCAACAGGATAGCAAGAGAGTTCACTAACAAATGCACCCAAACTGAAGGTTAGTGAGGTGCATAATGACTTAAGCAGCAGCCCATGTTTATAAAATGACTGGGATTCCTGGAGAAGCTGCCTTAACTCAAAGCAGGAGAGAAAACCCCCACAAAATCAAGAACAATTGATCCAAAGATGTCCGAAGATGGGATAGGCTCCTACTAGAGAGCCACATTTCCACTGAAAATAGACACCAGGCTAGAGACCTACATTATTATATTTCCTCCCATAAATACATCAGTTCTTACTGAGTAGATTTCTTGATGAAACAATTCAAAAGTAAAGGGTCTCTTGTGCTGGTCAAGTAAGTAAACGCTCTAGGACCACCGACACTGCTGTGGAGAGGGAATGTGGAGCAGCAGTTAAAGAAGAAAGGCTGTGGCTGATGACATGCATGCAGATGTCACACTCAATCTTTACTTCAGTGGAAAATGTCACCTTTAAACAAAAGGAAACTTTAATAACTGAAGTATAACGTGATACTGTTTAAAGAGTAAAATTTTTTTTTGAGACCGGGTATTGCTCTGTCACCCAGGCTGCAGTTCATGGTGCGATCTCGGCTCACTGTAGCCTCAACCTCCCAGGCTCAACCAATCCTCCCACCTACCCCTCCAAGCAACTGGGGCTCCAGGCATGTGCTACCACAATCGGCTAATTTTTTGCATTTTTAGAAGTGATGCAGTTTTGCCATGTTGCCTAGGCTGGTCTCTAACTCCTCGATTCATGCAATCGGCCTGCTTCGGCCTCCCAAAGTGCTGGGATTACAGGCATGAGTCACTGCACCTGGCCATGAGCACAAATTGTACATGTACAGTTTTACACACTGAACACCATTCTTGTACAATCACCACACAGATCAGGATAAAGACTAATCACAATACCCGGAAATGCCCTCTCCCTCACGTTCACTTCAGGTAATGGGGTTATGGGCAAATATCTAGGGGAGAAAACTCAGATCTGAACCCTTCACTTATTACACCAAAACAAATTTCAAATGGTGCAAAAATTTAAACATACACAATTAAAAACTGTAAAATATTAGAAGGGAAGAGGCATGTAAGTTTAAATCCAGCAGTGGGAAAGGTATGAACCAAAACTCTGAAGCCATTAAAGACTGATCAATCTGACAATCTAAAAATTAAACATATCTAATTTAAAAATAACGTCAAAATTTAATTCTCAAAATAGGAAAAAAACCCACAAATGACAAAGGGCTTTAAAAAATCAAAAGCACTTACAAATCAGTAAGAAAAAGGACAAATAAATAGAAAAAGGTGCAAAACAGACAACTGGCAGAAAAGGAACTACTTATAAACACAAGAAAAAATATCCAATCTCAGTCACAGAATGAATTTTTTAAAATGCAGAAAATTTATAAAGAACTCTTACAACATAATATTCAAAAGAGATATATCTCAACTAAGAAACTGGAAAAGGAGACAGTAAATTCTCCAAGGAAGATATACAAATGACAAACTCAAGAAAAGATGGTCATCACTGGCCATCAGGGAAATGCAAATCAAGACCACAATGAGGTGACTCTTCACACTCACTAGAATGGCTACAATCATTACAGGGCCGGAGTGGGGGCTCATGTCTGTAATCCCAGCACTTTGGGAGGCCAAGGCTGGGGGACTGTTTGAGCCCCGGAGTTTGAGACCAGTCTGGGCAACAAAGCAAGACCCCATCTCAGTAATTTTTTTTTTTAATTTTAAAACACTTTCAAAATGACAGATAATAACAAGTGTTGTCAAGGATGCAGAAAAACTGAAACCCTCAGACATTGTTGGTGGCAATGTAAAATGGTAGGGCCTCTGGGAAAACATTCTAGCAATTCCTCAACCAATTAAATATAGAGTTACCCCATAGGACACAGCAACTCTATTCCTAGGTATGTATGTGCCCAAGAGAAATGAAAATATGTCCACAAAGAACCTGTACAAGAATGTTTATAGCACTGTTACTCATAATAGCAAAAAGACAGAGGCAATCCAAATGCCTCTTAACAAATAAGAAATGTGGCATACTCACACAATGAAACATCATTTGGCCATAAAAATGAGTATTGATACATGCTACAATACGGATGAACCTAGAAATCATTACGCTAAATGAAAAGAAGCCAGTCACAAAAGATCACATATTATATAACTGAATTTATACAAAATGCCCACGACAGAGAAATCTATAGAGACAAAAAGTATACTAGTGTGGAGAGAGGGGGAGGAGGTGGCAGAGGTAGGGCAGTGCTAGATAAAACACATGGAGTTTCTTTTTTGGGGTGATGAAAATGCTCTAAAGTTGACTGTGGTGATGGCTGCACATATTTGCAAATATACTAAGAACCACTGAATTGTGTACTTTAAATGAGTGAAATGTACGGTATGTGAACCATATCTTAATAAAGCTGGTTAAAAAAACTATGGAAAAATACCATTTTTTCTCACATCTGCTTAGTAAATACTTAAAATACACTGTTTGCTGAAGGGGGCTTCTGGGTACTGGTAATGTTCTATTTCCTAATTTGGGTGGTAGTGCAAAAGTGAATTTATTTTGTGGTAATTATCGGTGTACTTTTCTGTATGAAGGTTATACTTCAGTAACAACATCCATAAAAATACACACATAAACACAATATGTTGGTGATGGTATGGGTAAACAGACACTCATACTTTGTTACTGGAGATATAAACTGACAAAACTTCTTAGGTAGGTAAACTTCAGATTTATACACAATAAAAAACATATGTTCTTGTTCCAAAGGTATATACTCACATGTGTACAAAAATATGTACAAGATCTTTACTGCAACCTTGTCTGTAAGAGAAACGGTGTGGAAAAATTATAAATGCCAGTCAACTGGGGCCTGGGTAAATAAATTATGGCACAATCACACCAGGGAACACTAGCCATTTAATCTTTTTTTTTTTTTTTTGAGAGGGAGTCTTGCTCTGTCACCCAGGCTAGAGTGCAGTGGTATGATCTTGGCTCACGGCAACCTCAGCCTCCCAGCTTCAAGCAATTCTCCTGCCTCAGCCTCCCGAGTAGCTGGGATTACAAGCGCCCGCCACCGCGCCCAGCTAATTTTTGTATTTTTAGTAGAGACAGGGTTTCACCATCTTGGCCAGGTTGGTCTCAAACTCCTGACCTTATGATCCACTTGCCTTGGCCTCCCAAAGTGCTGGGATTACAGGCGTGAGCCACCATGCCTGGCCTAAAAATTTTAATTAAAAAAAAAAGAGACAGAAGAAAGAAGGTACAGGATAGTGTAACCGTGTATATGGTATATCACTCTATGTGGGGAGAAAATAAACTAAGGTGGAGGTGGAGGAATATTTACACACACACACGCGCACACACACACACCCACAACAGAACATCTTTGGCAGGACACACAAGAAACTAGTGATCACAACTGGTTCTAGGAGGGGACACTGGGAAATTGAGAGATGTACTTTTCACTTGTATTTTTTTAAAAAGGTAGACACCAATTTAAATAAATGAATTATTCTAAAGTAAAAGAACGTTGCTTCAACACGTAAATGCCACTAAGCTTCTAAAAGTTAAAATCTGAAATGTTACAAATTCTGAAATCTTTCTTATCTCCCATTTCAAAAGTTAAATTCTCAAACCATTAAGTGGTAGTAACAGTAGTAATAATAAATAGCTACTTACATCAACACCTCCAAATAAGTCAAAAATATAAGTATTTGGATAAGTGGTTTCTTGAGTAAGTTTCCTCTCTTCAGTAACAAATGCCATAGCCTCCATGGAGAGAAGAGGAGAAATTTCCTAGTTTTTTTAAAAAAAGTACATACAGACATTGTATTAGTAACCAACACAGGCCAGACACTAAAACATCAGTTTGTGCTTTAGTCCCAACTTGAATTCCCATGAACACAAAGACAGTCCCCAATGAACCACACTTCCTAGTATTCAGGCCCCTGTAAAGCGCTTTCTCACACTGAATCTGCACTGGTATGACACACCTCAACTAACAGAATGTGGTAGAAGTGACACTAGGCCACTTTCAGCATAAGCCTTAAGAAAGCCTGGTAGGCCAGGTGCCAGGCTCACACCTGTAATCCCAGCACTTTGGGAGACTAAGGTGGGCGGATTACTTGAGGTCAGGAGTTTGAGATCAGTCTGACCAACATGGCAAAACCCCATCTCTACTAAATATACAAAAATTAGCCGGGCGCGGTGTTACACACCTGTAATCCCAGCTACTCGGGAATCTGAGGCATAAGAATCACTTGAGCCAGAGAGGGAGAGGTTGCCGTGAGCCAAGACAGAATCACTGCACTCCAGCCTGGGCAACTGAGGGAGACTCTGTCTCAAAAAAAAAAAAAAAAAAGCCTGACAAAGACTTGGCTCTTGTCATCCTGGAACCCAAACATCATGCTGTGGGAACAATACAGTCAACTGGGGAGGCCATGAGGATAAGAACTGAGGCCACGACCAATATCCTTAGCTGATCTCCAGCTGACAGGTAGCACCAACCTGTCAGGGATGTGAGAGAGACCATTTTGGACATTCCAGGTATCTCAGTACCACCCTACCCAACAGGACATGAAGCATAAGTCCCTCAATCAACCAAGAATTGTTGAGACAGAAATGATGCTTGTTACTTCCGGCTGCTAGGTTTCGGGGTGACTAGTTCTCTAGCAATAACCAAGTCACTGCTCAAATGTCATCTCCTGCAGGAAGTCTTCCTGATTTCCCACAACCAGAAGCATGCTCTTCAGACCCCCCAATCTACAACTCATTTGTAACATTTAGCACTTGTACTTTGCACCTATTTACAAACCTATGTTATTTTGTTATTTCTTCCCTAGACTAAATGTTCCTTGAAGACAACACAAACAGATCCCACTTTGTATTCCCCACAGATTCCAAGACACAGTATTTGATATAGTACACATAGGGTAGTAGTTCCCAAACTGAGGGCCACAGAATCCTTTGTTGGAACAAAGCTAAGAGGAAAAAAAATCTTATAAGACAACCTAAAACATAGTAATTTTCAAATAAGTATTTATTGAATGAAAGAAATGATGATCATAGCAAATATATACAAATATTAATCTCTCTCCCCTTTAATTTCACCTCAATCTCACATCTGAGATTCTGCAGGAAGCAAATAATGTGCAATTCTTTGAAAAGCATTTTTAAACAAGTGTAAGAAGCTATAATTATTTCTATCAGACTGTGAGAAGATTAAAAATATGAAAATGTCTCTTCTTAAAGGTAAAGACTAAGTTTAGTTTCTATTACATTTTAAAATAACTATGTGATATAATAATCAAAACTTCACCCCTGAAGAACATTG
This sequence comes from Piliocolobus tephrosceles, assembly GCF_002776525.5. NCBI lineage: Eukaryota > Metazoa > Chordata > Mammalia > Primates > Cercopithecidae > Piliocolobus > Piliocolobus tephrosceles. Next base: position 7,863,390 of record NC_045453.1, read on the forward strand.
TTATTCAATTTCATTACGTTTAATATAACTTACATGGGATTTATTTTTATTTTTATTGATTTTTATTTTATTTTAAATTCTACGGTACATGTGCACAACGTGCAGGTTTGTTACATATGTATACATGTGCCATGTTGGTGTGCTGCACCCATTAACTCGTCATTTACATTAGGTATATCTCCTAATGCTATCCCTCCCCCAGGCCCCCACCCCATGACAGGCCCCGGTGCATGATGTTCCCTGCCCTGTGTCTGTGTTCTCATTGTTCAATTCCCACCTATGAGTGAGAACATGCGGTGTTTGGTTTTCTGTCCTTGTTACAGTTTGCTCAGAATGATGGTTTCCAGCTTCATCCATGTCCCTACAAAGGACATGAACTCCCCTTTTTTATGGCTGCATAGTATTCCATGGTGTATATATGCCACATTTTCTTTTTCTTTTTTTTTTTTGAGACGGAGTTTTGCTCTTGTTGCCCAGGTTGGAGTGCAATGGCGCAATCTCGGCTCACCGCAACCTCCACCTCCCAGGTTCAAGCAATTCTCCCGCCTCAGCCTCCCGAGTAGCTGGGATTATAGGCATGCGCCACCAAGCCCAGCTAATTTTGTATTTTTAGTAGAAACGGGGTTTCTCCAGTGGGTCAGGCTGGTCTCAAACTCCCGACCTCAGGTGATCCGCCCACCTCGGCCTCCCAAAGTGCTGGGATTACAGGCGTCAGCCACCGTGCCCGGCCATATACCACACTTTCTTAATCCAGTCTATCACTGATGGGCATTTGGTTTGGTTCCAAGTCTTTGCTATTATGAAAAGTGCCACAATAAACATACGTGTGCATGTGTCTTTATAGCATCATGATTTATACTCCTTTGGGTATATACCCAGTAATGGGATGGCTGGGTCAAATGGTATTTCTAGTTCTAGATCCTTGATGAATCGCCACACTGTCTTCCACAATGGTTGAACTAGTTTACAGTCCCATCAACAGCATAAAAGTGTTCATATTGCTCCACATCATATTGCATCCTCTCCAGAACCTGTTGTTTCCTGACTTTTTAATGATCACCATTCTAACTGGTGTGAGATGCTATCTCATTGTGGTTTTGATTTGTATTTCTCTGATAGTCAGTGATGATGAGCATTTTTTCACGTGTCTGTTGGCTGCATAAATATCTTCTTTTGAAAAGCGTCTGTTCATATCCTTTGCCCACTTTCTGATGGGGTTGATTTTTTCTTGTATATTTGTTTAAGTTCTTTGTAGATTCTGGATACTAGTTCTTCATCAGATGAGTAGATTGTAAAAATTTTCTCCCATTCTGTAGGTTGCCTGTTTACTCTGATGGTAGTTTCTTTTGCTGTGCAGAAGCTCTTTAGTTTAATTAGATTCCATTTGTCTGTTTTGGCTTTTGTTGCCATTGCTTTTGGTGTTTTAATCATGAAGTCCTTGCCCATGCCCATGGCCTGAATGGTACTGCCTAGGTTTTCTTCTAGGGTCCTTATGGTTTCATGTCTAACATTTAAGCCTTTAATCCATCTTGAATTAATTTTTTTATAAGGTGTAAGGAAAGGATCCAGTTTCAGCTTCCTACATATGGCTAGCCAGTTTTCCCAGCACCATATATTAAATAAGGAATCCTTTCCCCATTTCTTGTTTTGTCAGGTTTGTCAAAAATCAGATAGTTGTAGATGTGTGGTATTACTTCTGAGGGTTCTGTTCAGTTCCACTGGTCTATATCTCTGTTTTGGTACCAGTACCACGCTGTTTTGGTTACTGTAGCCTTGTAGTACAGTTTGAAGTCAGGTAGCATGATGTCTCCAGCTTTGTTCTTTCAGCTTAGGATTGTCTTGGCAATGCGGGCTCTTTTTTGGTTCCCTATGAAGTTTAAAGTAGTTTTTTCAATTCTGTGAAGAAAGTCATTGGTAGCTTGATGTGGATGGCACTGAATCTATAAATTACCTTGGGCAGTATGACCATTTTCATGATATTGATTCTTCCTATCCATGAGCATGGGATGTTCTTCATTTGTTTGTGTCATCTTTTATTTTGTTGAGCAGTGGTTTGCAGTTCTCCTTGAAGAGGTCCTTCACAACCCTTGTAAGTTGGATTCCTAGGTATTTTATTCTCTGAAGCAATTGTGAATGGGAGTTCACTCATGATTTGGCTCTTTGTCTATTATTGGTATATAGGAATGCTTGTGATTTTTGCACACCAATTTTGTCTCCTGAGACTTTGCTGAAGTTGCTTATCAGCTTAAGGAGATTTTGGGCTGAGATGATGGTGTTTTCTAAATACACAATCATGTCATCTGCAAACAGGGACAATTTGACTTCCTCTTTTTCTAATTGAATACCCTTTCTTTCTTTCTCCTGCCTGATTGCCCTGGCCAGAACTTCCAACACTATGTTGAACAGGAGTGGTGAGAGAGGGCGTCCCTGTCTTGTGTCAGTTTTCAAAGGGAATGCTTCCAGTTTTTGCCCATTCAGTATGATATTAGCTGTGGGTCTGTCATAGTTCTTATTATTTTGAGATATGTACCATCAATAACTAGTTTATTGAGAGATTTTAGCATGAAGGGCTGTTGATCTTTGTCAAAGGCCTTTTCTGCATCTATTGAGATAATCATGTGGTTTTTATCTTTGGTTCTGTTTATATGATGGATTACGTTTATTGATTTGTATATGTTGAACCAGCTCTGCATGCCAGGGATGAAGCCAACTTGATCGTGGTGGATAAGCTTTTTGATGTGCTGCTGGATTTGGTTTGCCAGCATTTTATTGAGAATTTTTGCATCGATGCTCATCAGGGATATTGGTCTAAAATTCTTTTTTTGTTGTGTCTCTGCTAGGCTTTGGTATCACGATGATGCTGGACTCATAAAATGAGTTAGGGAGGATTCCCTCTTTTTCTATTGATTGGAATAGTTTCAGAAGGAATGATACCAGCTCCTCTTTGTACCTCTGGTAGAATTTGGTTGTGAATCCACCTGGTCCTGGACTTTTTTTGGTTGGTAGGCTATTAATTATTGCCTCAATTTCAGAGCCTGTCATTGGTCTATTCAGGGATTCAACTTCTTCCTGGTTCAGTCTTGGGAGGGTGTATGTGTCCAGGAATTTATCTATTTCTTCTATATTTTCTACTTTATTTGCGTAGAGGTGTTTACAGTATTCTCTGATGGTAGTTGTATTTCTGTGAGATTGGTGGTAATATCCCCTTTATCATTTTTTATTGCATCTATTTGATTCTTCTCTCTTTCTTCTTTATTAGTCTTGCTAGCAGTCTATCAATTTTGTTGATCTTTTCAAAAAACCAGCTCCTGGATTCACTGATTTTTTTCAAGGGTTTTTTTGTGCCTCTATCTCCTTCAGTTCTGCTCTGATCTTAGTTATTTTTTGTCTTCTGCTAACTTTTGAATTTGTTTGCTCTTGCTTCTCTAGTTTTTTTAATTGTGGTTAGGGTGTCAATTTTAGATCTTTCCTGCTTTCTCTTGTAGGCATTTAGTGCTATAAATTTCCCTCTACACACTGCTTTAAATGTGTCCCAGAGATCTGGTATGTCTTTATTTTCATTGGTTTCAAAGAACATCTTTATTTCCGCCTTCAATTTGTTACGTGCCCAGTAGTCATTCAGGAGCAGGTTGTTCAGTTTCCACGTAGTTGAATGGTTTTGAGTGAGTTTCTTAATCCTGAGTTCTAGTTTGATTGCAATGTGGTCTGAGAGACAGTTTGTTATAATTTCTGTTCTTTTAAACATTTGCTGAGGAGTGCTTTACTTCCATCTACGTGGTCAATTTTGGAATAAGTGTGATGTGGTACTGAGAAGAACGTATATTCTGTTGATTTGGGGTAGAGAGTTCTGTAGACGTCTATTAGGTCCACTTGGTGCAGAGCTGAGTTCAAGTCCTGGATATCCTTGTTAACCCTCTGTCTCCCTGACCTAATGTTGACAGTGGGGTGTTAAAGTCTCCCATTATTATTGTGTGGGAGTCTAAGTCTCTTTGTAGGTCTCTTAAGGACTTGCTTTATGAATCTTGGTGCTCCTGTATTGGGTGCATATGTATTTAGGATAGTTAGCTCTTCTTGTTGAATTGATCCCTTCACCATTAGGTAATGGCCTTCTTTGTCTCTTTTGATCTTTGTTGGTTTAAAGTCTGTTTTATCAGAGACTAGGATTGCAACCCTGGCTTTTTTTGGTTTTCCATTTGCTTGGTAGATTTTCCTCCATCCTTTTATTTTGAGCCTATGTATGTCTCTGCATGTGAGATGGGTTTCCTGAATACAGCACATTGATGGGTCTTGACTCTTTATCCAATTTGCCAGTCTGTGTATTTTAATTGGAGCATTTAGCTCATTTACATTTAAGGTTACTATTGTTATGTGTGAATTTGATCCTGTCATTATGATGTTAGCTGCTTATTTTGCTCATTATTTGATGTAATTTCTTCCTAGCATTGATGGTCTTTACAATTCGGCATGTTTTTGCAGTGGCTGGTACCGGCTGTTCCTTTCCACGTTTAGTGCTTCCTTCAGGAGTTCTTGTAAGGCAGGCCTGGTGGTGACAAAATCTCTTAGCATTTGCTTGTCTGTAAAGGATTTTATTTCTCCTTCACTTGTGAAGCTTAGTTTGACTGGATATGAAATGCTGGGTTGAAAATTCTTTAAGAATGTTGAATATCGGCCCCCACTCTCTTCTGACTTGTAGAGTTTCTGCTGAGACATTCGCTGTTAGTCTGATGGGCTTCCCTTTGTGGGTAACCCGATCTTTCTCTCCGGTTGACCTTAAAAGTTTTTCCTTCATTTCAACTTTGGTGAATTTGACAATTATGTGTCTTGGAGTTGCTCTTCTCAAGTAGTATCTTTGCGGTGTTCTCTGTATTTCCTGAATTTGAATGTTGGCCTACCTTGCTAGGTTGGGGAAGTTCTCCTGGATAATATCCTGAAGAGTGTTTTCCAACTTGGTTCTATTCTCCCCGTCACTTTCAGGTACACCAATCAGACATAGATTTAGTCTTTTCACACAGTCCCATATGTCTTGGAGGCTTTGTTTGTTTCTTTTTACTCTTTTTTCTCTAAACTTTTCTTCTTGCTTCATTTCATTCATTTGATCTTCAATCACTGATACCCTTTTTTCCACTTGATCGAATTGGCTACTGAAGCTTGTACATTTGTCACGTAGTTCTTGTGCCATGGTTTTCAGCTCCATCAGCTCATTTAAGGTCTTCTCTATGCTGTTTATTCTAGTTAGCCATTCATCTAATCTTTTTTCAAGGTTTTTGGCTTCTTTGTGATGGGTTTGAACATCCTACTTTAGCTTGGAGAAGTTTGTTATTACCGATCTTCTGAAGCCTTCCTCTCTCAGCGCTCTGATTTTTAGAATTTTCAGCTTTTCTGCTCTGGTTTCTCCCCATCTTTGTGGTTTTATCTATCTTTGGTCTTTGATGATGGTGACGTACAGATGGGGTTTTGGTGTGGATGTCCTTTCGGTTTGTTAGTTTTCCTTCTAACATTCAGGACCATCAGCTGCAGATCTGCTGGAGGTCCACTCCAGACCCTGTTTGCCTGGGTATTACCAGCAGAGGATGCAGAACAGCAAATATTGTAGAATGGCAAATGTTGCTGCCTGATCCTTCCTCTGGAAGCTTCGTCTCAGAGGGGCACCCGGCTGTATGAGGTGTCAGTCAGCCCCTACTGGGAGGTGTCTCCCAGTTAGACTACTTGGGGGTCAGGGACCCACTTGAGGAGGCAGTCTGTCCGTTCTCAGATCTCAAATTCTGTGCTGGGAGAACCACTACTCTCTTCAAAGCTGTCAGACAGGGACATTTAAGTCTGCAGAAGTTTCTGCTGCCTTTTGTTCAGTTATGCTTTGTCCCCAGAGGTGGAGTCTACAGAGGCAGACAGGCCTCCTTGAGCTGCGGTGGGCTCCACTCAGTTCCAGCTTCCTGGCCGCTTTGTTTACCTACTCAACCTACTCAAGCCTCAGCAATGATGGACGCCCCCTCCCCCAGCCTCACTGCTGCCTTGCAGTTCAATCTGAGACTGCTGAGCTAGCAGTGAGCGAGATTCTATGGGCGTGGGACCCTCAGAGCCAGGCACAGGATATAATCTCCATGTGTGCCGTTTGCTAAGACCATTGGAAAAGCGCAGTATTAAGGTGGGAGTGTCCTGATTTTCTAGGTACCGTCTGTCATGGCTTCCCTTGGCTAGGAAAGGGAATTCCCTGACCTCTTGCACTTCCCAGGTGAGGCAATGCCCCACCCTGCTTCAGCTAACACTCCATGGACTGCACCCACTGTCCGACAAGCCCCAGTGAGATGAACCCAGTACTTCAGTTGGAAATGCAGCAATCACCGTCTTCTGCATTGCTCACGCTGGGAGCCGTAGACTGGAGCTGTTCCTATTCGGCCATCTTGGAACCAGACCCCCAACTTACAGGGGTTTTACCTGCATTAGAGCTAGTGCTCTAAATTCAAATTTAAATCCAAACTACCACTAAAGTTTGATAAAATAACTCCAGCCCTACTGAATCAGAATTTCAGGGGTGGGGCCCAGAACTCTGTGTTTTAACAAGCTCTTCAGGTGATTCATAAACACACTCCAGTTTGAGAACAATTATCCTAGCATAATGTCTCTGTGCTCTTTCCACTCATTTCCCAATCATCAAACCTGGCCCCTTCAATCTTCTTATGTTAGTAATAATGATCAACAACCACAAGGCCCCTTCCATGAGCCTTCAGCAATATGGAATCTTCTAAACCCTTTTCTATTTTTTTTTTTTTTTGGAGTCTCGTTCTGTTGCCCAGGCGGGAGTGAAGTGGTGCAATCTTGGCTCACTGCAAGCTCCACCTCCCAACTTCATGCCATTCTCCTGCCTCAGCCTCCCGAGTAGCTGAGACTACAGGCGCCTGCCACCACATGCAGTTTATTTTTTTGTATTTTTGGTCTCAATCTCCTGACCTCATGATCCGCCTGCCTTAGCCTCCCAAAGTGCTGGGATTACAGGCGTGAGCCACCTCGCCCAGCCTTCTAAACTGTTTTCAAAAAGAATGTCATCTGAATCTCAGGATAGTGCTGACCTCCCAAAATTAAGGAAGCCCTGCCACAAAATAAACACACATAGAGACCAGAAGGATAACAGGGGGAACCTAACAGTGATTATCTTGGGATGATGGGATTATAGGTGATGTTTATTTTCTTCTTTGTACTTTTTCTGAATTTCTCAAATTTTCTATAGTTTACACAGTAAAAAGAGGCTATTTTTAAAAGCCAACAGAAGGGGAAAAAAAGCAGACAGCCTGTGTCACCTAGAGTCCATGAATACGCCCCTCCAAGTTCCTTAAGAGTTACCTTGAGGATGTTTTGGCACTCAGCGAAGTCACTGTGGAGATGGCTGGTGGCGTGCAGCTTGAGGAGCAGCTGAGGAATTCCACTCCACTTGGATTGTTTGTCCCTCTCTGTCAAAAAAGTCTCAGTGAACTGTGAGTTAAAAAAAAAGACAAAACATATTATTGTATTATTGATAATAGCTGATATGGCAAAGGAGAGCAGCTGATTTCCAAACCCACCCAGGACAGTTACAAATTTCTCCCTAAGCACTACTATAAAAGGCCTCTGTCTAGAAATCTTCAAAACCTCCCCAACAGCCTATTACTATAAGTAGTAAGAAGGAGGCACTGGAAATACTCTTGTACCACTCACAAACAGCACAATATCATTGAGAGTGGACTTAGACTAACTGTAAACATATACTGGAAATTCTAGGGCAACTGCTGAAAGTACTTTTACCAGAAGAAGAATTGATATGCTAAGAGATGAAAAATAATGGAACCATATAAACTGCACAGTTAGGCCCATAAAAGGCAGGAAAAGAGGAGAAGATAAACAAATAACAAGTATAATAAAACAAACATGGTATATATTAATCCAACTATATCAATAATCGCTGTAAATATCTATGAATGGTCTAAACAATCAAAGGACAGAGACTACAAGAATGGACTTAAAAAACCAAGATCCAACAACAATGTGCTGTCTACAAGAAACCCACTTAAATATACATACAGATAGGTTAAAAGTAAGGGGAAAGGCCGGGCACAGTGGCTCACACCTATAATCCCAACACTTTGTGAAGCCGGGGCAGGTGGATCACCTGAAGTCAGGAAGTTGGAGACCAGCCTGGCCAACATACAACCCCGTCTCTACTAAAAATACAAAAATTAGCCGAGGGTGGCGGGAAGTGCCTGTAATCCCAGCTACTCGAGAGGCTGAGGCAGGAGAACTGCTTGAACTCAGGAGGCAGAGGTTGGAGTCAGCCAAGATCACACCACTGCACTCCAGCTTGGGTGACAGAGCAAGACTCTGTCTCAAAAAATAAAAAAATAAGTGCATGGAGAAAGATAAATCGTGTAAAAAGAAAGATGGAGTAGTTACATTAATTTCAGACAAAGCAGGCTTCATAAAAAAAATTATCAGAAATAAAGTGGGTCATTTCATAATGACAAAGGGGTCAATTCTCCAAGAAGATACAACAATCCTTAACATATATGCATCTAACAACAGCATGTCAAAATATGAGGCAAAAACTGCCTAAAAGAACCACCAGACAAAAAAATGACAAATCAACTCTTACAGTTAAAATATTTTAAACTAAAAGAAAACAAAACTTATCAAAATTTGTGGGATGCAGCAAAAGCAGTAATAAGCCAGAAGTTTATATCACTGAATGCATATATTAGAAAAGAATAAATATCTATAGTCAATAATCTAAGCTTCTACCTTAGTAAACCAGAGAAAGAAGAGCAGTTTAAGCCTAGAGCAAACAGAAGAAAAAAATAAAAATGAGAGCAGAAATCACTGAAATTGAAAACAGAAAATCAAGAGAGAAAACAAAACCAAATGTTAGTCCTTTAAAAAGATCAACACAATTGATAAACTCTAACCAGGCTTATCAAGAAAAAAAGACAAACACAAATTACTAATATGCGATACGTAAGAGGAATTATTATTACTGACTCCATGGATTTCGAAGGATAAAAGAGTATTATGAACTCTTTGCCCCGATATTTGCCTAGCACTTTGGGAGGCCAAGGCAGGAGGATCGCTTGAGCTCAGGAGTTCAAGACCAGTCTGAGCAACATAGTGAGTGCTCGTCTCTACTAAAAATCAAAAAAATTAGCCAAGGGTGGTGGTGCACACCTCTGGTCTCAGCTACTCAGAAGGATGAGGTGAGAAGATCACTTGAGCTTGGGAGAATGAGGCTGCAGTGAGCTATGACAGCACCACTACACTCCAGCCTGGGTGACAGCGCAAGATCAAAAAAAAAAAAAAAAAAAGACATCATCATAACCAAAGAGTAGAAACAATTCAAATGTCCACCAACTGATGAATAAATATAGTATATCCATCCAATGGAATATTATTCAGCAAGAAAAAGTAATGATGCACTGAAACTATAACAAGGATAAATCTTGAGACCATTATGCTAAATCAAAGAAGCCAGTGTCTAGTTGGGTACAGTGTCTCATGCCTGTGATGCCAAAGTAATCGCAGCACTTTGGGAGGCCAAGGTGGACAGATTCCTTGAGCTCACGAGTACAAGACCAGCCTGAGCAACATGGCGAAACCCCATCTCTACAAAAAAAAAAAAAAAAAAAAAATATATATATATATATATATATAGACACACACACACACACACACACACACCATATAAATTAGCAGGGTGAGGCAGCACATGCCTGTAGTACCAGCTACTCGGGAGGCTGAGGTGGGAGAATGGCTTGAGCCCGGCAGGCAGAGGTTGCAGGGAGCCAAGATTGTGCCACTGCACTCCAGCCTGGGCAATAAAGCCAGACCTTGTCTCGAAACAGAAACAAAAACAAAGCGAGACTCCATCTTTAAAAAAAAAAAAAAAAAGAAAGAAACTAAAAGAAGCCAGTCTCAAAAGGCCACATATTGTTTGATTCTATTAATTTAAAATGTCCAGAATAAGCATATCCAAAGACAGAAAGATTACTGCTTGGCAAAGGTTGTGGGGATGGGGAAATTGGGGAGTAACTGCTACTGAATACAAGGTTTCTTCTTTGGGTGATAAAATGTTCTAAAATTGATTGTGATTGACAGATGCATAACTTTGTGCATACAGTAAAAACCACTGACTTGTACACTTCATTTTTCTTTTGTTTTTTTTTTAACCCTTTTATCTCTTTGGTTTACCAACTTGTACACTTTAAAAGGGTGATGTGTGCAATATGTGAATTACATCTCAATAAAGCTGCTACAAAAACTAAATAAATAAATGAACATAAGTGAACTTTTCAGGGTGACAATGTTTTAAAACCAGCTTGTAGTGATGGCTGCATAACTTCATCAATTTGCTGAAAATCACTGAATTGTAAACTTATAATGGGTAAATTTTATTGTATATAAATTATGCCTAAATAAAGCTGTTTAAGAAATATTTTAAAAAACAAGAGAAAAGGGAAGAAAGGACATTTAAAAAGCAAATATTGTATTAAGCAAGTATATTTAAACACCAAAATGTCAGTTATTACATTAAATCTAACTGTGCTAAATGTTCCAATTAAAAACAAAGTTTGGGCCGATTGCAGTGGCTCATGCATGTTACTGCAGCACTTTCGGAGGCAGAGACAGACAGATCGCTTGAGCCCAGGAGTTAAAGACCAGCCTGGGCAACACGGGGAAACCCTGTCTCTACCAAAGAAAAAAAAAATTAGGCACAGCAATGTGTGCCTGTAATCCCAGTTACTCAGGTAGCTGAGGCACGACGATCCCTCGATGCTAGGAGGCCGAGACTGCAGTAACCTGTGATCTGGTACCATACTCCAGTCCAGGCGACAGACTAAGACCTTGTCTCAAAAAATAAATAAAAAATAAAATAAAATAAAATAAAAACAAAGTTTGTTATGCCACCTACCAGAGAACAGAAAGGCTAGAAGAATGGGAAATAATACACAATGTAAACATATACCAAAGGGTAGGATAACTATATTAAAATAAGCAAGAGCAAAGAAAAAGCATTACCAAGCCAGGTGTGGTGGCACATGCCTTTAATCCCAGCACTTTGGGAGACTGAGACAGGTCAGTCACTTAGGTCAGGAGTTCGAGACCAGACTGGCCAACTTGGTGAAACCCTGTCTCTACTAAAAACGCAAAATTAGCTGGGCACGGTGGCACAGGCCTGTAATCCCAGTTACTCAGGAGGCCGAGGCAGGCGAATTGCTTGAACTCAGGAGGTAGAGGCTGCAGTGACCCGAGAATGCACCATTGCACTCCAGCATGGGTGACAGAGCGAGACTCTGTCTCAAAAAAAAAAAAAAGTACTACCAGAGATAGGCACTTTAATAAGGATAAAACCGGCAACCTGGATAATGTTAATGGTCCTAAATTTGAAAATATCTAATAAAAACTTCAACATACATAAAGCAAAAACTGACAAGACTAAAAGGAAAAATAAGGAAATCCATAATCGTAATGGGAGATTTTACATATCTCTTTCAAAAACTGATACATACAGATAAAAATTAGTGAGAATATAGAATATTTTAACACAACTAAACAAAACGGACACACCTCGAGCAGTATATCTAGTAAATGCACTCTACGTGTCCTTTACAAATACAAAGTGAACATCTGCAAAATGACCAGCTGGTAGGCCATATAGCAAATTCAATACATTTAAATGAACTGAAATACAGACTATGTTCCACATCAGAAAGATAATTATAAAATCCCCATGTTTGGAAAACAATATACTTCTCAAAAACGCATGAGTCAAAGAAAAAATCAAAGTGGATATATGAAAATATCCTGAGAGATAATGAAAATACTACACATCCAAACTGATAAGGTACAACTAAAGCCATGCTTAGTGACCACTATAACCCTGATACCAAAACCTGTCAAAAGGAAAACTGCAGGCCAGTTTCACTAATGACGATGTAAGGAAAAAATCCTAATTCAAAAACTGAATTGAATTTAAAATTTGTATCAGAAATTAAAAGTTGGTCAAATATTTGAAAATTTTGTTCAATGCAATTCAACATATTGATAACAAAAACGAGAATAATGATATGAATACCTCAATTGATACAGAAAAAGCATCTGATAAAATTAAACATCCATTCACGATAAACTCAAACTAAAAAAAAAATGAATTTCTGTTAACAGGTATCCACAGAAAACGGACTGCAAACATCACACTTAATGACAAAATGTTTAAGGTATTTTCCCTCTTAGATCAGGAACAGGCTACTTCTATTCATCATACTGGAGGTCTCAGGCAGCAGAGTAAGGCAAGATATAAAGAAGACAAAAGATTGTTAAGGATAAAAGATTCATTTGCAGACGATATAATATTCACAGACGACTGTACAGGTATACAAGCCGAAAGAATCTAAATGTAAATTATCAACTATTACAGCAATATAAAGGAATAATATAAAAATCTATATTTTTATATTAACAGCTACAATTTTTAAATGTAGTTTTAAAAACACTACTTATAATACCACTTTAAAAAATGCTAAGGAATAAATCTAACAAAGTTATGCAAGACAGCTACATAGAAAACTACAATACACTTTTGGCCAGGCACAGTGGCTCATGTCTGTAATCCCAGCACTTTGGGAGGCCGAGGTGGGCGGATCACCTGGGGTCAAGAGTTCAAGACTAGCCTGACCAACATGGTGAAACCCCATCTCTACTAAAAGCACCAAAAAAAAATTAGCTGGGCATGATGGCGGGCGCCTGTAATCCAGCTACTAGGGGAGGCTGAGGCAGGAGAATCGCTTGAACCTGGGAGGCGGAGGTTGCAGAGAGCTGAGATCAGGCCACTGCACTCCAGTCTGGGAGACACAGCGAGATTCTACCTCCAAAAACAAACAAACAAAAAAATACAGGAAAATAACTTCCAATTTAGAATTCTATACCCAGCCAAACTAAATATACAAGTGTCAGAATAAGATATTTTCTGATCTGCAAGCTTAAAAAAAAAGTTACCTCCCAGGTACTCTTTCTTGGGAGGCTACCAGAGAATGTGCTCCAGGAAAAAGGAAGACAATTCAGGAAACAGGGTCTAAAACATGAGAAAACAAAGAAAAATGTTCTGGATTTGGAGAAGAGAAGTCCCAAGAACTCAGCTGTATAGCAGTAGAAGAATGAAGGGCTTCAAATGATTTCTTTAAAAAGTTTTAGAATTTAGGAACAAATTATAAGTATACAGAAAGCAGGTGGGCACAGTGGCTCACACCTGTAATCCCAGCACTTTGGGAGGCCAAGGCAGGTGGGTCACCTGAGGTCTGGAGTTCGAGACCAGCCTGGCCAACATAGTGAAACCCTGTCTCTACTAAAAATACAAAAAAAATTAGCCAGACATGGTGGCAGGCACCTGTAATCCCAGTTACTTGGGAGGCAGAGGTTGTAGGGAACCGAGATCGTGCTATTGCACTCCATCTGGGCAACAGTGCAAGACTCTGTCTCAAAAAAAAAAAAAAAAAAGATACACAGAAAGCCAAACAAATTAAAAGGATGCATTACTGCATTATTCCCTGACTTCACCACCATGCAATACACCAATGTAGCAAAATTTCACTTGTACCCCATAAATACAAATTTAAAAACAGTAAAATAAAGGATGCACCATTATGCTAATAAAAGTCAAAAGGCTATACAGGGTATATTTATCCTTCGATTTAAAAAATGGAAGAGGACTGTTTTTAACACGACAAAAAACAAAATTAAACAAAACATATATAATTGTATAATATACGGCCCTGCTGTAAACAATAATGCTAACATCATAATGTAAATACTTAACAACAGCCAAAACTGTGATGTAACTACATTGGTAGAATAGTGGAGACGAGTAAGAAGGAATCAAATGTGTGAATTAAATCCTAGTCTTTTCCGAGAGCGAAGAAAATAGAAGTACCTAAAAGTGAAAAGAAATAGCTTTATAACCATGTGATTTAGAAATACTGGCTCTCCTGTTTCCTGGATTCTTCTCTTGCAAAAGAAATAGCTAAGTATGGACACTGAACAGCATTGGGAGTATAGAACTTAGAGGTGCAAAGCGGGCAGTGCACTGCTGTTCTTTTGTTACAAGCCTCATGATACTCAGAGACCTAATCACAGTCCAAACACTTGACTTCACAAGCAATTTCTTCACTATTTCTGCATTGTCTTACAAGGCATTTACTCTCATTTAAAAATAATAATTTGGGGCTGGACACAGTGGCTTACGTTCATAATCCCAGCACTCGGGAGGCCAAAGCAGACCCATTGCTTGATCCCAGGAGTTTTAAGACCAGCCTGGGCAACATGGCAGAATCCCATCTCTACAGAAAAATACAAAAATAAGCTGCATGTGGTGGCATGCGCCTACAGTCCCAGATACTCCGGAGACTGAAGTGGGAGGACTGCTTGAGCCCAGGAGGTGGAGGTTTCAGTAAACCAAGTTTGCACCACTACACTCCAGCCTGGGCAACAGAAGCAAGACCCTGTGTTAAAAAAAAAAAATCATCAGAATTTTGCTTTCCTTGTGAACAGCTTGGCACTGTGATGAAAGTGCCACCATTCAGTTATCTTCACAGTTGAATTACTGGCAGGTATCACATGGGTTTTCTCTTGAAGTACTTGTGGTTTAACAGTTTACAGCAGTGATAATCTTTTACATCGTACCCTCTAAACTGTCAAGCTGTTTAGCAAATGTGACATTTCTAGACATTTACAGTTTCCACTGATTTTACTGTTTTTCAAAATAATTAAAGGCTAAATTCCATGAAGATAAATGTGCACCTTGTTTCTTTAATCCTAAGTGTAAGATATCTAATGCCTCAAAATATCATACTAAATGCAAGGGTCTCGTGCAATCTCACTGCAACCTCTGCCTCCTGGGCTCAAGTGATCCTCCCGCCTCAGCCCGGCCCCTTCCCCCTCCTGGCCCCCCACCCCCCACCACCACCAAGTAGCTGGGATTACAGGCATGCACCACCATGCCCAGATAATTTTTTGTATTTTTAGTAAAGATGGGGTTCCACCCATCTTGCCCAGGCTGGTCTTGAACTCCTGAGCTTAAAGAATCCGTCTAGCTTGGTCTCCCAAAGTGCTGGAATTACAGGTGTGAGCCACCACACTCGGTCTAAATAGATACCTTAAAGGATAATGAAGATAAAATACCTTGTTGGGTTATTTTGACAATGCATGTAAACCACTGAATACTTGCGTCTCCTTCAATGGGGTATGATTCAGTAAAATTGGGAGTACATTTTAGGGCTTGTGAATACAAAAACTTCCCATTGAAGTGAATGGCACATATATACATCTACATATATACATATATAGATATATATGTGTGTGTATATATACATGTATATGAATGAGACTTTATCCTAATCAGTTTTTCAGTATCAAATTACCTTTGAAAAGCAAGGGAAGGTTTATTTGACTTAAATGCCTAGGTTTCATAAATACTAATGCTTAGAATGAGGCTAAAACAAATAGTGCCTAATGAAAAAGCTAGTTAATCTGGCTGGGCGTGGCAGTTCACATCTGTAATCCCAGCATTTTAGGAGGCTGTGGTAGGCGGATCACGAGGTCAAGAGTTTGAGACCAGCCTGGCCAGCACGGTGAAACCTTGTCTCTACTAAAAATACAAAAACTAGCCGGGCATGGTAGCACACGCCTATAGTCCCAGGTACTCAGGAGGCTGAGGCAGGAGAATCACTTGAACCTGGGAAGCGGAGGTTGCAGTGAGCCGAGATCGTGCATTACACTCCAGCCTGGGCAACAGAGCAAGACTCCATCTCAAAAAAAAAAAAAAAAAAAGGCAGTGAATCTAAAGAAAAAATATAAAGTAACACTCAGGTGCATTTAGATATGCCAATAATCATAAAGGAAGCAATGACTGGCGTGTGGGAAATTGAACAGCATCCCACAACCCAGTCAGTCACCAGACTGCCAAACTGAAAGGTATCTAGGGATGGTGGGTCATGACCTGTAATGTGAGTTGCACGACCCTAGAGCCCAGGGTTTACTCAGTCTGTCCTTTCCTTCAACTCCTACTGATCATTCAGGGCCTTGTACGCCCATGGTAAGGAATCCAGAATTGATTCTATCAACCGCAATGAGATGAGGCTGGAGAGTTTTAAGCAAAGGATTTATAAGATCTGATTTGTATTAAGCATCAAATATGCTGATGAATATGAAAAGGCTCAGTAAACAAAGGTACCATCCCAGCATATTTTACTGCCTTGACATAGGGAAGAACAAAAGGAAGGGAAGAAAATAAGGCAAACTAAAATCCAAGTAGAATTGACCCATTATAAATCATGTGGCCAGTAGTCATGACCCAGGCTTTCCTTATGCCCCATTTAGGCAGATGGAGAAGATCAGGTCTGGTGGAAAAGGGAGAGGATTTTGGCTTTCAACATACTAAGTTTGAGATGCCCATTAGACATCAAAGTGGAAATGCTGAGAAGGCAATTGGATATACCTACCCACCCGGAGCTAAAAGGAGAAACAGGAATGGAAACAAACTTAGGATCCCTCAGAGTATAGAGCAGTTATTAATAACAATACAAGCTAATCTTTATAGCAGTAAGCAATGTACTTACAGCTGAGGAAGTATGTTTCAGTCACTATTTTAAGTGCTTTATACGTATAACTCACTTGGTCCTCACCACAACCTTGGAAAGTCAGGTCCTATGATACTTACTTTACAAATGAATAAACTTAGGCATAAACAGATCAAGTAACTTGCCTAAAGACACACAGTAAGTAAATACCAGAGCCAGGTTTCAAACCTAGGCAATTTGACTCTGGAACTTTTTAAAGCCATGAGATTGCTTGGCGAGTAAGTCTAGACATAAATTAGACTGAGGACACAGTATTTCAATTCAAGCCATTTCCTGAGTATCAAATGGCTGGCAAGGTTTCAGGCTCTGCAGATACAATGAAAAATAAGACACAGTCTCTTCCAGAAACCCAGTTTAATTAGCTACTAGCTGAGAGTAACTATTTACTAAACAACTATTACTATATGCCATACTGGTTAAGCTTTTAAAACATATTATTTCATTTAATCCTCCTAACAACTTTATGGGATAGATGCTATCATCACCTCTTTAGAAACAAGGAAGCTGAAGTTAAAAGAGGTTAAGTAACTTAACCTTGGCCACTCTGCTAGGACTCAATTCAGGTCCACCTTACCTTAAAATCTGATTATTTTCCCAAGGAAATTCCATCATATGCTACACCACAGATGATCCTCGAGGACATTACGTTAAGTAAAATAAGCCAATCACAAAAAGACAAATACCGTGTTATTATACTGGGGTTATCTAAACTAGTCAAACTCATAAACAGAAAGAAGAATGGTTACCAGGGACCGGGAGAGAGAGAAATGGGGAGTTGTTCAATGGTAGTTTCAGATCTGCAAGACGAAAAAGTTCTGGAATCTGTTTCACAACAATGGGAATATACTTCACATTACTTAACTATAGACTTTTTCCCCCCCCCCTAAAGATACAAGGTTTCACCATGTTGCCCAGGCTGGTCTCAAACTCCTGGGCTCAAGCAATCCGCCCACCTCATCCTCCCAAAATGCTGGGATTACAAGCATAAGCCACCACAATGGGCCTGACCTCTACCCTTATAAATGGTTAAGATGGTAAATTTTATGTTTACATATATATATTTACATATGTATATAGCTTGAGGCAGGGTCTCATTCCGTTGCCCAGGCTGCAGTCTAATGGTGAGATCATGGCTCACTGCAGCCTTGACTTGCCAAGCTCAAGCGATCCTCCCACCTCAGCCTCCTGAGCAGCTGGGACTACACGCATGCATTCCCACACCTGGTTATTATTATTATTATTTTTTTGTAGTAGAGATGGGCTCCACTACATTGTCCAGGCTTGACTCAAACTGGTTCAGGTGATTCTCCCATCTTGGTCTCCCAAAGTGCTGGGATTACAGACATAAGCCAATGTACCTGGCCTATATTATATATTTGTTTACTACAATTAAAAAATTTTGGCCAGGCACAGTGGCTCACACCTGTAATCCCAGCACTTTGGGAGGCCAAGGCAGGCGGATCATGATGTAAGGAGTTTAAGACCAGCCTGACCAACATGGTGAAACCCTGTCTGTATTAAAAATACAAAAATTAGCTGGGTGTGGTGGCATGCGCCTGTAATCCCAGCTACTCAGGAGGCTGAGGCAGGAGAATTGCTTGAACCCAGGAGGTGGAGGTTGCAGTGAACCGACAGCCTGGGCAACAGAGCAAGACTCCGTCTAAAAAATTTTTAAAAAAAGAATTTTATTCTGGTCTTTTCCTACTATACCACATGCCATAACGGTATAAAAATATGGGTAATCTGGGCAACATAGTGAAACCCTGTCTCTACCAAAGATACAAAAATTAACAGGGTGTGGAGGTACACGCCTGTAGTCCCAGCTACCAGGGAGGCTAAGGTGGGAGGATCACTTGAGCCCAGGAAGTTGAGTGTGCCACAGCACTCCAGCCTGGGTGACTGAGTAAGACCGTGCATCAAAAAAAAAAAAAGCGTAAGCAAATAATTTATTCTGCAGGATGGGAGAGAGGAGAGGAAGGGCACAGCATGACATAAATTTTTTTAAAAAACTAAGAATATCAGTTATTTGAAAGATGAAGGTCCCCATTTTATCCTCACATTTTATCCAGGCAGGGGGTCTCTATCTCAGCCTCTGAAATAGCTCCCATACCTATATACAACCATCAGTTACCACAATAACCTGCCTAAACCAGGCTCCAGAATATTCCAGTAGCCTTGTATCTGGTGAGCTTTTTTTTTTTTTTTTTTTTGAGATTAAAGTCTCACTGTCACCCAGGCTGGAGTGCTGGAGTGCAGTGGCGTGATCTCAGCTCACAACCTCCACCTCCCAGGTTCAAGCAATTCTCCTGCCTCAGTCTCCAGAGTAGCTGGGATTACAGGTGCATACCACTACGCCCGGCTAATTTTTGTATTTTTAGTAGAGACGGGGCTTCGCCATATTGGCCAGACTGGTCTTAAACTCCTGACCTCAGATGATCCACCCGCCTCGACCTCCCAAAGTACTAGGATTACAGGCATGAGCCACTGTGCCCCGCCTCTGGAGAGCTTTTCTAGGCTCCTGGCATTCTAAGTCATTCGGCACTGGAAACAAATTAAGGTGCCTAAATTGCCTCATTTATTATGCTAAAGAATTTCTGTGGCTCCCCATTACTCTCAGAACACTGATTATCAGGATGGGTGTTTAGGAACATACCACTTAGCCTTTCTGAGCCTCAGTTTCCTCATCCATATTAACAAATGAGTCTTGAAGCATAACTCAAAAGCTTGAGCATTAAATAAAGATAACATATGCCTTGCACCATACTTGTTCTAAATTTATGTGCTCACTAAAAGTTAGTCCTCTTTCTGCCTGCCTCTACACACCCAGCTCAGTAAGGTATCTTAGCCTAAGAAGGAAAGACCAAGTATTTCTTTTTTTTTTTTTTGAGACAGGGTCTCACTCCATCAATCTCCGCCTCCCAGGCTCAGGTAATCCTCCGACCTCATCCTCCCACAGGCACGCACCACCCCACACCCGGCTAATTTTTTTGTAGAGACAGGATTTTGCAGTGTTGCTTGGGCTGGTCTCGAATTCCTGGACTCAAGCGATCTGCCTGCCTGGGCCTCCCAAAGTGCTGGGATTACAGGGTCTTAAGTCAGGTAGAGAACACCACAAGGGGGAAAAAGGCCGCTCATCTATGGTTGTGTGATGGCCACGAAAACATCTCTCACAACTGCTCCTTTCGTCCACAATCCTCCATACACACAGACCACCTAGCCTTTCTTTTATATCCTTTTCGTCACTTGAGGAAGTGATATTTAAATAAAATTTAAACAAAGTTACACTGTGAAAAGTCTCACTCCCATTTTCTCCCCCTTTAGCCCAATTCCCACCTCACTCCCACCAACCACTTTTATTAGTTTGAGTACCCTTCAAACTTCCTTTACGAAAAAGCTGTCTTTAAATAAAACTACTGTTTTACAGGTGTTAGCAAGGTTTGGGGTGGGGGAGGGTGGAAGAAGTAGGAAACTAGGTCCTATTCAACCTGGTTTACCCTAAAGCAGTGTCCTTCGCTCACTCAAAAATAGCAATAATCATATGTTGGACACCTGTTATAAATCAGATGCTTAATATGAACTACCTTCAGCCCTTACTATGCACCAGAAATGCACCAACGCTTTACACAGTTGCCCCCTTTGATCTCCACAACAATCTTAAAACGTAGGTTACTAATTCTCATCTTCATCTTGCAAGTGAGGAAACTGAGGCACAGAAAGGTCATCTGCCCAAGCAAGAGAGAGAAGCAGGGCTTTGAACCCAGGCCTGACTCCAGAGTCCCTCTTAACCATGACGCTCTGCACTGGCAAACCAGATACAGTCTGTGCACCCGCTGGAACTCGGCCTAGTGTGGGAGACAGGCGAGAAAAAGGCAGACAACAAAGAAATACGAAATTATAGACTAAGAAAGTAATGTAAACGAAATAAATTCGCGGCTGTGACAGAGTAACAATGGGGACCTACTTTAGAAAGGGGAAGGAATGTCAAGAAAAGGCCTGAGAAAATGACATTTATGAAACGCTTGGGAACCATTTGGGGGCTGCAATGATGACCCCCCTCCCCCATGCCCAATACACAGGGGAGAAACTCGAGGCCCACAGAGGCTATAACAAACTCGCCAGGGTCCCCCAGACGTGTAGACGTGGCGCAAGGAAGGGAGGATCCAGAAACTGGGCCCAGCGTTCGTACACGCCATCAGTGCCCACAGCAGCCAAGCCCCGCTCGGCCCCTGACAAGGGACAGCAAGCCAGCTGCTTCCCACGGCCCCGCTGCGGCTGAGAGCGTCCGGGCAGCTCACAAGGAGTCCTTGCGGCCAGCCAAAAGGGGTCTGGCCCGTCCAGCGGCGGCCTGGAAAGGCCTCTTCCCCGGCACCCCGCCAGCTCCCGCCTGGTCCGCCCCGCCCCGCCCCTCCTGGTCCAGCCTCGTACCTGCACCGCCCGGACCAGGCCCCGGCCGGTCAGCTGGCCCTGCCGCAGCTGCAGCAGAATGTTACCGGGCCGCGGCCGGCCGCCCCATCCGCCCCAAGCCGCCACTGTGGCTGCCGACCGTCGCCCACGGCCGGCTCCGGACCCAGCCGCTGCCGGCGCCGCCGCCATGTCTCCTCGTCGGACAAACAGGAAGCAAGCGGCCTCGGGGCCGCGGAGATTTCTACGGGGCGGCGGAGGGGTCGCCGCAGCGCCCCCAGTGGGCTGTCGGCGGAGGCGCAAGCCGCGTGGCAGGACAGTGCGCGGCGCAGAGGCTGCTGGGAAATGTAGTCCTGCGCGGCCGCAGGGCAGGTGGGAAAAGAGATGTGGCCTTTCCTGCACTGCTGGTTTCTCTGGCCCCGGGGCCCAGCATTTCGGCGAAATCTCCAGAGGTCTGAGACCAGTCCCTGCGTGTGCACTCTCCCATTTTTCTCGCCCGTTTGGGGAGGATGCAGGCAGCTGGCCAATAAATGATCCTGGGCTTCAGGTCAGGAATCAGGCCCTGGAGTCCGCTTCCTGCCTGCTTCTCTCTACACGTGACTCGCTGCGGACGTCGACTAAGTCATCGCACTCTGCCCCTGCGCCTGTGTCCTCGTCAGGTTACTCCATCTATAGATCCTGGGAGCCTGATCAATCAGTAGTTTCTGGGGCTTTCTCTGCGCCTGACACCATACCATGTCTGGGGGAAAGGGAGGGTGTCTGGGATACAGCAGTGAGCAGAAAGGCCTAAGACCCTTTATCACGAGATGCAGGTTACAGGGGAAGACAGCAGATCCATACACAAAGAAACGCAGTCTCAAACTGGATAAGTTGTGTAACTGGATAGGTTGTTGTGAAATTAAATAATGGAAGGGAAAGGGATTAGTAAATTGTGACATCACATTCTCTGTTAGATGAAAACCCTGTCCTAATTTCTATCCACCAGATAGCATGTTGTCTCTACTATGAGCCCAAATACTCATTTTTTCAGCTAACTTCTGTGGCAGGATGGCACTGACTCCCCCCACCCAACACACACACACTTTTTCCCTTCCTAGCAGGGGGCTTGTAATAAAAATGAAAGAGGAGAGCTAAGTGTGATATAAGAAGGAATGGTGAAGAGTGTGACTCAAAACTAAGATGACTGTAACTTACTACTCAAACCAGAACACTTTAAAGAATGAAAAGACACAATAAATAATTACACTGGGATGGTAGGCATAAAAGGGACTCTCCCAGGTGAACTGGCACTATGGTTACCATCCTCACACCCCATCTAAAAGGAGTGGACTCACCATCCATCTTCATAGAACTAGAAAAAAAAATCCTAAAATTCATATGGAACCAAAAAAGAGCCTGCATATTCAAAGCAAGACTAAGCAAAAAGAATAATTCTGGAGGCATCACACTACTTAACTTCAAACTATACTGTAAGGCCATAGTCACCCAAAGAGCATGGTACTGGTATAAAAATAGGCACATAGACCAATGGAACAGAATAGAGAACACAGAATAAAGCCAAATACTTATAGCCAACCGATCTTCGATAAAGCAAACAAAAACATAAAGTGGAGAAAGGACATCCTATTCAACATCTGGTGATAACTGGCAAACCACATGTAGAAGAATGAAACTGGATCCTCATGTCTCACCTTATTCAAAAAGAAACTCAGCTGGGCGCAATGGCTCCCACCTGTAATCCCAGCACTTTGGGAGGCCAAGGCAGACAGATCACTTGAGGTCAGGAGTTTGAGACCAGCCTGGCCAACATGGTGAAACCCCATCTCTACTAAAAATATAAAAATTAGTTGGCTGTGGTAGTGGGTGCCTGTAATCTCAGCTACTTGGGAGGCTGATGCAGGAGAATCACTTGAACCCAAGAGGCAGAGGGTGCAGTCAGCCAAGATCATGCCACTGCACTCCAGCCTGGGCAACAGAGACTGTCTCAAATGATAATAATAATAATAATAATAATAATAATAATAATAAAAAAACAACTCAAGATGAATCAAGGACTTAAATCTAAGACCTGAAACCATACAAATTCTAGAAGATAACATCGGAAAAACCCTTCTAGATTTTGACTTCAGCAAATACTTCATGACCAAGAACCCAAAAGGAAATGCAACAAAAACAAAGATAAATAGATGAGACTTAATTAAACTAAAAAGTTTCTGTACAGCAAAAGAAACAATCAACAGAGTAAACAGACAACCCACAGAATGGGAGAAAATCTCCTCAATCTATACATCCACCAGAGGACTAATATCCAGAATCTACAAGGAACTCAAACAAATCAGCAAGAAAAAACAATCTCATCAAAAAGTGGTCTAAGGGCATGAACAGACAATTCTCAAAAGAAGATATACAAATGGCCAACAAACATATGAAAAAATGCTCAACATCACTAATTATCAGGGAAATGCAAATCAAAACCATAATGCCATACCACCCTACTCCTGCAAGAATGACCATAATAAAAAAAAAATAGAAGTCAGTGTGGATGTGGTGAAAAGGGAACACTTATACTTCTGGCAGGAATATAAACTAGTACAACCACTGTGGAAAACAATATGGAGATTTGTTAAGGAACTAAAAGTAGAACTACCATTTGATTCCAGCAAGCCCACTACTGGTTATCTACCCAGAGGAAAATAAGTCATTAAATGGAAAAGATACTTGCACATGCGTGTTTACAGCAGCACAATTCGTAATTGCAAAAATATGGAACCAGCCCAAATGCCCATCAATCAATGAATGGATAAAGAAATTGTGGTATGTATATACCATGGAATACTACTCAGCCATAAAAAGGAACAAAATAATGGCATTTGTAGCAACCTGGAGACCATTATTATTATTATTATTTTGAGATGGAACCTTGCTCTGTTACCCAGGCTGGAGTGCAGTGGCATGATCTTGGCTCACTGCAACCTCTACCTCCCAAGTTCAAGCAATTCTCCTGCCTCAGCCCCGCAAGTAGCTGAGATTACAGACACTTGCCACCACACCCAGTTAATTTTTGTATTTTATTAGAGATGGAGTTTCACCATGTTGGCCAGGCTGGTCTCAAACTCCTGACCTCAAGTGATCTGCCCACCTTAGCCTCCCAAAGTGCTGGGATTACAGGTGTGAGCCACCGCACCGAAGCTGGAGACCATTATTCTAAGTGAAGTAACTCAGGAATGAAAAACCAAACATGGTATGTTCTCATTCATAAGTGGGAGATAAGCTATAGGGATGCAAAGACATAAGAATGATATGATGGACTCTGGGGACTTGGAGGAAAGGGTGGGATTGGGGTGAGGGATAAAAGACTATAGACTGGGTACAGTGTACACTGCTTAGGTGATGGGTGCATCAAAATCTCAGAAATCACCACCGAAGAACTTATTCATGTAACCAAACACCACCTGTTCCCCAAAAACCTATTGAAATAAAATAATAGAAATAAAAGGATTGGTCTTTACTCACCTCCAGCAGATTGCTGCCAGATCTTCTGGTCTTTACAGAAAAGCCAAAAATCAGAGTTTTTATGTGAAATTCCCCAATTCTGGGGGAAACAAGCAAGTGATATTCTGTAAAAGAGTCAATATCCAGAATTTATGAAGAATGACTATCTCCTTTTCCTGGAGTTTTTATCCCCAGGCAAATCTCTGAATGGCTTGCTTGCTCATCACCAGATCTCTGCCCAGCGACAATTCTTCCCTGACCACCTATTGTAGTGGTATAGTAGATCTCTCTCTTATTTATTTATTTATTTATTTTGAGATAGAATCTCTCTCTGTCGCCCAGGCTGGTGCGATCTTGGCTCATTGCAACCTCCGCCTCCTGGGTTCAAGCGATTCTCCTGCTTCAGCCTCCTGAGTAGCTGGGACTACAGGCACCTGCCACCATGCCCAGTTAATTTTTGTATTTTTAGTAGAGACTGGGTTTCACCATGTTGGCCAGGCTGGTCTCGATCTTCTGACCTCGTGATCCATCTGCCTCGGCCTCCCAAAGTGCTGGGATTACAGGCATGAACCACCACACCCGGCCTAGTAGATCTCTTATGCTCTTCGTCTTATTACCTGCTTTTTATTTTTTAGTTTTTTACATGTCATTGACTTGAAGCTCAGCTACTTGCTTTAAAAAAACCACTTACCTCCACCTGACCTACAGTTGTCACGCCCTCCCCCTGACTAGAGTATAATTTTGATCTCTTTTGTTCTTTGCTGCATCCATCCCTAGCACCCACAATAGTACCTGGCACATAGTACATAGTATTTGTTGATGGGATCAACAGATTAGTTAACAGATTCATGAACTCCTACAAAATTACAAAGATAAGTCAAAGAATATACTAGAAAAATAAATAGGAACAAGCAGTTCAAAGGGAGAAAAATAGCTAGTAAATGTATAAAAAGATGCCTATCCCCAATATTACCAATAGTAGAATGCTGATGGTGAGAACATAAATTAATATATACCTTTCTGGAAAGCATTTTTTTAGCAATATGAATTGTCATAAAGAAATCCAAACTTTTTAACTTAATAATTATTCCTTTAGCCACACTGGAAGTTCTAGCCAGAACAATTAGTCAAAAAAAAAAAAAGAATTAAAAAGCATCCAAATTAGAAAGGAAGAATATCTCTGCAACATCTCTGTTTGCAGATGACATGATCTCATATGTAGAAAATCCTAAAAATTACACACACACACACACACACACACACACTGCTAGAACTCAAATTAAGTTTTAGGTTACAAAATCAACACACAAAAATCAGCTGCACCAGGTGCCTGTAGTCCTAGCTACTTGGGAGGATGAGTCTGTCTCTTAAAAAAAAAAAAAAAAAAAAAAAAAAAAAAAAAAGTCAGTTGTGTGTCTATACACTGGCAATGAACAATCTTAAAAGGAAATTAAGAGAATAATCCATTTACAACAGCATCAAAAGGAATAAAATCCTTAGGAATAAACTTAACCAAGGAGGCAAAAGACTTATACATTGAAAATATAAAATATTACTGAAAGAAATTAAAGGCCCAAGTAAATGGAAAGACATTCTGTGCTCATGGATTAAAAGACTTAATATTGTTAAAGTGTCCATCAATTAAAGCAATATACAGACTCAAGGCAATCTCTATTAAAATCCCAATGGCGGCCGGGCGCGGTGGCTCAAGCCTGTAATCCCAGCACTTTGGGAGGCCGAGATGGGGGGATCACGAGGTCAGGAGATGGAGACCATCCTGGCTAACCCGGTGAAACCCCGTCTCTACTAAAAATACAAAAAAAAAAAAAAAAAAAAAAAAAAAAAA
>NC_045453.1:7889871-7899753 GCF_002776525.5 Piliocolobus tephrosceles
AAAAAAAAAAAAAAAAAAAAAAAAAAAAAAAAAAAAAAAAAAACTAGCAGGGCGAGGTGGCGGGCGCCTGTAGTCCCAGCTACTCCCGAGGCTGAGGCAGGAGAATGGCGTGAACCCGGGAGGCGGAGCTTGCAGTGAGCTGAGATCCGGCCACTGCCACTGCACTCCAGCCCAGGCGACAGAGCAAGACTCCGTCTCAAAAAAAAAAAAAAACAAAAAAAACAAACAAAAAAAACCCAATGGCACTTTTTGCAGAAATAGAGAAAAAAAAATCTTAAAATTTATGTGGACTCTCATGCCAGGCACGGTGGTTCAAGCCTGTAATCCCAGCACTTTGTGAGGCCGAGGTTGGTGGATCATGAGGTCAGGCGATCGAGACCATCCTGGCTAACACGGTGAAACCCCGTCTCTACTAAAAATAGAAAAAAATTAGCCGGGCGTGGTGGCGGGCGCCTGTAGTCCCAGCTGCTTGGGAGGCTGAGGCAGGAGAATGGCGTGAACCCGGGAGGTGGAGGTTGCAGTGAGCTGAGATCGTCCCACTGCACTCCAGCCTGGGCGACAGAGCGAGACTCTGCCAAAAAAAAAAAAAATTCATGTGGACTCTCAAAGGACCCCAAACAAAGTCAGAGGCCTCATATTTCCTAATTACAAAACATATTACAGTGTTATAGTAATCAAAACAGTGTGGTACTAGTACAAAGTCAGACATACGGGCCAATAGAATAGAATAGAGGACCCAGAAATAAGTCCTCACTCATATGGTCAAATGATTGTCAACAAAGATTCCAAAACCACACAATGGGGAAAGGACAGTCTCTTCAGCAAATGATATGGAAATGCAAAAGAATGAAGATGGATCCTTATGCTATATGCAGAACTAAAATGAATTAAAGACCGAAATATATGACGTAAAACTGTAAAATGTCTAGATGAAAACATAGAGGAAAATCTTCATGATGTTGGATTTGGCAATGATTTCTTGGATATGACTCCAAAAACGCAAGCAACAAAAACAAAAATAGACAAATGGGACTACATTAAACTTAAAAACTTTTGTTCATCAAAGGACACAATCAACAGGTGAAAAGAAGCCGATGGAATATGAGAAAATATTTGTAAATCATGTATCTGATAAGCAGATAATATCCAGAATATGTAAAGAATTCCTACACCTTAACAACAACAACAAAAACAAATAACCAGATTTTTAGGTTGGGCAAAAGACTTATATGAATAGACTTATCCCCAAAGAATACACACAAATGTGCAAGTAACATATGAAAAGGTACTCAACTTCACTAATCATTAGAGAAATGCAAACAAAAACTACAATGAGTTATCACCTTATGCTCATTGGGATGTCCACTATCAAAACAAAACAAAAAAAACAAAAAAAAAAAAAAAAAAAAACAAACAGAAAATAACATGTGTTGGCAATGATGTGGAGAAATTGGAAACCATAGGCACTGCTGGTGGGAATGTAAAATGTTTCCATAGAAAACAGTGTGGAGGTTCCTCAAAAAATTAAAACTCGAATTAGCATATGATCCAGCAATCCCATGTCTGGGAATATATCTGAAAGAATTGAAAACAGGATCTCAAAGAGATATCTGAAAATCCACATTCATACCATGATTGTTAACAATAGTCAAGTGGTAGAAACAACACAAGTATCCATCAATAGATGAATGAATAAACAAAATGTGATATATACATACACATTTGAAAAGGCAGGAAATCTCATCACATCTTACAGCACAGATGATCCTTGAGGATACTGTGCTAAGTGAAATAAGCCAATCACAGAAAAATAAATACTACACGATTCCACTTATATGAGTTATCTAAAGTAGTCAAACTCATAGAAAGTAGAAGGGTGATTACAGGGGCTGCAGGGAGTGGAAAATGGG
This sequence comes from Piliocolobus tephrosceles, assembly GCF_002776525.5. Taxonomy (NCBI): domain Eukaryota; kingdom Metazoa; phylum Chordata; class Mammalia; order Primates; family Cercopithecidae; genus Piliocolobus; species Piliocolobus tephrosceles. Next base: position 7,891,782 of record NC_045453.1, read on the forward strand.
AAGTTGTTCAATACATATAGAGCTTCAGTGTTGCAAGCTGAAAAAATCCTAGAGATGGGTGTACAAAATAAAGCAAATTATAAAGGAATAAGTAGATTTCTGATCCCATAAATGTATAATTATGGCTGGGCACACTGACTTATGCCTGTAATCCCAGCACTTTGGGAGGCAAAGGCGGGTGGTTCACTTGAAGTCAGGAGTTCAAAACCAGTCTGGCCAACATGGCAAAACCCCATCCCTACTAAAAAATACAAAAATTAGCTGGGTGTGGTGGCTTGTGCCTGTAGTCCCAGCTACTCAGGAGACTGAGACAGGAGAATCACTTGAACATGGGAGGCAGAGGTTGCAGTGAGCAGAGATTGTGTCACCGCACTCCAGCCTGGGCGACAGAGCAAGACTCCGTCTCAAAAAAAAAAAAAAGAAAAGAAAAAAAAGCATAATTAGATATTCCTACTCTGTGTGTTCATATGCACAACCTGAAAGAAGTGTCACCAAAAATGTTAACTATGGTTTTCACAACATAGACAGATTTCAGGTGATTTTTATGTCATTAACATTGAGACAGAGTAGGGACTCCTCTTAGGGGCCTGCAGGTCCCACAAACACGGAAATAAAGAAACATCTTGAGTTCCTTCAAGGGAATTTCCAGGCAACTAGCTAGCCTTGAGAAGTAAAAGAGCAACTTGATAGGCAAGAAGGTAATAGTAGCTTAAAACAATAGCCAAAGCCCAGGTGCTGTGTCTCACGCCTGTAATCCCAGCACTTTGGAGGCTGACGTGGTTGGATCGCGAGGTCAGGAGTTTGAGACCAGCCTGGCCAACATGGTGAAACCCTGTCTGTACCAAAAATGCAAAAATTAGCTGGGCGTGGTGGCACGCACCTGTAGTCCCAGCTACTTGGGAGGCTGAGGCAGGAGAATCACTCAAACCTGGGAGACAGAGGTCGCAGTGAGCCAAGATCACGCCACCGCACTCCAGTCTGATGGCAGGATGAGACTCCATCTCAAAAAACAAAAAACAAAAAAAAACAAAAACAAAAACAAAAGCCAAAGAAGTTACAGTCAGGAGATATTTTGTTCCCTATAGAAACTGAAAATAATATCTAAAAATTTGTCCCTGAGTGTTGTTTCTCAGAAACTCGAACCCTCACCAAATGGATCTGCTGATAAGCAAACCTCAGATAAGGGAGAGCTGAGGACTAAACTTTGACTTCTATTTTTTGTTCTAAATTTCTTCCTAAGGGGGCTGGAGGAGGGCACGACCATAAGTTAGAGCTAACATTCTTCTCTGTGGATCCCAAATTTTTAGACAAAGCTTTACCGCCTTAACCAATCACAAGTCAGAAAATCTTTGAATCCCCTTGTTGGCCCCAGTTGGAGACATCCTGTCTTTTTAGGTGGAACCAATATACAGCCCCCATGTATTGATTTATGACTTCACCTGTAGCCTCTGCCCTCCTGCCATTAAAAACCTATAAGCTGGCCGGGCGCGGTGGCTCTCACCTATAATCCCAGCACTTTGGGAGGCCGAGGCAGGTGGATCACCTGAGGTCAGCAGTTCAAGACCAGCCTGGCCAAAATGGCAAAACCCTGTCTCTACTAAAGATACAAAACTTGGCCAGGCATGGTGGCACGTGCCTGTAATCCCAACTACTCGGGAAGCTGAGGCAGGAGAATCGCTTGAACCCAGGAGGCAGAGGTTGCAGTGAGCTGAGATTGCACCACTGCACTCCAGCCTGGGCAACAGAGCAAGGCTCTGTCTCAAAAAAAAAAAAGGCCGGGCGTGGTGGCTCACGTCTGTAATCCCAGCACTGTGGGAGGCCGAGGCGGGCGGATCACAAGGTCAGGAGATCGAGACCACGGTGAAACCCCATCTCCACTGAAAATACAAAAAATTAGCCGGGCGCGGTGGCGGGTGCCTGGAGTCCCAGCTACTCAGGAGGCTGAGGCAGGAGAATGGCGTGAATCCGGGAGGCGGAGCTTGCAGTAAGCCGAGATCGCGCCACTGCACTCTCAGCCTGGGGGACAGAGCAAGACTCTGTCTCAAAAAAAAAAAGCTGAGTATCTCTCACCACCAGAGGACGCAGTACGCCTCCCACCAGAGGCCCGTTGATGTCAATTTTAATCAGCACTAGAAAAAAAATGAAGCTCCCAAACTGGCTAATTTTTTTCCATCGTAATCCCAAATGACTTAACCAAACATGATGATGCTATTCAGAGAACATTCTCTCTTGTAAATAAATAGCCAAACTCATCTCAGTTGGGCAGACAGATTTTCTGGGACTTTTTTTTTTTTTTTTTTTTAAGTCTTGCTCTGTGGCCCAGCCTGGAGTACAGTGGTGTGATGATAGCTCACTGCAGCTGCCAAGCTCCTGGGCTCAAGCAATCCTCCTGCTTCAGCCTCCCAAAGTGCTGGGATTACAGGTATGAGTCATGGCACCCTGCCAAGAAGTCATTTTAATCAAAGCAACTGGCACAGTTATATCAGGCCACGGTAACAGCTGTCCCATGCAACCATGCATCATCCTGTGGTGTCATTTTTTACAGTAATTTTTTTTTTTTACATTACATTTCTAATGTACAACCTCTCAATGATTTGTCTTTCAAATGTTTGTTAAGTACTACCTTACGTGCCAGGCACTGCTATAGGTGCTGTGGATATTGTGCTAAATAAAAGAAACAAAATTCCCTGTTCTCGTGGGGCTTATACTTCTGGGTAAGATCTACCCTTTGTTGAGCACTTACCACTGGCCAAGCACTTTCTTTGCACTATCTTATTCTTTTCACAGCTTTCTGGAGAAGTTTTTCAAATCTACAGAAAAGTTGAAAGATACACCATGAACACTCATATACCCTTTGCTTAGACTTGCCAACTACTAAAACTGTATTTTATCTTTCTCTCTCTGTGTGTGTATATATATGTATATATAGCTCTTTCCATATATGTATCTCTGTCTCTATTTATACTTCATTTATATGTAGAGAGGGTTTTTGTTTGTTTGTTTTGATGTAAGCCACTGCACCCAACCTGCTGAGCCATTTTTTGCTTAAGCATTTGAAAGTAAATTATAGATATTATGACACTTCACTGCACATTTTAGAATGTATCCCCTAAGATCAACGACATGCTCCTAAAAACTATGATACTATCACACCTAAAAAATTTAATATTGATATAATTTATCTTTTTATTTATTTGTTCTTTTGAGACAGGGTTTCACTCTTGTTGCTCAGGATGGAGTGCAATGGCGCGATCTCGGCTCACCACAACCTTGGCTCACTGCAACCTCTGCCTCCCGGGTTCAAGCTATTCCCCTGCCTCAGCCTCCCAAGTAGCTGGGATTACAGGCATGCGCCACCACACCTGGCTAATCTGTATTTTTAGTAGAGACGGGGTTTCTCCATGTTGGTCAGGTTGGTCTTGAACTCCTAACCTCAGGTGATCGGCCCGCTTCGGCCTCCCAAAGTGCTGAGATTACAGGCATGAGCCACCACACCCAGCCTTTTCTTCTTTTTTCAGATGGAGTCTTGCTTTGTAGCCCAGGCTGGAATACAGTGGTGTGATCTCGGCTTTCTGCAACCTCTGACTCCCAGGTTCAAGCGATTCTCTTGCCTCAGCCTCCCGAATAGCTGGGTTTACAGGCACCCACCACCACACCCAGCTGATTTTTGTATTTTTAGTAGAGATTGGGTTTCACCATGTTGGCCAGGCTGGTCTCGAACTCCTGACGTCAAGTGATCTGCCCACCTCGGCCTCTCAAACTACTGGGATTACAGGCGTAAGCCACTGCGCCTGGGCATTATTTATCCTATAATCCATATTCAAATATCTGCAATTATCCCCCAAATGTCCCTTACAGTCTCTTCCCCCCAGTCCAGAGTTCAATAAAGGGTCATGTATGCATTTGAAAGCTATGTCTTGTTACTATCTTTTAGTCTAGAAGAGTCTCTCATCTCTTTTGTCCTTTCAGGATATTGACCATTGTACTGAATATCCTGCCATCTGGATCTGCTTTATTGTTTTCTCATGATTTGGTTAGGATTAAGTTTTTATGGCTAGAATATTAAACAGGTGATGGTATGCTTTCCCACTGCTTCATATCAGAAAGAAATATTGTAAATGTGTCCCATTATTGATGATGCTAAGTTTGATCTGTTGGGTAATATGTCTTCATTGGAAAAGTACATTTTGGGGTTAATAAGTAATCTGCGGCCTTCAAGACTATGAGACTGTCTTATTCTCCATCCACCTTTCACCCAGTAGTGTTTGTGTTTGTTTGTTTTGAGATGAAGTCTCGCTCTGTCACCCAGTCTGGAGTGCAGTGGCACAATTTCAGCTCACGGCAACCTTCTCTTCTTCTTCTTCTCTTGCCTCAGCCTCCCTCCTGAGTAGCTGGGACCACAGGCACGAGCCACTTCACATGGCAATTTTTTTTTTCCTTTAGTAGAGACGGGGTTTCACCATATTGGCCAGGTTAGTCTGGAACTCCCAACCTCAGGTGATCCACCTGCCTCGGCTTCTGAAAGTACTGGGATTACAGGCGTGAGCCACCGCGCCCGGCCCTCACCCGCTAGTTTTTAATCAGCCCTTGATGAACCCTCCCTGGATGATTATGCTGGTGGTTGCAAAACGGTGACTTTCTAATTCTACCACTGCTTCCTCTTTTATTAGGTAATATTCCCCCCCAAAAGGAGCTCCCACCCTTTTTCTGGGGTATCACTATGGACTAATAACTTTTTTTTATGTGTTATAATCCATTACTATGGTTATTCTATTTTCTCTTGGTTTTATTAGGGTATCACTTACATAAAATGAAATGCATAGATATTAATATCTAATCCGATGAATTTTGACATATGTATATACTTGTGTAACCAACACCTTAATTTAACCAATACCCCCAATGGATATAGAAATTTCCATTACTCCAGAAAGTTCTCATGCACTTGTTACCTATTAACTCCAAAGGAGAAAAATGTACTTTTCCACTGTTCTAATTCTTATCATCATAGATTAATTCTGACTGCTCCATAACTTCATATAAATGGAACCATCTAATATATAGTCTTTTGTGTTTAACTTCTTTCACCAAGGATGATGTTTTCGAGATTCATCCACGTTGATCTGTACATCAGTGGTTCATTCATTTTTTTACTACTGGGAAGTCTATGGTCTTAGGAAATGATAGCCCAGGGCTGGGTGCAGTGCCTCACACCTGTAATTCCAGCCCTTTGGAAAGCTGAGGTGCAAGAATCGCTTGAAACCAGGAGTCTCTACAAAAATTTAAAAATGAGCTGGGCTTGGTGGCACACACCTGTAGTTCTAGCTACTTGGGAGGCTGAGGTGGGAGGACTGCTTGAGCCCAGGAGTTGGGGTCTGTAGTGAGCTATGATCCCACCACTGCACTCCAGCCTGGGTGACAGTGTGAGACCCTGTCTCTGAAAAAAGAAAAAAGAAAATGATACCCTAAGATAAAGGCTTCAGAAGCAGCTCTCCCTGACCTTCTCCTACCCTTCTGTCTCTGGCCTCTTATTCTCCCCTGAGGCTAGTCATGGAAACTAGAATCCCTCTTCCCCAAGGCCGGGCTTAGAAACCAGAAACTGGCGGGGCGCAGTGGCTCAATCCTGTAATCCCAGCTCTTTGGGAGGTCGAGGCAGGCGGATCGCCTGAGGTCAGAAGTTAGAGACCAGCATGGCCAACATGGTGATACCCCGTCTCTACTAAAAATACAAAAATTAGCCAGGTGTGGTGGCGCATGCCTGTAATCTCAGGTACTCGGGAGGCTGAGGCAGGAGAATCGCTTGAATGTGGGAGGCGGGAGTTGCAGTGAGCTGAGATTGTGACACTGCACTCCAGCCTGGGCACAAGAGCAAAACTCCGTCTCAAAAAAAAAGAAAAAGAAAAAGAAAAGACCAGAAACTTTCCTCCTTCCCCTTGCCAGCGGTGAAACCAAACCTACAAAAGATTACTCCAACTCCCTCCCCCTAAACCACACACACCTTTCTGTGCATAAACTGGCCATAAAGAAATTATCCGACCTACGTGGTTTGACCCCCATTCCAGAGAGGGTCCTGCTGCACACCCGGAAGGACGGACAAGAGCAAAACTGCCTCAAAAAAAAAAAAGAAAAAAAAATGTGTGTGTGTATTTCTCATTATTCTTTTTTGATGCTCAAATTGTCCCAAATTTGACCATTGGTGGTCCTTTCAAATTAATTCTTGTGTCGTCCTTGGGACAATCTTGATTTAAAATGGTCTCTGTGGGACTTAAACTTGTCCAACTATATGATCGGATCTGAGTTTAGAAAATACAGTGTCTCTAAATTTTTGTTGCAGTCTCCACAGATGTAGATTCTTAACTCATTCCCAAAGCTAGTCACTCCTTAATCTACAACAGCCATTCTTCAGCAACACTGAAGATCCTTTTATGATGTAAACTTGAAACCTCTTTCCCCAAATGATGCATGCATCCGACACATAGGCAGACACACACGTGCATGGACACACACACACAGGCAGACACACGTGCGTGCGCACACACACAGGCAGACACACACGTGCATGCACAGACACACAGGCAGACACACGTGCGTGGACACACACAGGCAGACACAGGCAGACACACACGTGTGTGCACACACACAGGTAATCACACATTCATGCACACACACACAGGCAGACACACACGTGTGTGCACGGACACACAAGCAGTCACACGTGCATGCACACACACACAGGCAGACACACACGTGCACACACACACAGGCAGACACACGTGCGCACACGCACACAGGCAGACACACATGTGCACGTGCGGACACAGACACACACGGGCGCGCACACACAGGCAGACACACACAGGCAGACATACACATATATTTTGCCAGTGGTTCTTGGATTGTTTACAGTGACCTCTAAATCGCTAAACACCTACTATGTATCAGAGATTGTGCTAGATGCAAAGAAACGCAAAGGGAAGAAAATAAGAAAATTAACATTTGAAAAAGACCTAGGCCCCATGTGGTGGCTCACACCTGACATCCCAGCACTTTGGGAGGCTGAGGCAGGAGGGTCACATGAGCCCAGGAGTTGGACACAAGCCCGGGCAACATAGTGAGACCTCATCTCTACAGATATATATATATATATGTATTTTTTTTTTTTTTTTTTTTTTTTTTAATTAGCCTGGCATGGTGGTGTGTGCCTGTGGTCCCAGCTACTTGGGAGGCTGAGGTGGGAGAATTGCTTGAGCCCTGCGGGCCAAGGCTGCAGTGAGCAGAGATTGCACAGTCCAGCCTGGGCAACAGAGCGAGACCCTGTCTCAAAAAGAAAAAGACCTACCATGTATGTTTCAGGCACTGTACCAGGTATTTGATACATGTCATCTTAACAAATATGCATAAAATAGAAATTTCATAAACTAACAAAGTATCACAGCATATTAGAATACATACTATTATACATAAAGGCATGTAGTCACTGAATTACATTCATTCACCAGGTATTTCTTGAAAACTTCTTATGTACAAGCTCTGTCCCAGGCGTTGGGGATGCATCTGCGAATAAGACAAATACAGCTTGTGCCTTATAGGGCCCAAGTGTAGTAGAGGAAGGCAGACACATAAGCAATTACCATCAGGGCTCCAACCCACACAAGCATTTTAAAAAATATATTATTGTAGAGACAGGTTCTCACTATGTTGCCCACGCTTGTCTCAAACTCCTGGCCTCCAGCAATCCTCTCACCTCTGCCTTTCAAAACATTGGGATTGCAGGCATGAACCACTGCGTCTGACCCAAAAATACGTTTCAAAAAGAAAAACAAAATCTAAAACCCACTACCTCTGAATCTGTACTACATTCTTTGGAAGCGCCTCACAGGTGACAAATTTGCATTGTCTTATATACAACTCAAAGCCCTCTGAGCACAGCTTGACGAGTAAGTGGATAATTAATACCATTTTTTTTTTTTTT
>NC_045453.1:7899763-7997328 GCF_002776525.5 Piliocolobus tephrosceles
ACAGCTTGACGAGTAAGTGGATAATTAATACCATTTTTTTTTTTTTTTTTTTGAGACAGAGTCTCACTCTGTCACCCTGCAGTGGCATGATCTCGGCTCACTGCAACCTCCGACTCCTTGGTTCAAGCAATTCTTCTGCCTCAGTCTCCTGAGTAGCTAGGACTACAGGCGTGCGCCACCACACCCAACTAATTTTTGTATTTTTAGTAGAGATAGCGTTTCACCATGTTGGCCAGGATGGTCTTGATCTCCTGAACTTGTGATCCGCAGCTGCAGATAGAAAGAAAAGAAATCCCAGATTGAGTGTTGTGCTGTAATCCTAGAAAACAGTCGATCAAATTAGAACAGACTCCATATATAAAAAGAAGAGATTCCAACCAGAAATTAATGACAGAAATTTGAAAATGGAATATCATTTCAGATTCTTCAGCACTAAAAGATCATAAGAAGACATGATGAATAACTTTATGCCTATATATTTGAAAATGTATGTGGAACAGACATATTTCTAGAAAAAACAGGCTTACCTAAATCGACACAAAACATAACAGAAAATTGGAATCATCTCATGACTATTAAAGACATTTTGTCTCTAATTTAAAAGCTTCCCACAAAGAAAACCCCAGTCCCTAATGCCTTTGAAATCTACCACACTTTTAAGGAAGAAATAATGCCAACATCACATAATTTCTTCCAAAGACCAGAAAAAAAGGTCACCAACCGACATGAAAGTAACATAACATTGACACCAACATAGCAGATAAGGTGCAAATATCTCTCTAATTTCATTTCATTCAGTTCAAACTGTGATATGGTTTGCCTGTGTCCCTACCTGAATCTCATTTTGAATCGTAGTTCCCATAATCCCTGCATGTCACGGGACAGACCTGGCGGGAGGTCATTGAATCACGGGGGCAGTTATCTCTATGCTGTTCTGATCATGAGTGAGTTCTTACCAGATCTGATGGTTTTAGAAGGGGCTTTCCCCGTCATTCGCTCTTCACTTCTTGCTGGTGCCAGGTGAAGAAGACCTTGTTTGCTTCCCCTTCCACCATGATTGTAAGTTTCCTGAGGCTTCCCCAGCTATGTGGAACTGTGAGTCAATTAAACCTCTTTCCTTTATAAATTACCCAGTTTTGAGTATGCCTTTACTGGCAGCATGAGAATGGATTAATACAAACTGCTTTCATTAATAAAGTTGCATCATTTTGTTGCAGCAATGTTGGGAACATCTCGTAACCTCGTTCTCAGTCTTGAGCTTGCATTAGAATCACCTGGAGGGGTTAGCTTTGTTAAACTAGATTGCTGGCCCATCTGTGGTCAGGGATGGGTCCCAAGAGTTTTACTTATAACAAGATCCTTGGTAATACTGTTGCCTCTGCACCAGGGACCACTTTTGACAATCACTTACCCAGTGGCACATACTATTTTGAAATCTTGCTTGCCATAGAAGTAATGTCATTTGGAATGCTTGGACAGGCTCAGCATGTTGGAACAACTTGTAATTTAATTCTCTAAGGATGTAAAAAAAATATTGGTTAGATTGGCCAACATTGATATGATTGGCCAATTTCAATATGCTAAAGTAAATGATATGGTCAGCTGTAATCCCTGAAAATTTGTTTTCAAGAAGTTGATTATCACTGTTTTCCTCCAACATATATATGAATTTTAGCAGGATCCCTGTGTTTTCCTAAGATTTACAGCATATAAAAAGAGTATTCCAAATAGCATTGCTTTCAGATTCTTCTAACAATTTTATAATAATTTTATTATATTTTCATTCATATTTGCTACTCTCATACAATGCCTTTACATTTATCTGGACTAATTTGTATTGACCAAAGTTACAATTGCCAATTCTCTAAATGCTTTTAATCCAGTTTTGTGGGAGAAAATTAACCAAACAAGAAGACCCTCCTTAAAACATTCTTACCACTCGTATAAGGTATAAGCTAATGTTGTGCAACTTTCGATTTGACTTTCTGTGGTTGGATTACAAAATCTATATGAGATTGGAACAACATAATAAGCATTGTTTCCAACATTCTGCAACAGTATAGATTCAAGGAGAAACTCTACTATTGCCAAGGTAAATTTTTATCACTTGCTACATCATAAAAACTGTACACACCAAATACATGCCAGAGAATAAATTTTTTTTTTTCAGGAACCATGTGAGCGATTTTTTTCTTTTGGCACATAATATGCAACCCAATACAACGATAATAAGGCTTTCTCACTGACAGTCACAACATGAATCATAAAATTTGCCTATCACATTATATATGTTTTTCTTTCTTTGGAAATATTCGAGAGACTGACTAATTCAACATGTCATGTTTCCAAGCGTCTTTTAAGTTTTGATGGTTTTAACTTCTCATTTGCAAGAACATCATTATAATGCATTGGTGTACATGTCATTTTGTTGGATTTACACATTTGATTAAGTAATATATATATTTTTTCTGAGACAGAGTTTCATAATTATCACCCAGACTAGAGAGTGTGATCTCAGCTCACTGCAACCTCCACCTTTCGGGTTCAAGTGATTCTTCTGCCTCAGCCTCCGGAGTAGCTGTGATTACAGGCACCTGCCACCACACCCGGCTAATTTTTGTATTTTTAGTAGAGATGGGGTTTTGCCACATTGGGCAGACTGGTCTCAAACTCCTGACCTCAGGTGATCCACCCGCCTTGGCCTCCCACAGTGCTGGGATTACAGGCATGAGCTGGCCGGGCATAGTGACTCATGCCTGTAATCCCAGCACTTTGGGAGGCTGAGATGGGAGGATTGCTCAAGGCCAGGGGTTTGAGACCAGCCTGGTCAACACAGTGAGACCCCCCCATCTCTATTAAAATAAATAGACAAATACATAAAGCAAATCTTGCATTTACCCTTTTTAACAAGATTCAAATTATGTCAGTCTGTTGATTAGAGTTGATATTTTCTCCAATATTTCCATTTACTTTTCCCATGTTTTTCACCTTATTATTCTTGTTCTTTGTAGCATTAAAACAGTCAACTTAAGAGCAATTTGAACTAGTTCAATTAAAATGCTACAATAATTGCACATCCAAAATTTTTTATCTGATTATAAACTTTCTGAAAAACTGCACTGCAATTTCCTAACCAAAACCCAGTTGAAAGTCATGGCAATATTGCCAAAAAAAAAAAAAAAAAAAAAATCCACTCTTCACGACTAACTACAAACTATTTTGATATAAAATTAAATAATACACAGCTGGGCGCGGTGGCTCATGCCTGTAATCCCAGCACTTTGGGAGGCCAAGGCGGGTGGATCATGAGGTCAGGAGTTTAAGACCAGCCTGGCCAAGATGGTGAAACCCCATCTCTACTAAAAATATCAAAATTAGCCAGTCATGGTGGTGGGTGCCTGTAATCCCAACTATTCGGGAGGCTGAGGCAGAGAATTGCTTGAACCTGGGAGGCGGAGGTTGCAGTGAGCTGAGATCACAGCACTGCACTCCAGCCTGGGCAACAAGAGCAAAACTCCATCTCAAAATAAATAAACAAATACATACATACATTATACCATACTATACTGTACTATTCTGTCATGATAACTTGATGGTCATATTGGCAGTCAAGTACCAGAAAATCAAATGAGATGACAATTCACCAAATAAAACAAACTGCTTTTAGCCAATGTGTACATTTTTCACATCCCCTCCTCTGTCTCTCCCACAGTGTAATGCAATTAGCCTTGTGCGATTAGTAATGTGCTCCTGTCCTCAGTTCTTGTCAAGAATCCATACAATCACTCTTAATATTTTTGAATCCATTCTATTTCATTATTTAAAAAGTTAGTGGGCCACATTAAATTTATTTCTTGACCCCTGAAGAGTCATGAGCAAAGCCTCAAAAACACTACTCTAAGGCACTAAACTATTAACTTCTGCAAGGGAGTTTGTGAAAAATACAATAAACAGAATAGCTTACTTCTGCATGTAGAATGTTTTCTTTGATAACTTTATTTTTCAAGGCTGGATTTATACCACACTGGGCTTGCAAACTACTGCTGCTTCATGGGTTGGTGGGGGGAGGGGTAGGAGATGGGTTTATGGGGTATATATGTTTTCTTTTTTATTTTGTGGTCTTTTTAAAACATTGAGATATAATTCATACACCATAAAATTCACACCATTAAAGTACAATTCAGTGGTTTTTAGTATATTCCCAATACTGTGTAACTATCATCACTCTCTAATTCCAGAACATGTTAATCACCCATCAAAAAAACCTATACCCATGAAGAGTAACTCCCCATTTTCCTGCCCCTGGTCCCTGCCAACCACTAATTTACTTTCTGTCTCCATGCATTAATCTATGCTAGATAGTTTATATAAAAGGAATCACACAGTATGTGGCCTTTTGTGTCTGGCTTCTTCCTCTTAGCATATATTTTTAAAGGTTTATCCACGTTGCAGCATTTATCAGTACTTCATTCCATTTAGTGATCAAGTAATATGCCATTGTATGACTATTCCACATTTTAACCATTTGTAAGTTGATGAATGCTAGGGTTGTTCCCACTTTTAGCTATTATGAATAATGCTGTTACACACTGACAGATAAATTTTTGTGTAGACATAATTCATTTTAGTTTTCTCTTGCGTGAGTGGAATTGCTGGGTCACATGGTAACTTAATCTTTAATTTTTATTTATTTATTTATAGGTTGAAGTGCAGTGGTGTGACCTTGGCTCACTCCAACCTCTAACCCCCAGGTTCAAGCAATTCTCCTGCCTCAGCCTCCCAAGTAGCTGCGATTACAGGCGTGCGCCACCACGCCCTGCTAATTTTTCGTATTTTTAGTGGAGACAGGGTTTCACCACGTTGGTCAGGCTGGACAATGTTTAATTTTTGATAAACCAACAAACTGTTTTCCAAACCAGCTGCCCCATTTTACATCCCCACCAGCAATGGATGAAAATTCCAGGGCTGGGTGCGGTGGCTCACGCCCGTAATCCCAGCACTTTGGGAGGCTGAGGCGGGCAGATCACTTGAGTGCAGGAGTTCGAGACCAGGCTGGGCAACGTGGCAAAACCCTGTCTCTACAAAAAATAAATAAATTAGCCAGGCATGGTGGCATGCGCCTGTGGTCCCAGCTGCTTGGGAGGCTGAGGTGGCAGTATCGCTCGAGCCCCAGAAGTCGAGGCTTCAGTGAGCTTTGCTTGCGGCACTGCACTTCAGCCTGGGCAACAGAGTAAACCTGTTTCAAAAACTAATAAATAAATAAATAAATAAAAGTTTTAAAAACAAAATTCCAAATTCTCCACGTCCTCAATAACATCTTAAAAGCTGGGACTACAGGTGCGAGCTACCATGCTCAGCTAATTTTTGTATTTTCAGTAGAGACAGGGTTTCACCATGTTACCCAGGTCTTGAACTCCTGGACTCAAACTATCCACCCATCTTGGCCTCCCAAAGTGCTGGGATTACAGGCTTAAACCACTGCTCCTGGCCTTTTTTAAGAAATAAATAACTTTAAAAAATTTTTATATTGATAAGGCTGGGCATGGTGGCTCATGCCTGTAATCCCAGCACTTTGGGAGGCTGAGGCAGGCAGATCACGAGGTCAGGAGATCAAGACCATCCTGGCCAACATGGTGAAACCCCAGCTCTACTAAAAATACAAAAATTAGCTGGGCCTGGTGGTTCATGCCTGTAATCCTAGCTACTTGGCAGGCTGAGGCAGGAGAAGAACTTGAACCGGGGAGTCGGAGGTTGCAGTGAGCCAGGATCTCGCCATCGCACTCCAGCCTGGTGACAGAATGAGACTTCATCTCAAAAAAAAAAAAAAAAAAAATTATGCTGACAAATAAAATTAGTATATATTTATCAAGTACAAGTTGTTTTGAAATAAATATACATTGTAGAATGGAATGGCTAAATTAAGGTAATTAGTATATGTGATTAACTTTAGACTTTAAGGATATGTACCAGTCATAATGGTCTCTAAGTATATTAGTCAGGAACCTGACAGGAAACAGATGGCTCATTCAAATTAGAAAGATTAGTGGAAGGTTTAATAAAGAGACTACTTACAAGGTGTGGGCAGAGTGTTAGAGAACCACAAGGGAAAATACGGTAATCCTATATAGCCAATCCTATCCCTAGCCTGAAGGGAATAAGAGAATGGTTACTGTATTAGTCAGAGTTACAAAACAGAATAGAATATGTTTGTGTAAGGCGGGCTAGGAGGCTCATGCCTGTAATCCCAGCACTTTGGGAGGCCGAGGTGGGTGGATCACCTGAGGTCAGGAGTTCGAGACCAGCCTGATTAACATGGTGAAACCTTGTCTCTACTAAATACAAAACATTAGCCAGGTGTGGTGGCGGGCGCCTGTAATCCCAGCTACTTGGGAGGCTGAGGCAGGAGAATCACTTGAACCCGGGAAGCAGAGGTTGCAGTGAGCTGAGATTGTGCCACTGCATTCCAGGTTGGGTAACAACAGTGAAAATCCGTCTCAAAAAAAAAAAAAAAAAGGAATATGTGTGTGTATGTGTATAGAAAGAGGTTTATAAGGAATTGGCTCACACAATTGCAGAGATTGGCAAGTCTAAATATGCGGTGTGGGCTGGCAAGTTTGGAACCCAGGAGAGCCAGTGGCACAGATGAAGTCCCAGAGCGGGCTGCTAGAGAATTCCCTCTCATGTAAGGGAGAGGCCGTGTCTTCGTTCTCTTCAGGCTCCAGCTGATTGAATGAGGCCCACCCACATTATAGAGGGCAATCTTCACCAATTAAAATGTTCATCTCATCCAAAAACACTCTTGCAGAAATACTCAGAATAATGTTTGACCAAATATTGGAGTACCCAGTGGTCCAGCCAGTTTGACACATAAAATTAACCACCACTTGAAAATAAAAAGTTGCATAGAGATGGGCACCTTGGGATAAAATGATACTTTTTTTTATTCTTATACTTTAAGTTCTAGGGTACATGTGCACAACGTGTACACAATGTTGGTTTGCTGCACCCATTAACTCATCATTTACATTAGGTATTTATCCTAATGCTATCCCTCCCCCATACCCCCACCCCACCACAGGCCCTGGTGTGTGATGTTCCCCACCCTGTATCCAAGTGTTCTCATTGTTCAATTCCCACCTATGAGTGAGAACATACAGTGTTTGGTTTTCTGTCCTTGCGATAATTTGCTCAGAATGATGGTTTCCAGCTTCATCCATGCCCCTACAAAGGACATGAACTCATCAAAAGGATATTCTTTTTTTTTTTTTTTTGAGATGGAGTCTTGCTCGTCGCCCAGGCTGGAGTGCAGTGGCGCAATCTCGGCTCACTGCAAGCTCCACCTCCCAGGTTCACGCCATTCTCCTGTCTCAGCCTCCGGAGTAACTGGGACTATAGGCGCCTGCCACTATGCCCAGCTAATTTTTTGTATTTTTAGCAGAGACAGGGTTTCACTGTGTTAGCCAGGATGGTCTCGATCTCCTGACCTTGTGATCTGCCCACCTCAGCCTCCCAAAGTGCTGGGATTACAGGTGTGAGCCACCACGCCCGGCCAAGGATATTCTTTTTATACATATATAGAGAGAGATGGGGTCTCACTATGTTGCCCAGGCTGGTCTTGAACTCATGGGCTCAAGCAATCCTCCCATCTCTGCCTCCCAGAGTGTTGGGATTATAGGTGTGAGCCACCATGCCCAGTCAGAAATGATACCTTTCGACTGAGAGATGTAGCCAGCCTGAAGCAAACCCTGCAAGAAGGGAGCCAGAGGGATAAACGCCCTTGAACTCATTCCACTCTCCTTCACCAATCTCCTGTCTGGGCTCCCCGTTGGATGGACCCAACTGGAAGCCAGGAAGAATGAGCCCATTACTGTAGCTCATACCAGACCACAAGAACAGAGGATAATGAATTTCTTGGGGCAAAAAATAGGGTGAAAAAGGGTGAAAAGAGGCTGGGCGCGGTGGCTCACGCCTGTAATCCCAGCACTTTGGGAGGCTGAGACAGGCGGATCATGAGGTCAGGAGATCGAGACCATCCTGACTAACATGGTGAAACCCCGTCTCTACTAAAAATACAAAAATTAGCCGGGCGCGGTGGCGGGTGCCTGTAGTCCCAGCTACTTGGGAGGCTGAGGCAGGAGAATGGCGTGAACCTGGGAGGCGGAGCTTGCAGTGAGTGGAGATCGCGCCACCGCACTCCAGCCTGGGTGACAGAGCGAGACTCTGTCTCAAAAAAAAAAAAAAAAAAAAAAAAAAAGAAAAAGGGTGAAAAGTACATCCACAGGGGGAAATGAAAGACATCCTACACACTAGCTTATGCCACAGTGATAAGCAATTCCAGCAGACTCAAAGAAAGTAGAAGAAAGGAAATAAGATCAAAGCAGAAATTAGCACAATAGACAAACATATGCTTGATAGCAACAAGTCAGTCCCAAGTTTGTTCTTCAAAAAAGAGAAAATAAGAAATCTCTGGCAAGACTAATCAAGAAAAAGAGAAGGCATACACAATATTAAAAAACAGGCCAAGCATAGGGGCTCACACCTGTAATCCCAGCACCTTGGGAGGCTAAATCAGGAGGATCATTTGGATGCCAGGAATTTGAGACCACCCTGGGCAACCTGGCAAAACCCTGTCTCCACACACAAAAAATTTTTAATTAGCCAGATGCGATGGTGCATACCTGGAGTTCCAGCTACTTGGAAGGCTGAGGCAGGAGGACTGCTTGAGTGTGGGAGGTCAAGGTTGCAGTGAGTCCTGATCATGCCACTGCACTCCAGCCTGGGCAACAGAGCAAGACCTTTTCTCAAAGAAAAAAAAAAAAAAAAAAAAGAACAAAACAGATAGGACAACTTCATGCCAACGAATTTATAGAAAAGTACAACTTTCTAAGTTAGGGAAGAGTGGGGTTTAGGAAGGGACTTTCTTTCCACTCTCTGGTCTGGTCTGGAATCTGGGGTGTTGACTGATGATCAAGGGTATCCCTGGGTGTGGGGATGAGCTGGTCTTGGCCCAAAGAAGCCTGAATAATGAAGTGGACTGTGGTTCTAAGAGTAGTCATAGCTAATAGTAGCTGTTAGCTAGTAGATGATGTAATTTCCTTCCATTGTGCCTCAACTTTCAGTCAAGATTTCTTCAAAGTTATAGCAGTTCTCATCTACGTTATGGGGAATTATGTGTGGGCCTGGGTCTCTATTTGAGGCAAAGTAATAGAAGAGAGGGCAAGAGGTGTATCCCTGCCTATCAAGGTAGCCAGAGGTTTGCCATGGTACTGAAGAAAATGATCAGCAGCTGAATCAGCCAAGGTTCACGAGCAAAGATGAAGTTGGCAGATAAAGCCAGACAAATTCCTGGTTAAAAGTCACCTCTTGAGCTATTTAGAGAAACAATTGATTCAGGGCTGGGATAGGAACAGGATCAGTTGAGCTTGGAACATCTTGTAATACCAGAAAGCAGGACACTATCAAAGACTATTGGGGTTGTGTAAACAGGACTCAGGGCTAACTTGAAGAGCAGCTTCCACTGACCAAAAATGGGACAATTTGAGCTCTGATAAAAATAATTCCAATGAACTGAAAACCATCAAATGAGTTTAAATCCAAGGGTTCACAATACTTAAAAAACAAAACTTCATTGTCACCATTGGAGGATGCTAGGAAAACAATGCATTATTCTGGAAAATAAAAAATAAAAATTAAGAATCAAATATTTATCCTGGCTTTCCTGAATGAACTCTACCTCAAGGAACCCAAATAGTTGACGAGAGGAAGTCTTTCTTTAGAGAAGCAGTCTAGCCTTGGCTGGGTGCAGTGGCTCACGCCTGTAATCCCAGCACTTTGGGAGGCCAAGGCGGGTGGATCACCTGAGGTCAGGAGTTCAAGACCAGCCTGGCCAACGTGGCGAAACCCTGTCTTCACTAAAAATACAAAATTAGCTGGGTATGGTGGCGCACATGTGTAATCCCAGCTACTTGGGAGGCTGAGGCAGGAGAATTGCTTGAACCTGGGAGGTGGAGGTTACAGTGAGCCGAGATCAAGCCATTGCACTGAAGCCTGGGCAACAAGAGCAAAACTTCATCTCAAAAAAAAAAAAAAAGAGAGAAATAGTCTAGCCTAATTAGAATCTCACTATTTTGAAACCCCTGTTGAAATGACAGATCTAAGCAATGATCAACAAATGGCTGTTAGTAACAGACAAGCAGACATGATGTGTCTCTTGACCAAAAGAAACAACAGTGCTTATGAACCCTTCTTGAAAAATAAAAACACCAGCCTAGGCAACATAGCGAGACTCCATCTAAACAAAAAATTTAAAAATTAGCCAGGCAATGGCGTGGACCTGTAGTCCCAGCTATTCGGGAGGCTGAGGTGGGAGAATCACTTGTGCCCGTGAGGCTGCAGTGAACTGTGATCACCCCACTGGGTGACAGGGTGAGTTGCTGTCTCAAAATAAATAAATATACAAATAAAAATAAAAACAAAAGTAAAAATTCAAATCTGATGATGCCTCTAGATCTTAACATCAACTTTAAAAAACAGTTATATAATAAATACCTCAGAGATACAATTAACAAAATCCATAATATGGGAAATCTACAGGACATACAACTGTTGTCTTCAACAAACAAACTGCAGTGGGAGGAGTGGGAAGAGAGGGAGGGAGGGAGAGGGAAAGAATTTCTGTGAATTAAAAGACACCTCAGAGATATATCATCTAATTTCAAATATATAAATTAACCCTATGTGGGTCCTGATACAAACAACCTATAATACAAAGTTATGAAACAAAACATTTTGAACATTGGAGAGGATATCAAAGAATAATGATTGATTTTTACAGGTGGGCTTTGGGGATGCATTCTGAAATACTTTTAGGAATAAAATGTTTGGAATCCTAAATAATCCAGTGTGGCTATAAATGAAATAAGGTTGGCCGTGAGTTCATCATCTTTGAAGCTAGTTTGTTGAAACTGGTGAGCACACATGGGATGAGCACACAAGGGATGGCTGTCCTGTTCTCTCTGCTTCCGTGTATTTAGAATTTTACTTAGCCAGGCTCGGTGGCTCACACCTGTGGTCCCAGCTACCTGGGAGGCTGAGGTGGGATGATCGCCTGAGCCTGGGAGGTGGGGGCTTCAGTGAGCTCAGATCATGCCACTGCATTCCAGCCAGGGGGTGCATGAGATCCTGTCTCCAAATAAATACGAAAAATAATAAAAAATAATATAAAATAAAAATAAAATAAAATAAAATAGTACAGCCTGGCCAGGCATGGTGGCTCACTTTGAGAGGCCAAGGTGGGCAGACTGCTTGAGCTTAGGATTTTGAGACCAGCCTGGGCAACGTGGTAAAACCCCATCTCAACAAAAAATACAAAATTTAGGAAAATTAGCCAGGCATGGTAGCATGCTCCTGTTGTCCCTGCTACTCAGGAGGCTAAGGTGGGAGGATCACTTGAGCCCAGGAGGTCAGGGATTGCAGGGCTTGCAGTGAGCCGTGATTGCGCCACTGCACTCCAGACTGGGCAACAGGGTGAGACCCTGTATCAAAAAAAAACCTTTACGGCCAGGCACAGTGGCTCATGCCTGTAATCCCAGCACTTTGGGAGGCTGAGGTGGGAGGATTGCTTGAGCCCAGGAATTCGAGACCACCCTGGGCAACAAAGCAAGACCCCATCTCTAATGTTTATAAAAATGTGAAATGAAAAAATTAAAGTTATAAGAAAATAAAATTTAAAAAATAAAATTTTACATAATTAAAAGCTCACCTCCTCAAGGTGAGCTATTTAAAGCAGCTCATCTTTCCCCATTATTTTCTAGCACAGCCCCCTGTTTTCTTCATGGAACTGATCACAATGTTGTTTTATCTATTTACTAGGTTATTTCTTTCTGCTAGAAATGTAGTTTTACAAGAATAAAAACTGTTTGCCTTGTTTGCTGCTGAACCTCTGGGGCTGGGGCTGGCACACAAAGGTGCCTGCCCAACTCCATGGCTCAAGCCTGTAATCCCAATTTCTCAGGAGGCTGAGGCAGGGGGATTGTTTGAGCCCAGGAGTTTGAGATCAGCCTGGGCAACTTAGGGAGACCCTGTCTCTACAAAAATTTTTTTTAAAAATCAGGCAAATTATAGTGGTGTGTGTCTGTGGTCCCAGCTACTCCAGAGGTTGAGATGGGAGGATCACTTGAGCCTGGGAGGTCGAGGCTGCAGTGAGCCATGATCATGCCACTACATTCCAACCTGGGTGACAGAGGGAGACCCTGTCTCAAAAGAAAAAAGGTGCTTAATGAATCTTTGTTGCTTGGAAGGACAGGTGGATAGATGAGTCAACTAAAGAGTAAGAAGCAGCCGGGCACGGTGGCTCATGCTCATAATCCCAGCACTTTGGGAGGCTGAGGCCGGTGGATCACCTGAGGTCAGGAGTTCGAGACCAGCCCGGCCAACATGGTGAAACCCCATCTCTACTAAAAATTAAAAAAAAAAAAATTTAGCCAGATGCAGTGGCACATACATGTAGCTCCAGTTACTCAGGAGGCTGAGGCTGGAGAATCGCTTGAACCTGGGAGGTGGAGGTTGCAGTGAGCCAAGATCACGCCACTGCACTCCAGCCTGGGCGACAGAGCGAGTCTCTGTCTCCAAAAAAAAAAAAAAAAAGTAAGAAGCACATGTTGGAGCAAGAACTAACAAAGAAATACATTTATAACAACACTTTCCGCAAAGACACCAGAAAAGGAAGGGAGATTCAACTATCAACCCCTGGGATCTTTGGAGCCAGCTAATTGCATTTAGCCTTTTCTCCAGCTGCATGAGAAAATTAACTAGGTTCACAATTGCCCACAGCCACCAATCTTTTCTTTGAATGAAATCTCATGAAATTGCCCAATATGTAAAACGTGATAACCAAAACATGATACCCAAAAGCAATTTATTATAGTTTAGTCTCAAAAAAATAAAAATAAAAAAATCATCCAGTGGTTATGAGGCGTCAAGGAAAACCTGTCCCAGTAATGCCAACTTGGAGGTGAAGGGCTGACTGGGGCAGCTGAGAAGAGGGACCTTCTGTGTGGCAGGCTTCCTCTCCCTTGCCTGGTCATGGTTTTCAGGTGAGAGGCGTATTCCTGGCCTTGTTGGGGGTTCCCATGGCCCCGAACTCATAGTCTTTTTCTGAAATTTCGACCTGTTGCGTTTGAGAGAGTAGAATTCCCTCATCAAGTCCTCCACCTCCCACTGCTCTTCCTTCAGCCTCTGGCAGCAGTGCAGGGCGGCAGGGTCGATGGGGTGAGCTTCTGTGTTGAAGATGTACCCCCCAGCTCCCAGGATGCACTCCCCATAGGGGGTGATCACCGTGTCAAAGGTGGACCCATTATTGTGGATGAAGTTGGTTGGGTCAAACAGGAGGTAGAGGTATTTCACAGTCTCGGCCAGGAAGAAGGACTCCATGCGGTTGTCCAGCTTGTGGTCTCGCAGATCTTTGATCTGACATGTGGGAGAAGGAAGCAAGTTGAATACCATCACAATTTGGTAAGGGTCAGGCAATTCCTTAAGAACTCCTGTTCTGCCACAAAGCAGCTGAGGGCCTGGGAGCAAATCACTGAACTTTTCAGAACTTCACTCTTTCCCAAGCCACCGTCATCTCACCTGGTTTATCACATCAGCTTCCAAATGGACTTCCAGCCTCCATCCTTACCTCTGCAGTTTATATATACACACTATTTTAAAAAATAGCGACAGAGTCTCACACCATGATGCCCAGGCTGGTCTCAAATCCCTGGGTTCAAGCAACTCCTCCTACCTTGGCCTCCCAAAGTACCAGGATGACAGGCGTGAGACACACGCCCAGCCCCTACAGTATATGTATAGCATAGATCTTCCCGTCAATTCTCTACTCAAAACTTTCTGTGAACCCTCCATTTCATGCAGGATAAAAATGGAAGTCATGACCTGGCCCCTGTTCCCTCCCTGCCCTCACCTCTTACCACTCTAAGAGCTCCAGCTGCTGACTTTCTATCCTGAGCTAGCACAGCACCCTCCTGCCTCGGGCTCTTTGCATCTGTCGTTCTTTCTGCCTGGAGCACTCTGCCTCCAGTTTCCCCCATAGCTTGTTCCCTCCCTTCCTTCAGGTCTCCGCTCAAATGCTTCCTCACCAGAAGTGTCTCCACTAACCTTCCTCTATGACACGACAATCTCCTATCCCCTTTATCCCACCTTTTTGTGACTATAAACATAGAGCTAATCGTCTCTTTTAATGATGGCATAGTACTCCATCAAGAAAATAGATCACCATTTACTTAGCTAATCCTCCCTGGAAGGGCATTCAGATGATTACCAAGTTTTTTTGTTTTTTATTTTTTTTTTTCAGATGGAGTTTCACTTTTGTCGCCCAGGCTGGAGTGCAATGACACAGTCTCAGCTCACTGTAACATCTGCCTCCCGGGTTCAAGCAATTCTCCTGTCTCAGCCTCCAGGGTAGCTGGGATTACAGGCACATGCCACCACACCCGGTTAATTTTTTTTTTGTATTTTTAGTAGAGACGCGGTTTCACCATGTTGGCCAGGTTGGTCTTGAACTCCTGACCTTGTAATCCACATGTCTTGGCCTCCGAAAGTGCTGGGATTACAGGCCTGAGCCACTGCGCCTGGCCAATTACCAAGTTTTTGTAAGCAACTAATAAGGGGTCTTTTTTTCTCCACTCAGACCCAAAGTATCAAAACTTACTAGGTTCAACTGCTGTTGATGAAAACTATTGACATTGTTTTAGTAAGGAGTCTTAGAGAATTTCAGTTGAGTGTTCAGGCATGGATGACTAAGATTACTTGCTACAAATATTTATTTTAGCTTCTCAGAATTAGTAGTACTTCTAAACAAAACATTCTCAGTGAACTCTTACATTTAAAAATATGACTTAAATATGGTCTTGATGTGTCAAGACTATTATTTCCTTGCCTTGTTTGACAAAGGTCAGATGCCTGTTCCCATCATTCACCATGGAAGACCTCCAAAGGGCTTCATATTTATGGAAAAGAGCCCAGCATTCCTAGGAAGGCCCCAGTGGGCTTATCATTTTGGTTTTTCACATAATACAGCATATTAGAAGCCAAATCATATCAGGGGTTTATTTTTTCCCTTCCACATGTAGGTCTTCTCTCTTCCCCTACACATATCTACATTTTACTTAGAGAATATAATCACATTACAAAATTTTGCAAAATAAGTGTTTTGTTGTTGTTTTGACTTCCATACCCCAATACCAACTCTGTAGGCTTTTCGGGGAATTTTCTTCTAGACTATTTTCTTCTACATCTGTATTTATATCTTGCCTGCTTGGGTCCAGTATGGATGTGAGATGGCTCTCACCTTCGACCCTTTCAATCTATTCTCCACAGAGCAGCCAGAGCGATCTTTCTAAAGTACAAATCAGATCATGTCACTACTCTGCTGTAAATCCTACCAAGGCTTCACATTCCAAGTAGAAAAAAATCCAAACTCTTTCCTGTGGCTTACACAAAGGCCTATGTGATCTAGCCCCTGCCTACCTCTGGGACCTTATCTCTTCCCACATTTCTCCTTGCTTGCTCCACTCCAGCCACACTGGCTTTCTGTCTACCCGATACATATTCATGGTTTTTTCTCATTAACACGTAAGTTCCATGAGAGCAGGGCCTCTGCTATAACCCTTGGGCCTAGAGAGTGCCTGACATGTGAAAGACATTCAATAAATATCTGTGAGACTAAGTAGGACTGCTTTGTTAAGGAGTCCCAGGTTTGAATATAGGGCTATATGGGACTCTGGATTCCCCTTAAAATCTATTTTAGTGTCTCACAAAACTTTTCGCTAAACTCACCTTTTCAATGTCACCTACTCAAACAGATCAAGGATCTCTGCTGTGGGAGGAATGCCAAGGGCCTGGGTCAAGATCCCAAGGAACTAATCCTAGCTCTACCTCTACTAGCCGTGAGATCTTTAGCAAGGCACTTAAGCTTCACTGTTCTTTGGTCTTGCCATCTGTAAAATACAAGCATTATGTGTATCTCCAAGGTCTCTTCTAGTGCTGGTATATCAGAACTCCCAAAGCTCTACCCTTAAAGAGGCTTCTTAGCAGCAAGAGGAGACTCTTCCCAGTCTTGGGGCCATGGAAACACTTACTGTTGCAAATCCGCACTCCACCTTGCTGATTTTTTCAATGGATTCCACAGCATCTCTTCCGAGTTCTAGGAGAGTGGGATCCCCCGTGGCACGGTAGAGGTACATTGCGCTTTCAATAAGTTCTGCAAAGGCCAAAGTAGACCCTCCTCACTCAGTGGCTGCACAGAGATGGCCTGGGGCCTCTTAGGGCAGTGAGGGACTACTCCCCTCCATATCTTGTCCATAAGGCCCCAACTAGTAGGAACACAGGATACCTCATCCAACGCTGAGTTTCAGAGCCAGTATACCCAAAGCCTGAAGTTCAGTGGAGACCAGCATTAAGGCTGACCAGTGACTCCCACCCCAAGAAGAGAAAGGTGGCCAGGTTCTGGGGTAGAGAAGGTGGCAGAGATTGTTGCCTATTTCCCAATATCTGTTCCCCTCTTCCTCCTTAGTAGCAGGATTCCTAACTTTAGCTAAGCACAGGCTGCCTGGCTGCCAACACTAACAACTATTCTAACAGCTAGGTGGGATTAAGGACACCATGGCGAGCCATATAAGCCCAAAACATGAGGGAGAAATAAATTTCTATCCTAATTAAGCTACTATTTTTTTTTCCTGTCACTCAGAGTCTAACCTAATTCTAAAATGCAAAAGAAGAGTAAGGGGCCGGGTGCGGTGGCTCATGTCTGTAATCCCAGCACTTTGGGAGGCCGAGGCAGGGGGATCATGAGGTCAGGAGATTGAGATCATCCTGGCTAACACGGTGAAACTCCGTCTCTACTAAAAACACAAAATATTAACCGGGCATGGTGGCAGGCACCTGTGATCCCAGCTACTCAGGAGGCTGAGGCAGGAGAATGGCGTGAACCTGGGAGGCGGAGGTTGCAGTGAGCCGAGATCACACCACTGCACTCCAGCCTGAGCAACAGAGCAAGACTCTGTCTCAAAAAAAAAAAAAAAAAAAAAAAAAAGAGTAAGAACCTGGCATCATAAGGCTCTTTCTGAGATAGGATAGGTCAAAAGGAAAGGCTGAGATATCCAAGAGCAGACCAGGCAGGGTAGCTCATGCCTGTAATCCCAGTGCTTTGGGAATCCAAGGTAAGAGGATAGTTTGAGCCCAGGAGTTTGAGACCAGCCTGGGCAACATAGCGAGATCTTGTCTCTACAAAAGATAAAAATAATTAGCTGGGTGTGGCATGCACCTGTAGTCCTAGCTACTCAGGAGGCTGAGGTAGGAGGATCACTTGAGCCCAGGAGTTTGAGGCTGCAGTGAGCCATGATTAAGCCACTGCAGCATTCCAGCCTGGGTGACAAGAGTGAGACCTTATCTAAAAAAATAAAATAAACCACCAAACCATCATTCTAACAAAGATGTAGTCAATCAGTTCACTGTGTCCAGAAGAAAGTGATGTTTTGTTTTGCCCAATTCTATGCCACAACTGGAATTTGATGTTAAGACACGAGCTCTATCTTAAGATGAATATTAGCCAACAGGAGTGGGTCCAGATGAGAATATTTATTCTAGAGAAAAGGAAATCCAAAAAAAAATATGTTTATTGATTTCAAATACCTGAAGAACTATTGCAGAGTTGACTTCAAGGGTGGCCTCAGCTCAATATGTTTTTCTACTTCATCCATCTTTTCTGCTCTTTTTTTTTTTTTTTTTTTTTTTTTTGAGACGGAGTCTCGCTCTGTCGCCCAGGCTGGAGCGCAGTGACTGGATCTCAGCTCACTGCAAGCTCCGCCTCCCGGGTTTATGCCATTCTCTTGCCTCAGCCTCCCAAGTAGATGGGACTACAGGTGCCCGCCACCTCACCCAGTTAGTTTTTTGTATTTTTTTTAGTAGGGATGGGGTTTCACCGTGTTAGCCAGGATGGTCTCGATCTCCTGACCTTGTGATCCGCCCGTCTCAGCCTCCCAAAGTGCTGGTATTACAGGCTTGAGCCACCGCGCCCAGCCTTCATCCATCTTTTCTAAGAGAGAGAAGAATCCCTGTCCCCTTTCTATACCATCATCTCCCCGACCTTCTCCTGTCCTGTTTCCACCTGGGCTTGATCCGTGCTTCTCTCCCTTTTGGCTTATTGCTGCAAACTCTAGTTCTTATTTTATTTAATTAATTATTTTTTGAGACAGAGTCTTGCTCTGTCACCCAGGCTGGAGTGCCATGGCGTGATCTCCGCTCACTCCAACTCTGCCTCCTGGGTTCAAGGGATTCTCATGCCTCAACTTCCCGAGTAGCTGGGATTACAGGCATGCACCACCAGGCCTGACTCATTTTTGTATTTTTAGTGGAGACAGGGTTTCGCCATGTTGGCCAGGCTGGTCTCAAACTCCTGACCTCAAGTCATCCGCCCGCCTTGGCTTCCTGAAGTGCTGAGATAACAGGCGTGAGTCACTGCTCCCAACCTCTAGTTCTGGTTTTAGAGAAAAGGTCTCTGCCTATCTCCCCGGTTCTCTCTTACTTCCTCCTCCTCCTCTCTCCTCACAGGCCTCTAGACAATTGCTAATCTAACTGCTCATATTCTAAGGCACAGACTAAGGTACACTCACTACCAGATGAACACATTCTGTGTGTTCAGAGGCAGAAAAGACAGTGCTCTCATGGGAGGCCTCCTCTTCTGCTTCTTTTTTGTGCTTCTTTTTTTTTTTTTTTTTTTTGAGAGCGAGTTTTGCTGTTACCCAGGCTAGAGTGCAATGGCACGATCTTGCTCACTGTAACCTCCGCCTCCCAGGTTCAAGCAATTCTCCTGTCTCAGCCTCCTGAGTAGCTGGGACTACAGGCACATGCCACCACGTCCAGCTAATTTTTGTATTTTTAGTAGAGACGGGGTTTCGCCATATTGGTCAGGCTGGTCTCGAACTCCCGACCTCAGTTGATCCACCCGCCTTGGCCTCCCAAAGTGCTGGGATTACAGGCGTGAGCCACCGCACCCAGCCCTCTTCTGTTTCTAGCAGCTGGTGGGGCCAGTGCCCTCATGACCAGCCATTGCGCTTCTCTCCTCACATGTGGGCCTCCTAAGCATGTTAGTTATTGCTTTACTTTCCTGTGCATCTGGCCAGCTCTGTCGAGCAGTGGTCCCCAGCTGTTTTGGCATCAGGGACCAGTTTCATGGAAGACAATTTTTCCACGAACCGGGGTTGTAGGGAATGGTTTTGGGATAATTCATGCACACCACATTTATTGTGTACTTTATTTATATTATTATTACGTTGTAATATATAATGAAATAATTACACAATCCACCATAATATAGAATCAGTGGGAGCCCTGAGCTTGTTTTCCTGCAACTAGACAGCCCCATCTGGGGGTGATGGGAGATAGTGAGAGATCATCAGGCATCAGCTTCTCATAAGGAGCGCACAACCCAGATCCCTCACATACGCAGTTCACAATAGGGTTCGTGGTCCTATGAGCATCTAATGCTGCCACGGATCTGACCGGAGGCAGAGCTCAGGCAGCAATGTGAGCGATGAGGAGCGGCTGCAAATACAGATGAAGCTTCGCTTGCTCACACGCCGCTCACCTCCTGCTGTGTGGCCTGGTTTCTAACAGGCCACGGACTCATACCGGTCCATAGCCTGGGGGCTGGGGATCCCTGCTCTAGAGGAAGGTGACAGCCCAAAGTTCAGATTTGGACTTACAGGGAGGTAAAAACCTGCAGAGGCCTTTAGGATAGGCTCTGTGCTCCAACACTGCTGATCAGAGACATATATGAGAGTATAGGGATCTGGCAAATCTAGTGAAAGAGTAGTCCTTATCTCCCATTTGCCATTGTTTTGGGGTAGGAGGGATGACTGGATTAAGGCACTCCTGGATTCCTGACAGTGGTGCCTTATATTTTTTCTTTTTTTTGAGACAGGGTCTCACTCCATCACCTCAGGCTGGACTGCAGTGGCGCAATCACGGCTCACTGCAGCTACGACCTCCTGGGCTCAAGCGATCCTCCCACCCAAGCCTCCCAGGTAGCTGAGATGGGACTACAGGCATGCACCACCGCTCTTGGCTAATTTATTCTTATTTCTCATAGAGACAAGGTCTCACTATGTTGCCCACACTGATCTTGAACTCCTGGGCTTAAGTGATCCTCCTGCCTTATCTTTCCAGAGTGCTGGGATTACAGGCATGAGCCACTTCATCTGGCCAGTAGTGTCTTACTTCCCATGAATGCCTTCCTGCCAGCCTGTCCTGCAAATGGAGCAAGGTTGCCTCTGTTAAGTAGCAGGCTCCTTGTCACTTGTCACTCATGGAAAGTAAGCAAAAACTAGATAACTACTTGACAGGGCCATATTAGGAAGATTCCAATTAGAACAACTCTCAAGTTCCCTCTAGGATTGTGCAAGCCTATGTCTTACATTTAGTCCCAAACCCTGATCTTTATCTGTTGGTAACAAACACTAGATATGATACCTTCTCAGAGCTTCTTATTTTTATAATTTATTTATTTATTTATTTTGAGATGGAGTTTTGCTCTTTTTTGCCCAGGCTGGAGTGCGATGGCATGATCTTGGCTCACCGCAACTTCCACCTCCTGGGTTCAAGTGATTCTACTGTCTCAGCCTCCCAAGTAGCTGAGATTACAGGCGCGCGCCACCATGCCCAGCTAATTTTGTATTTTTAGTCGAGATGGGGTTTCATCATGTTGGCCAGACTGATCTCAAACTCCTGACTTCAGGTGATCCACCTGCCTTGGCCTCCCAAAGTGCTGGGATTACAGGCGTGAGCCACTGCGCCCGGCTGAGTTTCTTGTTTTAAAAATATGCCATGAGAACGAATGCATGGGAAACATCAGTAGCAATGGCCTCTAAGGAGTCAAAAGTGACTAATTAGCTCTTTATTCCCTCTCCTGGAACCCTCTACACCTCCCACATAATCACTTGAGTTAGAAGAGGAAGGAAATGAGGTAGAAGAAGGCAGCAGAAGTAGAAGCCACTAGGAAGGCCTGTCCCATGGCTGAAAGGCAATTCAGGTGGGAAAGTGGGAAGTGTCTAAGACAATGGGCTCATAGCCTATTTTGGGGTGGGGGATGACTATGCGTGCTGACTAAGCTTCCTTCCTTTGTCCCCCTTTTTCTTCCTCTCCTCACAATTTTCAGCTTCCCTGAAGTGAATCAGAGGACATCGGGGCTAGAAAGGAACCTAAGAGAGTGTCTCAAATATAGTCCTTTGCTTGATTCTGAGCTGCAAATGGGGAGGTGGAAGAGACTAGGTAATTCCTAAGGTCCGTGCCACGGTTCTAACATTCCATACACGTAAGCATAATTTATCTGACCCATGGACTTAGGAAGTTTGCCTACACTTCTGAACTCCTGATGGCAGGAGCTCAAAAGGAGTCAACCTTGGCCTTTTCCTTCTCACTCATTTCCTGATTTGAAAGAGCATACTGGGCCAGTCGCGGTGGCTCATGTCTGTAATCCCAGCACTTTGGGAGGCCAACGTGGGTGGATCACCTGAGGTTGGGAGTTCAAGACCAGCCTGACCAACATGGTGAAACCCCGTCTTTACTAAAAATACAAAATTAGCTGGGCATGGTGGCTCATGCCTGTAATCCAAGCTACTCAAGGAGACTGAGGCAGGAGAATCGCTGGAACCCAGGAGGCAGAGGTTGCAGTGAGCCAAGATCACGCCATTGCACTCCAGCCTGGGCAACAAGAGCAAAACTCCATCTCAAAAAAATAAAAATAAAAAAGAAAGAGCTTGCAATTTAGTTAGGAGTCCTGGGTTCCAGGCCTAGCTCCTACACTTAAGAACCAGAGGCGAGCCATTTCATCCCACTAGGCCTCAGTTTCCGTATCTGAAAACATGGGGATAATTAACTCCTAGGAAGAAAACCGCCCAGAGCCACTGGAAGGAACAGATGGAAAAAAATGAACTTGTGGGCAGTTGTGGAGCATGGAGCCTTGTAGAGGGGATTTGGGGTTTCAGGAACCAGAGCCTGCGGGCAGATGACAAGCCAGAGAGCCTGCTCACCTGGCCGAAGTGGGTAGCCCTCTCGCTTCTCCACTGTGTATCCCTGAGGAATGTTGTAGAATTCCGGGAGGCCCCCAAACTGCTTCCATACGGTGTAGTAGTTGAGGAAGGTCCTCATGGCATTGTCAATGTCTCCAATGAGGCTCTGTGAGAGAAAGTGGCTATTAGGCAGGTAGACAACAGGCATGAAACCCTACAGACGACCTTAAGAAAGACAAAGTAAAATCTGTGGGGCCAAAAAGGCCTTGAATCAATCCGAGTCTGCCAGTTACTCAGTGCTGAACCAGGTACTGGACTTCTCCGAGCCTCATCTATAAGATGTAACATACACCACCTATCTCATACATTGTTGGAAGGAACAGAGATTGTATGTTAAGTCCCTAAATCTTCAGAGTCATTGTCAGCTACTAACAGTTTTGGAATTCAGCCAGCCAGTTCAAAAGTCTAAGAATAGAGAAAGGTTTGTGCTAAGTCTCACTCCCACCACCACACCCTCAAAAGATAACCATTTTTGTTTTTGTTTTTGAGACAGGGTCTTGCTCTGTCACCCAGGTTGGAGTGCAGTGGCACAATCATGGTTCATTATAGCCTTCACCTCCTGGGCTCAAGAGATCCTCTCACCTCGGCCGGGCATGGTGGCTCACACCCGTAATCCCAGCACTTTGGGAGGCCGAGGCGGGTGGATCATGAGGTCAGGAGATCGAGATCATCCTGGCTAATGCAATGAAACCCCATCTCTACTAAAAATACAAAAAAATTAGCTGGGCATGGTGGCGGGCACCTGTAGTCCCAGCTACTCGGGAGGCTGAGGCAGGAGAATAGTGTGAACCCTGGGAGGCGGCACTTGCAGTGAGCCGAAATTGCGCCACTGCATTCCAGCCTGGGCGACTGAGCAAGACTCTGTCAAAAAAAAAAAAAAAAAAGAGATCCTCTCACCTCAGTCTCCCATGTAGTTGGGACCACAGGTGCACACCACAACTCCTGGCTAATTTTCTTATTTTACATAGAGATGGGGGTCTCATTTTGTTGCCCAGGCTGGTCTCAAACTTCTGGGCTCAAGTGATCCTCCTACCTCAGCCTCCCAAAGTGCTGGGATTACAACCACGACCCATCCTGCCTGGCTTCAGATAACCATTATAGGTTTCTTGTATAATCTTCCAGAGTTTTTACATGCATGAGTATATGTTATTTTCCCCACACTAAAAAATAGCCTTTGGTTCCTTATTAACAGGGATATTAATTATCTCCACATTTTTAGATACAGAAATTTGGTTTTCAAATATTTTTATTTGAATTGGTTCCAACAACTAATGTGGCAATAAATAATTCTGCATATATGTCACATCAAACAGATGTAAAGTGTTATGTGTGAGATACATTTTCAGAATTAGGATCACTGGGTCAAAGGATATATGCATTTATAATTTTACCTGCTATTGCTAAGTAGCCATTACTACTAATGTAATCTCACAGGGAAGCAACTGACCCTGACGTCTCCACTGGATGTCTCATGGACAGAACAAACTTGTCATTTCCTAAACAAAATTCTTGGTTCCCTTACATTCCCACAAAGTTGCCTCCTTACTCTGGCCTTTTTCCCTTCTTGGTAAATGACACAATGTCTACCTGGTTATTCTGGATAGAAACCTGGTGGTCATTTTTTTTTTTTTTTTTGAGACAGGGTCTCACTCTGTCACCCAGGCTGCAGTGACATGATCATGGCTCACTGCAGACTTGATCTTCACAGTTCAAGCAATCCTTCCACTGCAGTCTCCTGAGTAGCTGGGACTACAGGCATGTGCCACCATGCTCGGCTAATTTTTTATTTTTTGTAGAGATGAGGTCTCACTATGTTGCCCAGGTGGGACTACTTTTTCTTAAAACTTTCAAAAACGTAGATTATAAAAACATTTTGGTACATGCACTATTTTAGAACAGCAAAGTGGGGCAGATTAGATAAGCTCTAAGATCCTTCCGGCTGCAACTCTACCAGACCATGTAATGAGAAAATAACGAGATGGCAGAGCGGCATGAGCTTCCTGCCCTTTCTCAGGCCCACTGTCAAGAATGAGATTGGACAGAAACGCCCAGTGGAGAAACAGCTGCTGCCAATGGCCATCCTTGCCCAGACTGGAAACGCACTGTCGACTTTTAAGTACCACAACGTTCCATGGCAAACTGGAAGCTCAGTTCCTGACACTTACTTTGGCAGAACTCTAAATCTATCTAATTCACTCTAAGTCTCTCTTCCATCCTCAACCTGTCCCTCCAAAAAAAAGTACTCAAGCAACCAACAAAGAACCTTATTTGACTTATACATCAGAATGAGCTTGCTTTGCCAGACCCATAGAAAGATGATCACATTCTTTGATCATTCCTACCTGAAGACCAGGCCAGTAGGCCTCCAAGGACTGGAAGACTGGCATGGACACAGTCCCCTTGTACATCTGCACCCAAAGGTACCAGTCATTGAAGCGGGTGTAGTTCCGGATGGCTTTGTTATACTCTGCAATGGGAGAGATGGGATCATGGACATATGAGTGATTAGGGAGACAAAAGGCAGACCTGGACAACGGAAGTGAGGACTTACACTTTGGAAAGAGCACCAGGATACAATGAGACAAGCAGGCTAGAAAAGAGTATGGATTCTGGAGTCAAACTTCCAGCTCAAATTCCAGCTCCAGCTCTACCACATTGCTAACCATGACCTGGGGTGGGTTTTTCCCTTTTAAGTCTCAGCCTTATGATCTATAAAATGAGGAGGCCAGGCACGGTGGCTCAAACCTATAATCCCAGCACTTTAGGAGGCCGAGGCGGGCAGATCACCTGAGGTCAGGAGTTCAATATTAGCCTGACTAACATGGAGAAACCCTATCTCTACTAAAAATACAAAATTAGCAGGGTGTGGTGGTGCATGTCTGTCATCTCAGCTACTTGGGAGGCTGAGGCAGGAGAATTGCTTGAGCCTGGGAGGCGGAGGTTGCCGTGAACCAAGATCACACCATTGCACTCCAGCCTGGGAAACAAGAGTGAAACTCCATCTTTAAAAAAAAAAGCAGGGGGGAGTAACTGATATGGTTTGGCTGTGTCCCCACCTAAATCTCATCTTGAATTGTAGCTCCCATAATTCTCATGTGTTATGGAAGGGACTTTGCGGGAGATAACTGAATCATGGGGGCCGCTTCCTCCATACTTTCCTCGTGGTAGTGAGTAAGTCTCACGAGATCTGACGGTTTTATAAGGGGTTTCCCCTTTCACTTGGCTCTCATTCTCTCTTGCCTGCCACCATGTAAGATGTGCCTTTCGCCTTCCGCCATGATTCTGAGGCCTCCCCAGCCATGTGGAACTATGAGTTGATTAAACCTCTTTTTCTTTATAAATTACCCCGTCTCGAGTGTGTCTTTATCAGTAGCATGAAAATGGACTAAAACAGTAATGTTAAGTATCTGTGAGACTTTTCAGTCATTTACTGACACAACAAACATTCGCTGAGCACCTACCAGGTACCAGGCACCTATGAGTTTGTAAACAAGACAAAATCCAGCCCTCAGAGAACTTACATTCTAGTGGGAACTTGAATTTATCCCTTATATCTCTCCCCTAGATTGTAAATCCATGAGGCCTGGGACTTTGTTTTGTTTACTGCAGAATCTCCCACACTAGTACAATGAGCAATAAATATTTTCTGAATGAACAAAGTATCAAATATACACGCAAATAAATAAGATAATCTCAAACAGGCGTTGTAAGGATTATATGAAACAGTCCATGTTCAGAGCTTGGCACAATGCTTGGCACATCCATGGTATTCAATAAATATTTGTTGAATAAATGAGTAGAGTAGTCCCCCCTTATTTGAGGAGAATACGTTCTAAGACCCTTAGTGGATGTCTGAAACCATGGACAGTACTATATAAACTCTATATACAGTCATGGGCCACATAACAACATGTTGGTCAACACTGAACTGTAGAGATGGTTGTGGTCCTGTAAGATTATAATAGAGGTGAAAAATCACCACAGCCTAAAGATATCACAGCTGTTGTAATTTTATAATGTAATGTATTACTCACTTGTTTGTGGTGATATTGGTGTAAACAAACCTACTGTGCTGCCAGTCATAAAAGTATAACACATACAATTATGTACAGTACATGATATTTGATAATAACTATTTACTCGCTTATGTATCTACCATACTATTATCATTAGAATATTCCTTCCACTTAGATAAAAAAGGTCAGCTGGGTGTGGTGGTTCACGCCTGTAATCCCAACACTTTGGGAGGCCGAGGCAAGTGGATCACCTGAGGTCAGGAGTTTGAGACCAGCCTGGCCAACATGGTGAAACCCCATCTCTACTAAAAATACCAAAAATTAGCCAAGCGTAGTGGTAGGCCCCTGTAATCCCAGCTGCTCAGGAGGCCGAGACAGGAGAATCACAGGAGAATTGAACCCGGGAGGTGGAGGTTGCAGTGAGCCGAGATAGCACCATTGCATTCCAGCATTGGCAACAGAAGCGAAACTCCGTCTCAAAAAAAAAAAAAAAAAAAAGTCAACTGTGAAACAGCTTCAGGCAGGTCCTTAGAGGAATTCCAGAAGGCATTGTTATCATCTGAGATAACAGCTCTGTGAGTGTTACTGCCCCTGAAGACCTTCTAGCAGGATAACATGGGGAAGTGGAAGACAGCGCTATTGATGATCCTGACCCTGTGTTGGCCTAGGCTAATGTGTGCTTGTAGCTTAGTTTTTAACAAAAAAGTATAAAAGGTAAAAACAAAATAAAAAAGTAAAAATAGAAAAAAGCTTGGAGAATAAGGATATAAAGAAAATATTTTTGTATAGCTGTACAATGTGTTTTAAGCTAAATGTTATTACAAATGAGTCAAAAAGTTTTTAAAAATTTTAAAGTTTACAAAGTAAAAAAGTTACAGTAATCTAATGTTAATTTATTATTGGAGGACAGACATGGTAGCTCACGCTTGTAATCCCAGCACATTGGGAGGCCGAGGCAGGTGATCACCTGAGGTCAGCAGTTCGTGACCAGCCTGGCCAACATGGTGAAACCCCATCCGTCTCTACTAAAAATACAAAAACTAGGCCAGGCACGGTGGCTCATGCCTGTAATCCTAGCACTTTGGGAGGCTGAGGTGGGTGGACTGCCTGAGCTCAGGATTTCAAGACCAGCCTGGGCAACACAGTGAAACCCCGTCTCTACTAAAATACAAAAAATTAGCTGGGCGTGGCAGCGTGTACTTGTAATCCTAGCTACTCGAGAGGCTTAGGCAGAATTGCTAGAACCCAGGAGGCGAAGGTTGCAGCGAGCTGAGAGCGCGGGACTGCACTCCAGCCTGGGCAACACAGTGAGACTCTGTCTCTAAAAGAAAAAAAAAAAAATTAGGCAGGCGTGGTGGTGGGCGCTTGTAATCCCAGCTACTCAGCAGGCTGAGGCTGAACTGGGGAAGCAGAGGTTGCAGTAAACCAAGATCATGCCACTGCACTCCAGCCTAGGCAACAGAGCGAGACTCCATCTCAAAAAAAAAAAACAAAAAAAAAAGAATTTATTATTAGAGAAAGAAAAAAAAATTTAAATAAATTTAGTGTAGCCTAAGTGTACAGTATTTATAAAGTTTACAACAGTGTAATGTCCTAGACCTTGACGTTCACTCACCACTCACCGACTCAACCACAGCAACTTCCTGTCCTATAAACTTCATTCATGGTTAAGTGCCCTATACAGATGAACCATTTTTGATCTTTTATACTGTATTTGTACTGCACTTTTTCTATGTTTAGATACATAAATACTTATCATTCTATTACAATTGTCTGTAGTATTTAGGAGAGTAACATGCTATACAGGTTTGTAAACTAGGAGCAATAGGCTACACCATATAGACTAGCTGTGTAGTTGGCTATACCATCTAGGTTTGCTTAAGTACACCCTATGATGTTTGCAAAATGATGAAATCACCTAACGATGCAATTCTCAGAATATATCCCTGTCATTAAGCAACACGTGACTACTGTTTTCCTATACATACACATCTATGAGAAAACTTACTTCATTAAATTTTTAAAAATTTTTATTTTTGGCCGGGTGCGGTGGCTCAAGCCTGTAATCCCAGCACTTTGGGAGGCCGAGATGGGCGGATCACGAGGTCAGGAGATCGAGACCACCCTGGCTAACACGGTGAAAAATTTTCATTTTTTGAGACAGGGTCTTAGTCTGTCACCCAGGCTGAAGTGCAGTGGTATGATCATGGCTCACTGCACCCTCAACCTCCCAGGGTCAAGCAATCCTTCACTTCAGTCTCCCAAGTAGCGGGACTACAGGCACGCACCACCATGTCCAGCTAATTTTTTAAAATTTTTTGTAGAGACAAGGTCTCACCATGTTGCCCAGGCTGATCTCGATCTTCTGGGGTCAAGCAATTCTCTTGCCTCAGCCTCCCAAAGCGCTGGGATTAAAGACATGAGCCACTGTGCCCAGCCGAAAAAGTTTAATTTATAAATTAGGCATGGGAAGGGATTAACAATAACTAATAATAAAACAGAACAATGAGGCCAGGCGCAGTGGCTCAAGCCTGTAATCCCAGCACTTTGGGAGGCTGAGATAGGTGGATCACAAGGTCAGGAGATCGAGACCATCCTGGCTAACACGGTGAAACCCCGTCTCTACTAAAAAAACCACAAAAAACTAGCTGGGTGAGGTGGTAGGCGCCTGTAGTCCCAGCTACTCGGGAGGCTGAGGCAGGAAAATGGCGTGAACCCGAAAGGCGGAGCTTGCAGTGAGCTGAGATCTGGCCACTGCACTCCAGTTTGGGTGACAGAGCGACAGCCCGCTATAAAAAAACACCACCTCAAAAAAAAAAAAAAAAAACAGAACAATGATAACAATATATTGTATAGACGGTATGTGAATTTGTCTCTTTGGTAAGAGAAAAAAAAGAAATTATGTAAATTTGGTTTCTCAAAATATCTTTTTTTTTTTTTTAAAGAGAGGGGGTCTTGTTATATTGCCCAGGCTGGTCTCAAACTCCTGGCCTCAAGCAATCCTCACTTCCAAAGCACTGGGATTACAGGCGTGAGCCACTGCACTCAGCCTCAAAATACCTTATCTGATTGTACTCACCTATTTTCAGACTGTAGTTGACCGTGGATAAATGAAACCATGGAAATCAAAGCTGTAGATAACAGGGGACTACTGTAGCTATAATAGTAATAGTAATTAGGTGCTCAACAATTCCTCAATATTGCTAGTGTCTAAGGGCCTGGAGGATAAGACGTATTTATTCAACAGAGATTAATCTATTACCTACCACACGTAAAGCACTGTGAAAAACATAAGATGAATAAGGCACGGATTCTGCATTCAATTAGTGGAGCTGTAACTGTTGATAACAGCTAACTGCAAGAAAGATGCTAAAGGTCCTAAATTCTGAAGAAGGATCAAGCTACTTCCTGGGCAAGGTGACATTTAAGTTAGGCTTTGAAGGGTGAAAAGAATTTGGACACAGGAAGACAGGAAAAAAGACATTCTAGGCAAAGAAGACGCCATGTGCAATGGCTAGGAGATAAGAAATACAGGGCTACATACACAGAATGCAGCATGCTTCAGTTGGCTTTTGCAAGAAGGCATGAAGTGGTGTAGTGGGCATGAAGTGGGCAGTGTAAGTCCCTAGTGACTCTGAATTCAGAACTGATTCTGCAGGCACTCAGGCCGGGCATGGTGGCTCACACCTGTAATCCCAGCAGTTTGGGAGGCCAAGGCAGGCAGATTACCTGAGGTCTGGAGTTTAAGACCAGCCTAGCCAACATGGTGAAACCCCATTTCTATAACAATTCAAAAATTAGCTGGGTGTGATGGTGTGCGCCTGTAGTCCCAGCTACTCAGGAGGCTGAGGCACAAGAATCACTTGAACCTGGGAGGCAGAGGTTGCAGTGAGCCTAGATTGTGCCACTGCACTCCAGCCTGGGAGACACAGCAAGACTCTGTCTCAAAAAAAAAAAAAAAAGTTTTTAAACAAATCACACATCAACAAGAAAAATCAGGGGAAAAGCTCCCTTACTCTGCCCTTTTTACCTAGGAACATGGCCATGAGCTTCTTATCCTGAAGCAGGATGGCTCCTTTCACCAAGTACTCAAAGTAGGAGTCCACGCCAGCCCCGATGCCTGCGTCCTGGGCCACCCACTTGCCAGTGAGCACATCAATGTGGTTGCCGACCTGAGAGAGAGAAAGACACACGGTCCCAAGGGGAAGGCTGATGGCCAAAGAAGGATCTACTCACCCCCAACCCTGACTACCCAGGAAGATGCAAAGTAGGCGCCCCAGTGCTTCTTGGGAGACACACAGACCGTGAGAGGGAAGGGCAAGGCTGGATCATGGCCAGCCTTCCTGTACATCCGCATAGTAGAGATGCATCTCATGCACATTTATGAAGACTTAATTACACACATTGAGCAAAAAATGAAAAAGAAAAATGATTTGGAGTGTTTATGTCCTGCCTAGAGTGACTGTGAGATGGGAGATGAGAATTTGCTGTTCCCACAATCTGTCCGATTTCTCAGCACTCAGCATGGGATTCCAGCATCTGAAGACACAGGCATGCTTTACATATTTCCATAAATTAACTCAAGAAGAACATTCACCAGGAAGCTGACAGAGTGGTTCTAAGGAGAGAAACCGAATAGCTGCAGACAGGGGCAAAAAGAGACTTCACCAATGTCACTGAGTACCTTTTTTTAAAATCCTTTGACTTTTTTTTTTTTTTTTTTAATTGTTCAGTCTCTGTAGAGACTGTTAAAAACTGCCAATGCTGGCCAGGCGCGGTGGCTCACGCCTATAATCCCAGCATTTTGGGAGGCTGAGGTGGGCGAATTACTTGAGGTCAGAAGTCCGAGACCAACTTGGCCAACATGGTAAAACCCTGTCTCTACTAAAAACACAAAAATTAGCCAGGCATGGTGGTGTGCGCCTGCAATCCCAGCTACTCATCAGGCAGAGGCACGAGAATGACTTGAATCCAGGAGGGGGAGGTTGCAGTGAGCTGAGATCGTGCCACTGCACTCCAGTCTGGGTGACAGGGGGAGACTGTGTCTCAAAAAAATAAACAAAGATATGCATTTTTCTGTTTCATTTTATTTATTTTATTTTTTGTATTTTTAGTAGAGACGGGGTTTCTCCATGTTGGTCAGGCTGGTCTCAAACTCCCGACCTCAGGTGATCCGCCTGCCTCGGCCTCCCAAGGTGTTGGGATTACAGGCGTGAGCCACCGCGCCCGGTCACAGATATGTATTTTTCATACAGCTTAGACCCTCATGGAAGCTGGTAACTTCATTTGGTACTCAAAGAAATAGCTAACTGTTCTATGTTAGTTTGGGTTCCCCCAGGGGCACAACCTCATTCTGATCAAAAGTAGTTGATTTGGAAGGCGAGTCCCTGTAAACACCAGAAGAGGAGGAGTAAAGTGAGGCAGGGCAAGGGATGCAGCATTTAAGGGGTATGCCATCAGGCAGGTTTCCACCATGGGAACTGGAGTTCAATCCTGCTGGGGAGCTCAGGAATTCAGCGTAGAGCTCGAGCTTCAGAGTGATCCCACCAAAGAGGCAGGGAACTGGAATGTTTATCCACCAACTCCCATCGGTATCAGTTACTGGCTTGAGAGCTACTCATGGGTAGCATTAAATCCTGGTACCCTCAGCCAAAGGCAAGCAAAGTGGCTCCAGGCACCAGAGGAGACCCCTAGGCAAAGAGGCGCAGGTGATGGCAGTTGGAAGACTGGCCAGTGTGCATGGAAATGGTAAGAGTTGAGAGGATATGGGCACAGCACCAACAGAGTCTACTACGGTCCCATTGCTGGAGCAAAACCTGCCTGAGATGGACTAAGGGATTCACTACAAGTCTCCAGGGGGGCACTTTTTTTTTTTTTTGAGACGGAGTTTTGCTCTTGTCGCCCAGGCTGGAATGCAATGGCGTGATCTCGGCTCATCACAACCTCTGCCTTCCAGGTTCAAGCAATTCTCCTGCCTCCGCTTCCCAAGTAGCTGGGATTACAGGCATGCACCACCACACCCGGCTAATTTTGTAATTTTTTAGTAGAGATTGGGTTTCTCCATGTTAGTCAGGCTGCTCTCGAACTCCTGACCTCAAGTGATCCGCCTGCCTTGGCCTCCCAAAGTGCTGGGATTACAGGCATGAGCCACTGCGCCCAGCCTTAAGGGGGCACCTTCTTAAGGGATTTTCAAGGAGTCCTCACATAAGCTTTACTTTTCAAGCTGAATTAGCACCAGACTCTGCATAAAATGTGCCTAGACCTGAACACAGTCTTCCTATGTCAGAATGACTCAGCAAAGTTGGTATTAA
Organism: Piliocolobus tephrosceles; assembly: GCF_002776525.5. Classification (NCBI taxonomy): domain Eukaryota; kingdom Metazoa; phylum Chordata; class Mammalia; order Primates; family Cercopithecidae; genus Piliocolobus; species Piliocolobus tephrosceles. The sequence continues at coordinate 7,932,215 of NC_045453.1, forward strand.
TATATTAACGTTACGGCTGAAGTAACTGAGGACAAGAGAGGTTGAGTGACTTGCTCAGAGTCACACAGTTTCGATGTAGCAAGGCCAGGGTTTGAATCCAGTTCTGACTAAATCCAGTGGTATGTCCTGGATGGCTTTGGCTCAATTACTGTTAATCTTACTGGATTATTCCATTTAGAAGCTGAAACTGACCTTAGAGATCATCTGGTCCAAAGTGTGTTCAATTTCCATGGGTTAATAGTACTGGAAGATAAAGGGAAGCTCTGGTGTTAAGTAAGTTCGGGAAATGTTAAGTTAAGCAAAGTTGAACAGATCTCTTTACTAGAGGACTTTTATTCTGCTCATGTGCATTCTGACTCTCCAAAAAAGGGGGGGATATTATGTGTAATATTCCCCTAACTTAAATGGCCAGGACTCATTTTGTTACACAACAGTCATTCAGTATCTCCCAGAACTGGTGTCCTAAGAAACAGCAAATACAGACAGACACTATAAATGAAGGCCGGACGAGCTGATGAGCTGAAGTCACCACGTGAGTCAGGTGCATGAAATATACAACCCTCTTCCTAGAAATCAGAGAATCTCAAGCGGTCAAAGCTTAATGCAGCCCCTGCTGCCTGCCAGAAAAATGTGCTTTCCCACTCTCCTCCCCACTCCAAGCCAAACTTGAATTGGAGGGTTGGTCTATTTTTGGTGTCCTGAGCCCAAATCCTGGACCACTCCTAAGGTCACCCTAAGTTTTCCTTGGCTTGATTGCAACTTATTGCTCAGAGCCCTGGGCCTCATAAGCTGGGGCCAAGGTGGCAACTTTGACTCAAACAGGAAGGGCAGCAACAAACCTACCAGCCCGATATCTGACCGGCTCTCCCAGAGGCGCATCAAAGCCACTCTGGCCACATCTTCAAACACCGGGTCACCAGTGAGGCTGCTCAGGGTGGCAAATTCAACAATGAAGGTCCCAATCCCTGCCGTACAGGTGACAGGGGTCTCTCCTGGGTTCACGCCATGAAGTAAGTTCACCGTTCCATATGGCATGCCAGTGGGGGTCTGAAAGGCTGAACAATTGAAAAATTACGACCCCGGACAGGAGCAGGGGGATAGGGATAGTTCTGATACACGCCCAAAGCCTGGGACCTTAGCCAGCACTTTCCTCTTTCTCCTGGCTGTCCTGCTACAGTCTGAGCCAGAGAAGGATAAATGTCGTAACTGGAGGGCCCTGAGCAGCCACCCAGCCCGGAGCGTGTCAAACACTGCTCTGCACAACCCCTGGGTTCCTGCTCGTGATGAGGGTGCAGGGAGCGGGCTGTGCTCCACACACACTTGCTGTAGCTAGAGCGCTTTAGCTATTTTTATTTATTTTACACTATGCCCTCAAAGCCCAGGCAGGTAACTTATTGTGATGTAGGCAGGGGTTAAGCCACAGAAAGTGGTGGGGCTTGTGGCACAATGCAAAGAGTAAGCCCCATTCAAAGCCATTCATAGACTTTTGGCTCACGCCTATAATCCCAGCACTTTGGGAGGCCAAGGCAAGCAGATCACTTGAGGCCAGGAGTTCCAGACCAGCCTGGCCAACATGGTGAAACCCTGTCTCTACTAAAAATACAAAAATTAGACAAGTGTGGTGGCGCACGTCTGTAATTCCGGCTATTTGGGATGCTGAGGCACAAGAATTGTTCGAACCCAGGAGGCGGGGGCTGCAGTGAGCTGAGATTGCACCACTGCACTCCAGCCTGGGTGACAAGACAAGACCCTGTCTCAAAATAATAATAATAATAATAATAATAAACAAAACCATTCATAGACTTTAAATAAAGATCTCTGCTTTAAATAAAGAGTATAGGGGCTAAATTATTTTTAAAAGGAAGCAAAATAGGATATAAACCACTAAACCACTGATATAGCATGACCCTGGATTTACAGGTAGGGAAAACCATGCCTGTGAAGAAGTGATTCAGCCAAAGGCCACACAGAGAGTGTCAAACAGAGCTGGGATGGGAACGCCTGCCCCGTGCCCACCCCTAGCTCCAGTCCAGTTCTCTGCCCGCCCCACCCAAGTGTCTTCTGATTCAAGACGAGAACTAGACAACCAGCCAGAGGCAGAGATTTCCTCTCCGGGCCTAAAGGTCAAACAACTCCAGAGCAGCCTGTGCGTCACCAATCTGTGAACAAAGGTGTCGACACTTCCAAGAACCACAGGGTCTAGCAACTCTGTCTGCCACAGACAAGAAACTTGCTATCTGGCAGACACCAGTGGGACAGCAAGTCACAACCAGGAAGGGCTCTAAGGAATATTTCAGAAAAGTCAGGCCGTATTAAAAAGAAGGGGAGTGACAAAATCCTGTTTCGTGACCTTTTTTTATAAAATGACCAATGGCCAAAAATAATTAAATAATAAAGGAGGAGCAGCTAGACAGAGTTTCCAGAGTTTCCTCCAGGAATGCATCACACAGGACACAATGTCTGCAAGGAAGACGCTTAAGCCATTAGCCATGAGCCATGAGCCATGAGTGAGACCGGAACCCAGCTCACCCACTATCCTCAGCTCTCCCCCAAAGGAGAGGTAAGTGCTATGTGAGAGGGATAAAGAGGCTGGGTGTGGTGGCTCATACCTGTAATCCCAATACTTTGGGAGGCCGAGGCAGGTGGATCACTTGATCCCAGGAGTTCAAGACCAGCCTGGGCAACATGGTGAAACCCCATCTCTACAAAAAACATTTAGCCATGCGTGGCGGCGTGTGCCTGTAATCCCAGCTACTCAGGAGGCTGAGGTGGGAGAATCAACTGAGCCCAGGAGTTCGAGAGGCTGCAGTGAGCCATGATCACGCCACTGCATTCCAGCCTGGGTGACAGCGAGACCCTGTCTCAAAAAAAAAAAAGAAAGAAAGAAAGAAAAGGGATAAATAAGTGAGATGGCCAAGAGGCTGGTGGAAAGCACAGTGTGACGTGTCTGGGTGTGAACAGTCCTCAGAGCTTCCACCACACCCTGAAGGGAACACAGTGTACAGCTGATGCTACTGAGCCTGGTGTTACTGCCTCACTAGACAAAAATACAGAGGGTTGGCCTGCAGCCCTGGACACAGCTTAGCCACAAAACAAATCCCTCTCGTTTTAAAAGTGTTGGAGGTTCTCTAAGCAGTTTCTCCTTCCTGACCTCATTTTAGCCTCCCCAAAACCCGATGTGGTAGGGAGGTGGAAATTATGATTCTCATTCGATAGATGGAGAAATTAAACTGTGGAGAGCAGCCAGACACAGTGGCTCATGCCTGTAATCCCAGCACTTTGCGAGGCCAAGGTAGGCAGATCACTTGAGGTCAGGAGTTTGAGACCAGCCTGACCAACATGGTGAAACTTCATCTCTACTAAAAATACAAAAATTAGCTGGTCGTGGTGGTGGGCGCCTGTAATCCCAGCTACTTGAGAGGCTGAGATTGCTTGAACCCGGGAGGCAGTGGTTACAGTGACCTGAGATTGCGCCACTGCACTCCAGCCTGGGCGACAGAGCAAGACTCCATCACGAACAAACAAACAACAAACTGTGAAGAGAAAGAGTGGCTTGGTCAAGATGTTGACTGGCAGAGCCGAGTCTAGAATCCAGGGCTGTTAATGCTCATACCAACACCCTTCCCTGGACCCCTGTTACTCCAGCAGTGTGTGAAATAACTGTAGTACCTGGGAGAGGACAAATGGGTTCATTCAAAATAAGGGCAATGGCCTTCCACCCACCAGGCTGGTCACCTTCGACCATCCCCTGCAAACAATAATGAGGTCGACTCATCCATCTGGGTCAGGGCCCCAGTAGGCCCTTAAAATGCCCAGGACACTCCTGATTTCCATGGTGGGTGCCTGGGGGGTAGAAATACCAAATACACCTGGTGAGAAATACCAGAAATTAATTCAGCACTGCCACTCCCATCTTCAGCAAGGGAAGCAGGACCTAATGGACTTCATCTCTGCCCCATCTCTGTGTGGGTCTTACCTGGGAGGAGTTTTCGGGCCGCCTCCTCAGCCATTCTCAGGAGAGGCCCAGAACAGGGCCATCCAGCCTCTACTTCCACCCCAGCCTTCTTGGAGAGCAGATGAGCAGACAGGAGTCCTCCTACCACTACAGATGGCACAGAAAGCAAATGGCATAGTCCAAAGGGAAAGACCAAGGGACCAAGGATCTTTCCCCTGTGCGAGTTAAACCTAAACACTCTATTGGGGGTGCGTGTTCTCAGGACCTCCTGAGGCTATTTCATGGGTAAAAACAAACAAGCCGGGAGCGGTGGCTCAAGCCTGTAATCCCAGCACTTTGGGAGGCCGAGACGGGCGGATCACGAGGTCAGGAGATCGAGGCCATCCTGGCTAACACGGTGAAACCCCGTCTCTACTAAAAACACAAAAAACTAGCCGGGCGAAGTGGCAGGCGCCTGTAGTCCCAGCTACTCCGGAGGCTGAGGCAGGAGAATGGCGTAAACCCGGGAGGCGGAGCTTGCAGTGAGCTGAGATCTGGCCACTGCACTCCAGTCCGGGCGACAGAGCAAGACTCCGTCTCAAAACAAACAAACAAACAAACAAACAAACAAACAAACAAACAAAACCTCCCTCTATTAGGGTGGCTCACTGGGAAGAAGCTAGAGCCACCTAGTGAAAAAAGAGTCCCTTAATCCCACATATTTATACAGTGTTAAGTTTATGGGTTTTTTTCTCTTGATGCATCACAGGAACAGTGTCTATTTTTTTGTAAGTCCCTATTGTGTACCAAGCACTAACTATTACTGCCCCCTGTTCATATGAAGTTACTGAGGTTCCATGAGATAAAGTGACTTGCCCCAGGTCACCCATTTAGTAGGTGGTAGGGCTGAGTATCTTTGATTCCAAAGCCCATGCTCATTCCATTTGTCACTCTGTCTGTCTTCCAGTCATCTGTCATATCAGGAGGGAGGGGGTAGTAGTGGTTATTACCTTTATTTTACTAATTTATCTATTTCAACTTATTATGCAATATTTAGAATTTTTTTTTTTTTTTTTTTGAGACAGAGTCTCATTCTGTCCCCCAGGCGGGAGTGCAGTGGCACAATTTCGGCTCACTGGAAGCTCCGCCTCCCAGGTTCACACCACTCTCCTGCCTTAGCCCTACAGGCGCCCGCCACCGTCCGGCTAATTTTTTTGTATTTTTTCTTGTAGAGACAGTGTTTCACTGCACTAGCCAGGATGGTCTCGATCTCCTGACCTCATGATCTGCCTGCCTCGGCCTCCCAAAGTGCTGGGATTACAGGCCTCAGCCACCGTGCCCAGCCTATTTAGAACTTTTAAAAAGACACAAAGGTTCTGTACTTGGAAATAGATATCCTGAGTGGCCCTCTCACTGAAAATAACTGGTGACCCTAAGCTTCAAAATTCCCCTCCTCCCTGCAGAGGGGGAATAGGAGACCAAGGCCAAGCCTGCCCCAGGTGGAAGTCCAATAAAAGGTCCCTATGTAAGCCAGGCACAGTGGCTCACATCTGCAACCCCAGCACTTTGGGAGGCGGAGGTGGGCAGACCACGAGGTCAGGAGATGGACACCATCCTGGCCAACATGGTGAAACCCTGTCTCTACTAAAAATACAAAATACTAGCCGGCGTGGTGGCGCACGCCTGTAGCTGGGGGAGGCTAAGGCAGGAGAATCGCTTGAACCCAGGAGGCGGAGGTTGCAATGAGCCAAGATCGCACCACCGCACTCCAGCCTGGGCAACAGAGTGAGACTCCATCTCAAAAAAAAAGAGTCCGGGTGCGGTGGCTCACGCCTGTAATCTCAGCACTTTGGAAGTCCGAGGCAGGCGAACTGTGTAAGCTCAGGAGTTTACGACCAGCCTGATAAACACAGTGAAACCCCGTCTCTACTAAAAATACAAAAAATTAGCTGGGCGTGGCGGTGTGTGCCTGTAGTCCCAGCTACTCGGGAGGCTGAGGCAGGAGAATTTCTTGAACCCGGGAGGCGGAAGTTGCAGTGAGCTGAGACCACGCCACTGCACTCCAGCGTGGGCGACAGAACAAGACTCCGTCTCAAAAAAAAAAAAAAAAAAAAAAAGAAAGAAAGAAAGAAAAGAAATCTACATGTATGTACATTATGGTAAAACTGCAGAACACCAAAGGGAAAAAAGATCTCCAATGCAGCCAGAATCCATGTAATAATTATTAATCCTGGGTGATGGGCACATCTGGTTCATTATACTATTTTCTCTACTTTTATGTTTGAAGTTTTCTATAATAAAAAGTTTTTAAAAGGAAGAGACAGCCAAAGTGAAAACCAAAACAAGATTCTCTACAAAGAAATAATAAATTGACAGATTACTTCTTAACAATAATGAAACCAGAAGATATTGGAAAATTTTTCAATACAATAAGAGAAAGTAATCATCAACCTACAACCATACACCCAGCAAAAATATCACCCAAAGGCCAACCAAAAACAGTGGAATAAAGACGTTTTCATATAAACAAAAGCTGGGAATGTTCGCGAAGCACACACCTGCATTAAAGGAAATACTTTGGAGAAAAGGTCTGACACATGAAAAGAAGAGATAGTCAAAAAAGTGGTAAAAAGGCCAGGCACAGTGGCTCACGCCTGTAATTCCAGCACTTTGGGAAGCCAAGGCAGGTGGATCACTCAAGGTCAGGAGTTTGAGACCAGCCTGGCCAATGTGGTGAAGCACCATCTGTACTAAAAATACAAAAATTAGCCTGGCGTGGTAGTGCACACCTGTAATCCCAGTTACTCGGGAGGCTGAGGCAGGAGAATCGTTTAAACCCAGGAGGTGGAGGTTGCAGTGAGCCAAGATCGTGCCATTGCACTCCAGCCTGGGTGACAGAGTGAGACTCTATTTGAAACCAAAAACAACAACAAAAAAGTGGTAAATATATGCGTAAATGCAAAACTTCAACAGTATAGAACAAAAATTATAATGTATGGAGGGTTTAAAACGAATAACTAAAATATATAACTATAGCATATAGGTCAGGATGTTCTCTACGCCAGGTTTTGCATTATTCAGGAGTAGAACAAAGATTTTCCACTAAATTTAGACTTTGATAAGTTATGTTTATTAAATTTACTTGGAAAACTATGTAAAAAGCTAGATATTGTGCATAATTTCCCTATTGGTAAGAGGAAAATGGAATGGGGGGAAAAACAATCTAAAGAAGGCATGAAAAAGGGCAGAATAAAGGAACATAAAGAAGATGGCACAGGGCCGGGTGCAGTGGCTCACACCTATAATCCCAGCACTTTGGGAGGCTGAGGTGGGTGGATCACCCGAGGTCAGGAGTTCGAGACTAGCCTGGCCAACATGGTGAAACCCCCATCTGTACTAAAAATACAAAAATTAGCAGGGCGTGGTGGCGAGCACCTGCAATCCCAGCTACATGGGAGGCTGAGACAGGATAATCGCTTGAACCCGGGTGGCAGAGGTTGCAGTAAGCCGAGATCGCACCACTGCGCTCCTGCCTGGGCAACAGAGCGAGACTCCATCTCAAAAAAAAACAGAAGATGGCACAGAGAGCACAATACTGTAGAAATGAGTGCAAATATATCAGTAATTACAGCAAATGTAAATGGATTAAATGTTTCAGTTAAAGATGGTCAGAATGGATAAAATATAATACACTACTTGCAAAAGCTGTATCTAATCATAAAACTACAGAAAGATGGAAAGGATAGAAAAAGATACATGGGAAAATGTCAACCAAAAGAAAGCTGGTATCAATTATATTCGTATCAGAAATGAAGGTATAAGAACGACCTTCATTCACGGATGACAAACTGGGCTCAGAAGCTGGGAGACACAGCCAACAAGCACAGCCTCAAACTCACGCTGGATTCCTAAACCAGGATTTTAGACCATGTTGTCCCTCTGCTCTCTTCTCTGTTTTAAAATTTTTATGGATCATATGTCTGGAATATAAGTTTCATTGCAGAAAACATACAAAATAATGGGGAAAAATAGAACTCTGCCATCCAGAGGTGACAGCTGTTAAGTGCTCTAGAGGTCAATGCAAATAAGGGCTGTGGTAGCTTCTCAAGAATCATTGGAAGTCTGCTATAAATACTGATCCTAGGACCCAACCCAGAGATTCCAGTTCATTAGGTTTAGTGTGGAGCTTCAACATCTGAATTTTTTAAAGGGTCCTAAGTGGTTCCTATGGGCAGCCAAGTTTGGAAGATTAATGCCCTAGATTTGCACTGTCCAATACAATAATCACTAACTACATGTGACTATTTAAATTTAATATCATTAAAATTAAATGAAATTAAAAATTCAGTTGCATAGTTGTAGTAGATACATTCCAAATGCTCAAGAACTCATGTGGTTAGTGGCTACCATACTGGCCAAAACACAGATAAAAAAACATTTCCATCATTGCCAAAAATTGGATTGGACAGACAGTAAGTTCCAAGAAGGCAAGGATCATATCTCTCTTGTTCATAGCTGTGTGCCTAGTATCAAATATATATTAAAGAGGTGAGTAATCTGGTGTATTTCTTTCCAGGCTTTTAGTCTCCTGCTCACTTTCATATCTGAAACTGATGTGGAAATCCTGAGACTTCCCCACCTCACCCTCCAGGAGGGAAGGAGAGCTCTGTCGGTCAGAGGTTTTGGCCAAGGGTCCTGGCATGGTCAGTCCTTAAAATCCTATTTACCACTTCTTGGTTTACAGAGGCAACTTCACACTCTCTTTTCTTTTAAAGGTCCTAGAGAGCAGCCCTCACCTCGAATGTTGGTTTCAAACACAGAGGCGTTCACATCAATATCAAAGTCCACGTTGTCCTGGAGCACTTCAACCACTCTTTGGAATTCTGAGACATTCCCCAAAATCTGGAAATAAAAAAGAGACCTGACGCTGAGGCTCTTGCATGCGTGGAGGCAGATTCAGAGTCTGGGATCCTATGTTGATGTGGCCCTTACTAATTCCACTTAAGATCTCCAGTTTCTGTCCTAGGATTGGTGACAGCAGAAGAAAGCACTGAGAGCTAGAGATCATCCAGAGACTTCATATCAAGAGACTGGTTAAGTAAATTCCTAGGTCCCAATTAAGAGTGACGATGTAGTCATTTAAACGGACACAATAGAAAGAATGCAAACTACACAGAAGTCTTAGGTTTTTTGTTTTGTTTTTTTGAGACAGAGTCTCACTCTGTTGCCCAGGGTGGAGTGCAGTGGCGCGATCTCGGTTTACTTCAAGCTCTGCCTCCCGGATTCTCCTGCCTCAGCCTCCTGAGTAGCTGGGATTATGTGCCACCATGCCCAGCTAATTTTTGTATTTTTAGTAGACACAGGGTTTCACCATATTGGGCAGGCTGGTCTCGAACTCCTAACCTCGTGATCCACCCGCCTCGGCCTCCCAAAGTGCTGGGATTACAGGAGTGAGCCACCGCACCCAGCCAAAAGTCTTAGTTTGACATTTGCAGTAGGTATCAGTTGTTTTTAACCCTGTCTTGTCATGTTCAACCTTGTGGAAAACAGAACAGGTTGGCTGACCCAAAACTAAATTCATTCCTACCCTCTTTACCTCATGGCCTCCCACCAGAGGTTGGAAATCCAGAAGCTTTCTCAGCCTCCTTTGCTGCTGCAGTTGATTGTTTACCCAGTCAATTCTGACCCTTGAGAATTCTACTGGGGGCACTTCTGGGAAGGCTTCTGTTTTCTTAATACCAAGGGACAAACACAGCTAACATGGCTTTTAGTCTCTCTCTTTCTGCCTTGAACTCAGACTTGATTTCTGAAGCGATGGCAGCTATGTGAGACCATGAGGTACTAAGCATGAGAATAAAAGCCAAAACACTAACGATACTAGAATGCAAAGCTACAAAGAGCCTGGTCTCTGATAACACGGTTGAGTAGCTGACCCAACACTAGAAATTACCTCTAGACTTTCTTTTACTTGGGAAAATAAACCCTTTTTATTTAAACCATTAGCCAAATGCAATCTCAATCTCTCTTCTTTTGACAATAAATAACATCTCAGTTTACCCTCTAGGAATCACTCTTTCCCAGTAGTCACTCCTGTGATTTGGAAGAGGCTGATCCCATCCCTCTGGCTATGGAGTGGGTACTTGACCTGGACCAGTCCAAGACTTTTTTTTTTTTTTTTTTTTGAGACAGGGTCTTGCTCTGTTGCACAGGTTGGAGTGCAGTGGTGGGATCATAGCTCATTGCAGCCTTGAACTCCAGGGCTCAAGTAATGCTGGCCTCCCAAACTGCTGGGATTACAGGCATGAACCACCACACCTGGCCCTTTTTACCTTTCTAAGCATCAGGTTTCTTTTATATCTTTTTTTGTTTGTTTGTCTGAGACAAGGTTTTATTCTGTTACCCAGACCAGAGTGCAGTGGTGTAATCTTGGCTCACTGCAACCTCTGCCTCCCTGACTCAAACAATCCTCCCACCTCACCCTCCTCCCAAACAGATGGAGCCACAGACATGTGCCATCATGCCTAATTTTTTGTATTTGTGGTAGAGACGGGGTTTCACCATATTGCCCAGGTTGGTCTTGAACTCCTGTGCTCAAGTGATCCTCCCGCCTTGGCCTCCCAAAGTGCTGGGATTACAGGCGTGAGCCACCGTGCCCAGTCGTAAGCATCAGGTTTCTTAGCCATAAGAAGGAGTAAATGTACTTACCTCAAGAAGTTGTTGGAAGAATTAATACATGTCTGTACTAAGCCCTACACAAACATACTAATTAGTCACGGATATTATTTTTTTATTTTTAATTTTTTTGAGACGGAGTTTCACTCTTGTCACCCAGGCTGGAGTGCAATGGTGCAATCTCAGCTCACTGCAACCTCTGCCTCCCGGGTTCAAGCAATTCTCCTGCCTCAGCCTCCCCAGTAGCTGGGATAACAGACATGTGCCACTTTGCCAGGCTAATTTTTTGTATTTTAATAGAGACGGGATTTCACCATATTGGCCGGGCTGGTCTCGAACCCCTGACCTCAGGTGATCTGCCTGCCTCAGCCTTCCAAAGTGCTGGGATTACAGGTGTGAGCCACCGTGCTCAATCTGATATCCTTTTATTATCATTGAACAGGGCTCCTAGAATGTAAGCCTCTGAAAACAGGAGGATGTCAAAGTCTCTGTATCCTCCACAGAGTTATACAAGCCTATTACAATTCTCCGTATATAACAGGTCCTCTATAAATGTTTGCTAAATAAATGAATCTGCATAAGTTGTAGTTCGTTTTTCCCTATGTAGCTAGGCAACTGCAGCGGACAGTTCAGAATCATGAGATGCAAATAAAAGGCCTAGGAGAGGGATTCATTTTTCACCCACAGTCAAGCTGCCAAAAGAGGAAGGATGTTGGTTATGTAACGGTGGAAAGGAAAAGAAATAGACGAGATACTTACCAGCAAGGTGTCCAATGCGTCAATTAGAGTCAGAGAAAAACTGCAAAAGGACAGAAATCCCAGCCGCTTAGTAAGAAAATCAAATACCAGACATTATGGCTGCCCTAGATCTGATCCCCCCAAAAGTAAATGAGGCAAAGTAATGCCTCTGCCTGTCCCACTTACAGTCACAACAGAGAAGCCACAGTGAAAATCGCAGGGATCCTCTGACCCACTTAATGCACCTGGGAGGGTTGGCTGATGTAGCTCCATTGTAATTAAATACATCACCTATATTCTGGCATTCTCCTCTGCCATTGGGAGGCAGTATACGATTGTAGCTTGAAGCACAGGCTTTTCACCAATTTTCACGTCTAAGAATTTACCCCACAGTGAATAGCTGTTTGACAGTGTTCATGGCAGTATTGTTTAGAACAGCAAGAGGCTGGAAAGAACCCAACTGTCTGCCCATTAATGGATGATTAAACTGTGTTATAAACAGTGTAAAACTATGAAGTTATCAAAAAGATTGTCATCAGGACTTCTATGTGCTGATGGAAAGATATTTGAATTGTTTTTAATGAAAAAGACAGGGTGGTTTAGTATGTTTCCATCTGTGTTTCAAAAAGACATACTTACTGACAGAAAGCAGATCAGAAATTGTTAGGGTCAGTGGTGGTGCAGGGATGAACTATAAAGAGCCACAAGGGAACTTTTTAAGATGACAGAAGTGTTTCCATATCTTGGCTGTGATGGTGGTCACTATGCACTTAAAACGAGCGTAGGCCGGGCGTGGTGGCTCATGCCTGTAGTCCCCCAGCACTTTGGGAGGCCGAGGTGGGTGGATCACCTTAGGTCAGGAGTTCAACACCAGCCTGGCCAAATGGCAAAACCCCATCTCCACAAAGAAATTATCCAGGTGTGGTGGTGGGCTCCTGTAATCCCAACTACCTGGGAGGCTGAGGCAGTAGAATCGCTTGAAGCCAGGAGGCGGAGGTTGCAGTGAGCCAAGATCACACCATTGCACACCAGCCTGGGAAACAACAAACCCCATCAAAAAAAAAAAAAAAAAAAAAAGAGTATACTTTATTATATGTAAATTATGCCTTTAAGAAGTTCATTTTAAAAAGATACACATATACACATCTATATGTATAATGGCATAAACCAAGAATATTTCTGGAGAGATACAAAGGAAAGTTAATAGTTGGAATTCTAGGGTATGGGAGATATTTATTGTATATAATTTTTTACCACTTGAATTTGCCATTTGTATTTACTTTGTTTCAACTTAAAAAAATAAAAACCATCACAAGTTTTTAGTTTAATTTCTCTCGACCTTAGCACATTCGTGTGTAAAACAGGGATAATGGCAACTAACTCGTAGGGGTATTAAGATAATTAAAGGAGATGACACAGTAAAATGTTTAGCACAGTGTTCAATCAATGCCAGCTTCAGCTAATGCAATGATTCTTCACTCAGCAAGGAATAAGCCAGTGAATTCCAGCTCTCATAGATTTTTATTCTAGTGGGAACGAGAAAGACAAACCAGTAGATAAGTGAAAATGAGAGTATCAAAGAGTGAGAAGTGCTACAAAGAAAATAAAACAGGTAACTGGTGAGAGTGACTTAAAAGGGAGTCGTGGGTCATTAGGGAAGCGGATGCTGAGGAAGTGACTACTGAGCTGAGATCTGAATGACAAGCAGCAGCCAGTTATGGGAGGAAAACGGGGAGAGTGTATTTAAGGCACAGGGAACACCAACTACAAACAGTTAAGTTTTAGGAGTGTCACACTCCTTCCTCGACCTGAATGCCCACCTACACAATGAAAAGGTTGGGTTTTCTAATTCTTGGAGCCCTTCCACGGTTTCTTGTTACTCCAGAAATTGCCTATGTCCCCACAGCTGGTGCCTGTTACTGCTGGCGCTAAGCCCAGCGATCCAGCCCACCCGGCTAATCCAGAACTTTTTTTCACTGCGAGAGGCTAAATGGATCCTGGAGGTGATAGCAAGAATTGGAGGGAGCGCGGTTGTAGCTCATCTGGGGGCTTTCCGGTGCCGGTGAGGAGACCATGAAGCCACCAGGCCCAGCTGACCCTCCCGCCTAGGCCCGGAAAGTCAGACCCTGGCCGCCCCTTGCCCCTCCGCTCGCACTACCTGCCCCAGGTGTCGTGCCCGTCACAGGTGAGAGGTCGTAGCTCATCGAAGGGAAAGGCATTCTCCAGGTAGCTGTCGTAGGCGTGGTAGAACATGGCCTTGACTCGCTCCCTGGGCGTGGGACGAGAAATCAGGCATGGGGCCAGAACACAAAAACAAGCGGGGGAAGAACAAGATACAGGGCGGAAAGTGGGAATCACTAGCTGATTTCTGCCTGGGACCTAGCGGCGGGGTCCGAGCAAGTCGCGGTAGGAGACCTGGGATGGACAGAAAGGGAAGGGACCCGGTTCGCGCATCCCACTCCCCAACTGCGAAAGGGCGGGAACCTGGCCTCCTTCACCTGTAGTGGGCGGGATCTGGCGCGGAGCCGTCGGGACCTGGCGCACCATGGTGCAGGGGCAGCAGCGCGCACAGGAGGCCGAGCGAGATGAGCAGCCGGAAAGGCATAGAGCTCGTGTCCTCTCAGCGCCGCCGCAGCAGCAGCAGCCACTGCAACCAGCTCATCCTGGGAGCTGCTGCGGGTTCTTCCGGGTACCCGTGCCACTGCGCCTGCGCGCTGAGAAATCAGCCTCTCACTTCCGGACTACAAGCCCCGGAATGCAATGGGCAGCCAAACGTGGCCGAAGAGCAACTTGGGATATACGCTTTCGGAAACACTGATCAACGTGTCTTAAAGACAGTGGCTGTTGTTACTACTGTTATTAATTAATGTTTTAATAATAACAGCGTGCATTGAGCACTTATTGTGTACTAGTACTGTACGGAGCATGTAAAATGCATTCTATCATATTTGTTTCAACAACCTTATTAAGCATGAAGGCTGGGTAAGCATGAGAAATGTTCAGCCTCTACCATTATTACGTAGCAGATGAACGGCAGACAAAACTCCTCAGACGCCGGGTTAAAGAAGGAAGGAGCTTTAATCGGGTGGGAGCGTGGGCTGACTCACGTCTCAAAAACCGAGCTCCCTGAGTGAGCAATTCCTGTCTGTTTTAAGAGCTTACAACTCTAAGGGGGTCCGCGTGAGAGGGTCGTGATTGATTGAGCAAGCAGTGGGTATGTGCCTGGGGGCTGCATGCACCGGTAATCAGAAGGGAACAGAACAGGACAGGGATTTTTACAATGCTTTTCCATACGATGTCTGGAATCTATAGATAATATAACCGGTTAGTTCAGGGCTCGATCTTTAATTACCAGGCCTGGAATGCAGCGCTGGGTTGTCTGACTACTGATTTCACTTCTGTCTTTAACTCCTACTTTTTATTTGAGGCAGAAATTGGGCATAAGACAGTATGAGGGGTGGTCTGCTCCCCTATTTAGGGATATTAAGCTTCCCAAACCAGTTGCTTGTTGATTGTATAAGATACAACTCACATTTATTTGTCCAAAACTTCCACTTTTTTTTTTTTTTTTAAATCTCTTGCATTTTCTGATGCTGTCACTCTTGAGGTTTCCTGAAATCCCTTCAGTTCTAGAAATTCGTGACATTTCTTTCCTTCCACTTTGGGATGTGGTTACACAATCACCGTCCCTTCAGTCTCCATCTCAAACCGGAAGCTTACCCCTATCAGCCCTGTAGAATGTCTTAGGTAAGAATGAATACCTTGGTCAGGCGCAGTGGCCCAAGCCTGTGATCCCAGCACTTTGGGAGGTCGAGGCGGGTGGATCACCTGAGGTTAAAAGATCGAAACCAGCCTGGCCAACATGGTGAAACCCCGTCTTTACTACAAATACAAAAATTAGCCAGGCGTGGTGGTGGGTGCCTGTAATCCCAGCTACTGGGGAGGCTGAGGCAGGAGAATCGCTTGAAACTGGAAGGCGGAGGTTGCAGTGTGCCAGGATCGCACCACTGCACTACAGCCTGGGCAAAAGAGCAAAACTCCATCTCAAAAAAAAAAAAAAAAAGAAAAAAGAATGACTACTCTGAAGCACTATAGCTTTCAGGAGGTTTGTGATCCATTTCTCCATTTCCCTTATTCCCAAGTTTCTCAAGTTTGGTCAGCACCTTAGACCACAGCAACACCCATGACTTTGGTCAGTGTGACATGCAGTAGAACCAACCCTGGATTTGAAGTCAGATCTAGGCTCCAGTTCATTACAACTCTGTCCCTCATCTATAACCTGTGTATGTGACCCTCTCCTCTGGGGCTAGTATCCTTGTCTATAAATAATGAGGTGTTTGAACAAATGGATCTTTGAGATCATTTTCGGTTGAGCTTTCTATGATTCTAGGATTGGCTATCTCCTATTTGCTGAAAAAGGCACATGGAAGTGGTAGCTCAGTCTGTTGAGCCGGAGTGCAGCCAGACTTGGTCTCCTTTGGTCCCACATCCATCCCTGAAAACATCCCCCAAGTAAGTGTCTCAAAATGCCATCCATTGATAGAATTAAATCCCTGACAACCCAGAGAGATTGAGGTGATATAGCCTAGAGGCTGAAAGTATGGGCTTTATATTTGGGCAGACCTGAGTTGGAGTACTAGCTTCATCACCTGTTAGGATATAACCCTGCCAGTTTTTCTCTGAGCCTCAGTTATCTCATCTGTATAATAGGAATAGTATTAGTACCTACTTAATAGGATTGTGAGGATTTGGTGAGCTATTGCATGTAAAGTGCCTGGCATAGTGTCTGGCAGAAGAGACATTCAGTAAATATTAGGATGTTTTTATTTTTTATTTATTTATTTATTTTTTGAGATGGAGTTTCATTCTTGTCGCCCAGGCTGGAGTGCAATGGTGTGATCTCAGCTCACTGCAACCTCTGCCTTCTGGGTTCAAGCGATTCTCCTGCCTCAGCTTCCGGAGTAGCTGGGATTACAGACGCCTGCCACTGCACCTAGCTAATTTTTATATTTTTAGTAGAGACAGGGTTTCACCATGTTGGCCAGGCTGGTCTTGAACTCCTGATCTCAGGTGATCCACCCACCTCGGCCTCCCAAAGTGTTGGGATTACAGGCGTGAGCCACCGCACCCAGCCTAGGATGTTTTTAGAAACTCTTGGGGCTTCCAGATGGAAGGGAAAGGAGATGACAGTAAGCTGAGACCTGGATAACAACACACGAACACTGTATTCGTTTCCTGTGATTCTTCCAACAAATTACTGCAAACCAAGTGGCTTAAAGCAACAGAAATGTATTCTCTTGCACTTTGGGAGGTCAGGAGCCTGAAATCAATTTCACTGGGCTAAAATTAAGTTCTTGACAGGGCCACACCCACTCCAAAGTCTCTAGGGGAGAATCCGCCCCTTGCCTCTCTAGAGTCTCCTGAATGCTCGCATTCCTTGGCTTATGGTTGTATCACTCCAGTGTCTGCCCCTGTCTTCATATATCTTTCTCTGTGGATGTGTCACATCTCCTTCTGCTTTTCTCTTATAAGGACATTTATAATTGCATTTAGCACCCCCCCATCCCCCCCCAGCCCCAGATAATACAGGATAAAACTCCCATTCCAAGATTTTTAACTTAATCACGTCTGGAAAAAAAAAAAAAAACAAGAAACACCTCTTTTCCAAATAGAGAAACATTTACAGTTTCCAGAGATTAGGACCTGGACTTTAGGGGGCTATTTCCAGTCTAGCAGAGGGACTAAATATTTTTCAGACCTGGGCCTTGCCCTGTTATGAAACTCACCTTCTCCATATTATAAATCCTATAGCTTATTTTTTTGTCTCCCATTCAAAATTCTAGTGTAGATAAAACTTTTGCAGGAAGGGTGGGTTCAGGTTGCCTGGATTTGGTAACGATAGGTCTCTCTTTATGAGCAAGACTGAAACACTCACAATTTTCCTTTATATTCTTTTTCGAGCTTGATGTCATTTTCCACACTGTCACTGAACAAATAAAACCATGACTTAGGTTTTCACAATTCATGTGACTAATTTCATAGTTCTCTAATGAGAATAAAAAACTTGTTTTACCTTCTGGAAAGTGTCAGAACTCTTCTTTCTCTCACTCTGTGTTTATAATATTGGATTCTAGAAGGTTATGACCCACCAGTGAAATGTCACACTTGAGCCTTTACTTGTGAAGAAACTCAGAGTAAGTTGCCTACCTCTCTGAGCCTCAATTTCCTATTGTAAAATACAGAAATTGATGATGCCATAAAGGAATTCTGGGAATTAAATGAGATAATGAAAGTGAAAATTCTCAGCACAATGACTGGTATATATTAAGTTCTTGATACATATTAATTCTCTTCCCTGCCTCCCCAACTCTTCCTTTTTTTAAAGGCAGAGCAGTTGGTTCCATTTACTGAGCATCTGCCCCTAGTCATCCAAGGCATTATAGGCAATAGTTCCTACCCTCAAAAGTCTGAGGCACAGTGCTGAGCATATAACTAAGATTCCAAAATAATCAAGTCATAGGCCTTTCCCTTGAAGTGCTTGCAATTTTATTAGAAGGGGAAGATGTCAATTGGAGAATACTTGGAATCATAGGGTGTTCAAGTCTTCCCTGTGGGTGAATAGAGTTTGGAGGGAGCTCAGATGACATCAGTAGCTGAGGCCAATGTCCTTGGACTCTGTGTTCAGTGGAACAAGACTTTGGTCATCAGAAACTCTTGGTCTTGTTACTTGTTTATCCGCTATCTCTGTGTGATCTCGGGCAAGTCATTTTCCCTTTTGGGGACTCAGTTTCCATATCTGGAAGATAAAAGAGTGACTATCAGCACAAGGAAAATATTAACATATCCATACAGAGTTATTGCAAAAAATCAGAAAACAGAATTCAACACACATCAACTGCAGAAATTTCCCCCCAAGAAACATCCATGAAGCAGAATAAAACAGTGCGACAGCATTCCAAACGGAATTTGACTATTTGCCAACAAAATAAGAAAGGAAGGGGATGGGGAGGGGGACAAGAAGACGGAGAAGGAGAAAATTGTCACATGTATTGATAATAGCTAAGATTTACATAGCAATTAATATGTTCTTTGTATTTTACATCCATCAGCCATTAATCCTTACCACAACCCTCTGAGAAAGTGTCATTATCACCATTTTATAAACCAAAAACCTGAAGCACAGATTCTAAGAACTGAAGGGAGATTTAGCAACTTAATCAATGTCTCATACCGAGTACGTAGAAGAGTCAAGGTTTGGATCCAAACAGCCTATACGCTAACGCATTAATGAAAATAATGACAAATATATAAATAAAAGGCCAATATAGAATTTAACAATGGAGATCTGGTGAACTGCTACAGTGTCCTCTAGCTTCAGCTTCATGTGGTTTTAGGGTCAACATTTCCTTCCCTTTTGCTGGAAAATTAGAGGGAAAAGCTCAATTCCCTGAAGTTGGAAGCCAAGGCATTTTAGATCCCCTTTGGCCAAGTACACTTGACCTCTTTTAGCAGGGGAGAATCCTTTTTCCAGTTTCTGAAGGTCATTTGGTTCTCCCAACTCCCAAAAGCCGGGGTTGCATACTACATACTTTTGACTTGCCAAAAAATAAGTTTATCCCTGGGAAATTTCCCATCTGTTGCTTTGTAGAAATGCTTGAACTTCTGTGTGCAGCATGTCCAAACATTTAGATCAATGACTCCCTGGTTAGAGTCCCAGACCTCGCTATTTTTTTTTTTTTTTTTTTGAGATGAGAGTTTTGCTTTTGTCACCCAGGCTAGAGTGCAGTGGCATGATCTCAGCTCACCGCAACCTCTGCCTCCCGGGTTCAAGCGATTCTCCTGCCTCAGCCTCCCGAGTAGCTGGGATTACAGGCATGCATCACCATACCCAGCTAATTTTTATATTTTTGGTAGACAGGGTTTCACCATGTCGGCCAGCCTGGTCTCAAACTCCTGACCTCAGGTGATCCGCCCGCCTCGGCCTCCCAAAGTGTTGAGATGACAGGCGTGAGCCACCATGCCTGGCCTTACGCTTTTATTCTCATTTTATTTTTATTCTTTTTGAGATAGGGTCTCACTCGGTCACCTAGGCATGATCACCACTCACTTCAGCTTCGACCTCCCAGGCTCAAGTGATCTTTCCACCTCAGCCTCCCAATCAGCTGGGACCACAGATACGTGACACTATGCTCAGCTACTTTTTAATTTTTTGTAGAGACAAAGTCTCGCTGTATTGCCCAGGTCAGTCTTGAACTCCTGGACTCAAGCAATCCTACCGCCTTGGTCTCCCAAAGTGTAGAGATGATAGGCATGAGCCACCACACCTGGCCTCAGACCACGTTTTTATTATGCTTATGTTCGAAGTGAACTCAGACCTGTAGCTAAATCTGCCACGGAATTGTGCATTTCAAAATGGTTAAGATGGTAAGTTGTGTCACATGTATTTTGTCACAATTTCTTAAAAATTGAAAAGTGAGCCTGGGCACAGTGGCTCAAGCCTGTAATTCCAACACTTTGGGAGGCTGAGGTGGGCAGATTGCTTGAGCCCAGGAATTTGAGACCAGCTTGGGCAACATGGCAAAACCCTGTCACTACAAAAAAAAGAAGAAAAAAAAATTAGCAGGGTGTGGTGGCATGTGTCCCTAATCAAAGCTACTCAGCCTAAATGGAATGGAATAAATGGAATGTGATCCAACAAAATTATGATGATGATGATGATGTCTACTGCCCTTTTGAAATACCCAATTCTGGCGGAGTGCAGTGGTTCATGCCTGTAATCCCAGCACTTTGGGAGGCCGAGGTGGGCAGATCACCTGAGATCAGGAATTCGAGAGCAGCCTGGCCAACAAACCCCATCTCTTCTAAAAATACAAAAATTAGCTGGGTGTATTGGCGAGCGCCTGTAATCCCAGCTACTCGGGAGGCTGAGGCATGAGAATTGCTAGAACCTGGGAGGTGGAGGTTGCAGTGAGCCGAGATCATCCCACTGCACTCCAGCCAGGGCGACAGAGAAAGACTATGTCTCAAAAAAAAAAAAAAAAAAAAAAAAAAAAAAAAGAAAAGAAAAGAAAAAGAAATACCCAATTCTGTCACAGAAAATATATTCTTACTTGCTGGCGGGGAAAAGGGTGCTTTCTTTGCTGATATCCAAAGCGGACACTTTCTCTGCCTATTTGATGATACAAAACTAGCCCTACCACACCAGGCTAAGGGAGAGAAGAGGATCTGTGTCCCAGAGAATTCCCCCTATTAGCCTACCTGCCCCATAGCCCCTAACTCTGCTGCTAATCAATTGTGCCAGGTCAGGAAGAAGGAAACTGGAGGGAAAGAAGAAGCCTAATAGATTGAAAATCCCTTCAGCAAACATTTATTGAGAGCCTTATAATGGTTAGTGTCTACTGAATTAAACTTACTAGTGTAAGAAAAATTATCTGAAACATGTTACTAAGGTAAAAAGATGATTGTGTGACTTTTTGCTGTCATGATAAAGCATTGACTAGCAAGTCTACTTGTCATCTATCCCTGAAGAGAAACATGACACTATTTACATAATGAATTAGGGCCCAGACATTGTACAATTCTATAAAGTAATAAGATGTAACACTTTCCTTTCCTGTGTGGCAGAGAAGATAATCCCAAAGGTTATGATATTATTACTCTGTGGGACATTAACCCATTTAGTATGTAATTTAGCAATCTTACTTCAATATTTTTCTTTTCCATTGACTATAAAAACTCCAGTTCTTTTTTCTTTCTTTTGAGACAGGGTCTTACATTGTTGCCCAGGCTGGAGTGCAGTGGTTCGAACACGGCTCATTACAGACTTGACCTCCCACATCCCAGGCTCAAGTGATCTTGCCTCAGTCCCTCAAGTAGCTGGGACTACAGGCATGTGCCACCATGCCCAGCTAATTTTTGTATCTTTTCATATAGACAGGGTTTTGCCATGTTGCGCAGGCTGGTCTGGAACTCCTGGCTAAGTGATCCACCCACCTTGGCCTCCCAAAGTGCTGAGATTACAGGTGTAATCCCACTGTGCCCAGCCCAAACTCTAGTTCTTATATTCTATTTTGAACTGGCTTTGTCATCCTACTAGTCCCCTCATTAATGAGTTAAATGAAACTCTGACCCATGCTCACTGTCTATTTCAGTGAGAATTATGGGGTTTTTTTTTGTTTTTGTTTTTGGTTTTTTTTGAGACAGAGTCTCGCTCTGTTGCCCAGGCTGGAGTGCAGTGGTATGATCTTGGCTTACTGCCTCCCAGGTTCAAATGATTCTTTTGCCTCAGCCTCCCAAGTAGCTGGGAATACAGGCATCCGCCACCACTCCCAGCTAATTTTTGTATTTTTAGTAGAGATGGAGTTTCATCATGTTGGCCAGACTGGTCTCGAACTCCTGACCTCAAGTGATCCACCCACTTCAGCCTCCCAAAGTGCTGGGATTTACAGGAGTAAGCCACTGCGCCTGGTCAATAATTACGTTTTTAACATGCTGATAATTATCCCTGACACTAAGTGTCAGACCCTGGATTAAGTAATTTATAGATCCATGAAACTCCTTTGAGATAGTTTTTTTGTCCCCATTTTCCAGATGAGAAAGTGAAGGCACAAAAAGATAAAAGAATTTTGTCAGTGCCAGTTTTGTGCCAGGAGCTTTACTAAGTTACAGTTTTTTCTCCTTCCTGGGAGTCCTGTTTATCTATTCATTGATTAAAAAAAAAAAAATCTATTGAGCACTAATGATGTGCCAAATACTCTGCTAAGCTGGTAATACAGAACTTTAAAACACATTCTCTGCCCTCTTATGGCTTTTGGTGTGGAAGACAGACGCATAAATAGACAATTATCATTTAAAGAAGTAAAGGAGGAAAACTCTCCGAACCTATTCTGGTTTGGGGGCTGCCTGCAAAAAAAATTAAGTAATTAATTAATTAAACATTTTTTAAAAAATAAAAAGAACTAAGGAAAATAGAGGGCTCCAGTAGAACAGAGGCAACATCTAACCCTGGCTTGTGGACATGAAGTCAGGGAAGGCTTCCTGTAGTAGGTGACACCTGAGTATTCTAATAGGAATTAATAGGGCTGAAGAAGGTGGTGGGAAGAACCTCAATTCAAAATTTTGATTCTTTTGTGTATTATGAAAGGCTCTTCTTCTGACTCCTGCTTACCTCCCCATTTCACTTCTTCCTTCCTATCACCTACTCCCATTTGGCCATACTTAAGTATTACTGCTTTCTCAAGTACTTTCTCCTTTCCTATTATATTCTTTTGTACCTTCTTCACCCTGTACTTGAAACAACTTTTTCCTCATCCCCACTTGCCACTTACGCATTATCGGGGTTTTTTGTTGTTGTTGTTTTTGTTTGTTTGTTTGTTTTTGAGACAGGGTCTTGCTCTGTCACCCAGGATGGTGTGCAGTGGTGCGCTGCAGTCTCAGCCTCCTGGGCTCAAGTGATCCTCCCACCTCAGCCTCCCGAGTTGCTGGACTACAGGCACGCATCACCATACCTGGCTAATTTTTGTATTTTTTGCAGAGCCCAGATGAACTCCTGGGCTCAAGCAATCCTCCTGCCTCAGCCTCCCAAAGTGCTGGGATTACAGGTGTGAGCCACTGTACCCAGCCTGAAAAGCATTCCTTTTTAAACCAGGAAAATGGCAAGAATATTCTCTTATATTCTCTATCACTTTTTTTTTTTTTTTTTTTTTTTTTTTGGAGACAGAGTCTTGCTCTGTGCCCAGGTTGGAGTGCAGTGGCACAATCTCGGCTCACTGCAGCCTCGGCCTTTTGGGTTGAAATGATTCTCCTGCCTCAGCCTCCCAAGTAGCTGGGATTATAGGCATTCACCACCACACCCGGCTAATTTTTGTATTTTTAGTACAGATGGGGTTTCACCATATTGGCCACGCTGGTTTCAAACTCCTGGCTTCAAGTGATCCACCCACCTCAGACTGCCAAAATGGTGGGATTTCAGGCATGAGCCACTGTGCCTGGCCTTTTATTACTATCTCTGTTAAACATTGTACTAGAGGTTATAGCCAGAACAATAAGTTAAAAAGAAACAAACATTATAAAAATTAAAAAAGAAGAAATAATCTGCATTATCTATTGGTGCTATGATTATGCATGTAGAACATCTAAAAGAGTCTACAAATAATTATTATAACAAACAAAAGAGTTTATTAAGATTACTAGACACAAAACTAATGCAACAAAATCATCAGTACTTCTATATGCTGAGAATAAGCAGTTAGACCATGAGATTTTAAAAATATATTATTTGCAATAATATTTTTAAAATATGAAGAACTTGGCTGGGTGCAGTGGCTCATGCCTGTAATCCCAGCACTTTGGGAGGCCAAGGTGGGCAGATCACTTGAGGTCAGGAGTTCGAGACCAGTCTGGCCAACATGGTAAAACCCTGTCTCAACTAAAAATATAATTAGCCTGGTGTGGTGGTGTGTGCCTTTAACCCCAGCTACTCTGGAGGCTGAGGCAGGAAAATCGCTTGAATCTGGGAGGTGGAGGTTGCAGTGAGCCAAGACTGTGCCACTGCACTTCAGCCTGGGCAACAGAGCAAGACTCTGTCTCAAAATATATATATATATGAAGAACTTATAGGGGAAAATTTAACAGAGGATGGGCCATATATTCAGAGAGAAAATCATAAAACTCTGAGAGATATCAAAGAAGATATAAACAAAATACACCCTATCATGCACTGGATGATTCAATATTGTGAAGATATCAATTCTTCCCAGTCATTTACATGCTAAATGCAATACCAACCAAAATTTCATCAACTTGATAAAAAAGATTCCAAAATTTAGGTGTAGACGTTCAAATATTCGAAAATAGCCAAGATACTCTTGAAGAACAAAGAGGGAAGACTTGATCTACAAGAAATAAAGACATTATGAAATAATATTAATTGAGGGCCGGGCACTGAGGCTCACGCCTGTAATCCCAGCACTTTGGGAGGCCGAGGCGGGTGGATCACCTGAGGTCAGGAGTTCCCGACCAGCCTGATCAACATGGAGAAACCCCGCCTCTACTAAAAACACAAAATTAGCCGGGCATGGTGGCGCATGCCTGTAATCCCAGCTACTCGGGAGGCTGAGGCAGGAGAATCACTTGAACCTGGGAGGCGGAGGTTGTGATGAGCTGAGATCGCGCCATTGCACTCCAGCCTGGGCAACAAGAGTGAAACTCCATCTTAAAAAAAAAAAAAAAAAAAAAAAAAAAAAAAAAAAAAAAAAAAAAAAACAAAATAAGAAAAAAAAAAAAAAAAAAAAAAAAAAAAAAAAAAAAAAAAAAAAAAAATTAAAAAAAAAAAGAAATAATACTAATTGAGATAATGAGTATTGGTGCAGGGTGAGACAACTGGGCCACTGAAACAGAATAGACATATTTACTACAAGTCAGAGATGTCACTGCAGACAAGGAAAGGCCAACTTTTGATAACTGGTTCTGGGACAGTGTATATCCATTAAAAGAAACTAATCTTGGCCGTAATACCAGCAAGCCTGTAATACCAGCACTTTGGGAGGCTGAGACGGGCGGATCACGAGGTCAGGAGATCGAGACCATCCTGGCTAACCCAGTGAAACCCCATCTCTACTGAAAAAAATACAAAAAACTAGCCAGGCGAGGTGGCGGGCGCCTGTAGTCCCAGCTACTCGGGAGGCTGAGGCAGGAGAATGGCGTAAACCCGGGAGGCAGAGCTTGCAGTGAGCTGAGATCCGGCCACTGCACTCCAGCCTGGGCGATAGAGCAAGATTCCATCTCAAAAAAAAAAAAGAAACTAATCTTGATCTCTACTTCATACCATACCTCAAGGTGAAAGACAAAACTAAAAAGCTTTGAACATAAACAGAATATCTTCATGACCTTGGGGGTAGGGAAGGGTTGCTTAAATAAGGCACAAAAAGTACAAACCGTAAAAGAATAAGTTGATAAATATAACCACCTTAAAATTAGGAACTTTTGTTTATCTAAAGACATGATAAAGAAAGTGCAAAGGGCTGGGTGCGGTA
This sequence comes from Piliocolobus tephrosceles, assembly GCF_002776525.5. Classification (NCBI taxonomy): domain Eukaryota; kingdom Metazoa; phylum Chordata; class Mammalia; order Primates; family Cercopithecidae; genus Piliocolobus; species Piliocolobus tephrosceles. Next base: position 7,957,592 of record NC_045453.1, read on the forward strand.
GCTCATGCCTGTAATCCCAGCACTTTGGGAGGCTAAGGTGGGAGGATCACTTGAGCCCAGAAGTTTGAGACCAGCCTGGGCAGCATAGCAAGACCTCATCTCTACAAAAATAAGTTTAAAAAAAAAAAAAAAAAAAACCTGCAAGGGTAAAACCACCTACTCAAGCCTCAGCCATGGCAGACACCCTACGACACCTAGGTGGCACAGCCTACTACACCCCTAGGTTCCTTGGTATAGCCTATTTCTCCTAGGCTACAAACCTGTAGAGCATGTTACTATACTGAATACTTTAAGCAATTGTAACACAACGGAAGTATTTGTGTATCTTAAGAAATCTAGGATTTGCTGGCAAGATGGCCGAATAGGAACAGCTCCGATCTGCAGCTCCCAGCGAGACTGATGCAGAAGGTGAGTGATTTCTGCATTTCCAACTGAGGTACCCGGTTTATCTCATTGGGACTGGTTGGGCAGTGGGTGCAGCCCACGGAGGGCAAGCTGAAGCAGGGTAGGGCATCACCTCACCCAGGAAGTACAAGGGGTCAGGGGATATCCCCCACTAGTCAAGGGAAGCTGTGAGGGACTGTACCCTAAGGAACAGTGCACTCAAGCCCAGATATTGCACTTTTCCCAAGGTCTTCACAACCTGTAGACCAGGAGATTCCCTCCGGTGCCTATGCCACCAGGGCGCTGGGTTTCAAGCACAAAACTGGGCAGCCATTTGGGCACACACCGAGTTAGCTGCTGCAGGAGTTTTTTTGTTTGTTTGTTTTTTCATACCCCAGTGGCACGTGGAACACCAGCGAGACAGAATCGTTCACTCCACAGGCTGGGAGCGGTGGCTCACGCCTGTAATCCCAGCACTTTGGGAGGCCGAGGTGGGCAGATCACAAGGTCAGGAGATCGAGACCAGCCTGACCAACATGGTGAAACCCTGTCTCTACTAAAAATGTAAAAATTAGCAGGGCGTGGAGATGCGCACCTGTAATCCCAGCTATTCGGGAGGCTGGGTCAGGAGAATCACTTGAACCCGGGGGGCAGAAGTTGCAGTGAGCAGAGACAGTGCCACTGCACTCCAGCCTGGGCCACAGGGCGAGAGTCCGTCTCAAAAAAAAAAAAATAAAAAACAACAGAATCGTTCACTCCCCTGGAAAGGGGGCTGAAGCCAGGGAGCCAAGTGGTCTGGCTCGGTGGGTCCCACCCCCACAGAGCTCAGCAAGCTAAGATCCACTGGCTTGAAATTCTCACTGCCAGCACAGCAGTCTGAGGTCGACCTGGGACGCTTGAGCTTGGTAGTGGGAGGGGTGTCTGCCATTGCTGAGGCTTGAGTAGGTGGTTTTACCCTCACAGTGTAAACAAAGCCGCAGGGAAGTTCAAACTGGGCGGAGCCCACCGCAGCTCAGCAAGGCTGCTATGGCCAGACTGCCTATCTAGATTCCTCTCCTCTGGGCAGGGCATCTCTGAAAAAAAAGGCAGCAGCCCCAGTCAGAAACTTATAGATAAAACCCCTGGCCTCCACGGTGGCTCACGCCTGTAATCCCAGCACTTTGGGAGGCCGAGACGGGTGGAGCATTTGAAGTCAGGAGTTCGAGACTAGCCTGACTAACATGGTGAAACCCCATCTCTACTAAAATACAAAGAAAATTAGCCAGGCGTGGTGACAGATGCCTGTAATCCCAGCTACTTGGGAGGCTGAGGGAGGAGAATTGCTTGAACCCAGGAGGTGGAGGTTGCAGTGAGCCGAGATTGTGCCATTGCACTCTAGCCTGGGTGACAGAGTGCAATGTCTCAAAAAAAAAAAAAAAAAAAAACAAAAAAAAAACTCCCTGGGACAGAGCACCTGGGGGAAGGGGTGGCTTGGGCACGGCTTCAGCAGACTTAAACATCCCTGCCTGATGGCTCTGAAGAGAACTCCCAGGACAACATTTGAGCTCTGATAAGGGTCAGACTGCCTCCTCAAGTGGGTCCCTGACACCTATGTATCCTGACTGGGAGACACCTCCCATAGGGGCCAACAGACACCTCATACAGGAAAGCTCTTGCTGGCATCTGATGGATGCCCCTCTGGGACGAAGCTTCCAGAGGAAGGAACAGGCAGCAATCTTTGCTGTTCTGCAGCCTCCAGTGGTGATACCCAGGAAAACAGGCTCTGGAGTGGACCTCCAGCAAACTCCAGGAGACTTGGAGTAGAGGGGCCTGACAGTTATAAGGAAAACTAACAAACAGGAAGGAATAACATCAACATCAACAAAAAGGACGTCCACTCAGAGACCCCATCCGAAGGTCACCAACATCAGAGACCAAAGGTAGAGAAACCAACGCAAAAAGGCTGAAAAATTCCAAAAACCAGAATGCCTCTTCTCCTCTAAAGGATCACAACTCCTCGCCAGCAAGGGAACAAAACTGGACAGAGAATGAGTTTGACGAATTGACAGAAGTAGGCTTCAGAAGGTGGGTAATAACAAACTCCTCCGAGCTAAAGGAGCATGTTCTAACCCAATGCAAGGAAGCTAAGAACCTTGAAAAAAGGTTAGATGAATTGCTGACTAGAATAATCAGTTTAGAGAAGAACATAAATGACCTGATGGAGCTGAAAAACACAGCACGAGAACTTCGTGAAGCATATGCAAGTATCAATAGCCGAACTGATCAAGAAGAAGAAAGGATAACAGAGATTGAAGATCAACTTAATAAAATAAAGAGAGAAGACAAGATTAGAGAAAAAAGAATGAAGAGAAACAAACAAAGCCTCCAAGAAATAGGGGACTATGGCCAGGCGCAGTGGCTCAAGCCTGTAATCCCAGCACTTTGGGAGGCCGAGACGGGTGAATCACGAGGTCAGGAGATGGAGACCATCCTGGCTAACACGGTGAAACCCTATCTCTACTAAAAAATACAAAAAACTAGCTGGACAAGGTGGCGGGCACCTGTAGTCCCAGCTACTTGGGAGGCTGAGGCAGGAGAATGGCATGAACCCAGGAGGCGGAGCTTGCAGTGAGCTGAGATCCGGCCACTGCACTCCAGCCTGGGCGACAGAGCGAGACTCCGTCTCAAAAAAATAAAAAATAAAAAAAGACCAAATCTACGTTTGACTGGTGTACCTGAAAGTGACAGGGAGAATGGAATCAAGTTGGAAAACACTCTTCAGGATATTATCCAGGAGAACGTCCCCAACCTAGCAAGACAGGCCAACATTCAAATTCAGGAAATACAGAGAACACCACTAAATCAATGTGCAAAAATCACAAGCATTCCTATACAGACAAACAGAGCCAAATCATGAGTGAACTCCCCTTCACAATTGCTACAAAGAGAACAAAATGCATAGGAATACAACTTACAAGGGATGTGAAGGACCTCTTCAAGGAGAACTACAAACCACTGCTCAAGGAAATAAGAGAGAACAAAAATAAATGGAAAAACATTCCATGCTCATGGATAGGAAGAATCAATATAGTGAAAATGGCCATACTGCCCAAAGTAATTTATCGATTCAATGCTATTCCCATCAAGCTACCATTGACTTCCTTCACAGAATTGGAAAAAACTACTTTAAATTTCCTATGGAACCCAAAAAGAGCCCGCATAGCCAAGACCTTCCTAAGCCAAAAGAACAAAGCTGGAGGCATCATGCTACCTGACTTCAAACTATACTACAAGGCTACAGTGACCAAAACAGCATGGTACTGGTACCAAAACAGAGATATGGACCAAATGGAATGGAACAGAGCCCTCAGAAATAATACCACACATCTACAACCATCTGATCTTTGACAAACCTGAAAAAATAAGAAATGGGGAAAGCATTCCCTATTTAATAAACGGTGCTGGGAAAACTGGCTAGCCATATGTAGAAAGCTGAAACTGGATCCCTTCCTTACACCTTATACAAAAATTAACTCAAGATGGATTAAAGACTTAAATGTTGGACCTAAAACTATAAAAACCCTAGATGAAAACTTAGCAATACCATTCAGGACATAGGCACGGGCAAGGACTTCATGTCTAAAACACCAAAAGCAATAGCAACAAAAGCCAAAATTGACAAATGGGATCTAATTAAACTAAAGGGCTTCTGCACAACAAAAGAAACTATCATCAGAGTGAACAGGCAACCTACAGAATGGGAGAAAATTTTTGCAATCTATCCACCTGACAAAGGGCTAATATCCAGAATCTACAAAGAACTTAAACAAATTTACAAGAAAAAAACAACGAGAACACATGGATACAGTGAGGGGAACATCACACACTGGGGTCTGTCAGGGGGCGGGGGTCTAGGGGAAGGATAGCATTAGGAGAAATACTTAATGTAGATGACGGGTTGATGGGTGCAGCAAACCACCATGACAAGTGTATACTTGCATAACAAACCTGCACGTTCTGCATATGTACCCCAGAACTTAAAGTATAATAAAAATTAAAAAAAAGAAATCTAAACATAGAAAAAGTACAGTAAAAATATGGCATAGTTGATTTTAAAAGGTATACCTGTAGAGTGTGTACTTCATGAATGGAGCTTGAAGGACTTGATGTTGCTCTGAGTGGGTCAGTGAGTGAGTGGTAAGCAAATGTGATGGCCTAAGACATTACTGTACACTACTGTGGACTTTATCAACACTGTTCACTTAGGCTGCACTAAATTTATCCAAAAACATTTTTCTTTCTTCAATAATAAATTAACCTTAGCTTACTGTTAAAAAAAAAAGTGAAAAGGTAATATTTATGTGTTCTGTGTTCAGGAAACCAGGAGGAATGGATTTGGCTGAAACTGGAATACATGGGTAGATAAGGCTAGAGAGATAGGCAGGAGCCAAGCCAACAATACCAGGCTACTACCAATTGCTGGGGTAGGCAAGAGCAGGCATCATCCTGGGTGTCTGGAGCTTCTTTTCATGTTCCCTAAGTTGGGGTGTGTTGGGGGGGATGATACAGGGGGAAATTCTGATTAAGACTTACATCTGTTCCTTTGCCTTCTTTTCAAGAAGTCATACTTAATGTCCATCCCTCCTGGACAGGGTCTGTTCTGTTTGCTGCTAAGCTCCTTTCTTATCTCTCTCACCTACTGAACATGTACTGTGTTCTGGGAGCTTTGAATGCATCATCTTGTTTATCCTCATGAGATGGTCTAATAATGAAGAAAGCATGTTTTGGCATTCAACTCACCTGGGTTTGAGTCCCAGCTCTGCCTTTTACCAGCTGGATGTCTTTGAGCAGCTCAGTTCACTGTTCTGTGCTTCTGTGTCCTCATCTGCAAAATGGGAATGATGGCTATTTTTTCAGACTGCCTTCCCTCCCTTTTTTTCTCTCCCTCCCTCCCTTCCTTCCTTCCTCCCTCCCTCCTTCCCCCCTCCTTCTCTCCTTTCTTCTTTCTTTCTCTTTCTCTCTTTCTTTTTCTTCTTTCCTTCTTTCTCCTTCCTTCCTTCCTTCCTTTCCTTCCTTCCTTCCTTCCTTCCTTCCTTCCTTCCTTCCTTCCTTCCTTCCTTCCTTCCTCTCTCTCTCTCTCTCTGTCTGTCTTTCAACAGGGTCTTGCTATATTACCCAGGCTTGTCTCAAACTCCTGGACTCAGGCAATCCTCCCAGCTTGGCCTCCCAAAGTGCTAGGATTACAGGCCTGAGCACCTGGCCCGGACTTTCTTCAGACTTTTCACAGGGTACTAGTGAGAAAAAAATACATGGACTCTGCTTACTTAATACTGTGCCTGGCACATTACAAGCTCTTTGCACACGTTATTGCTATTATTCCACATCCTAAGGGGGTAGTGCCTTTGAAGGGTCCACACTCTTTTGTTACCCAAATTAGGCCAGGTTGCTTAAACTGCCGTTCTCCAGTAGCTAAAAACAGGGGTGGGAGAGCCTGGTCCTCTGAAGTCCAGCTGGGCACACGGCCAGTCCCTGGCCCGTCCCTGCTCCTGCTGCCCTGGCAAGGCCTCCCTTACCCACTGGGGCTGCACCAACACTGGCCCCAGCTCAGCTTCCTGTCTCCCTTATCTTCCTCCAGCATGTGCTCTCTGGAGTAGGAAACACTACCGCTTGCTTCCTTCATTTCCCTTTGCTCAACAGGACCCTCATTCTTTTTTTTTTTTTTTTTTTTTTTCTTTTCTTTTTTTTTTTTTTTGAGATGGAGTCTCGCTCTGTCGCCCAGGCTGGAGTGCAGTGGCCGGATCTCAGCTCACTGCAACCTCTGCCTCCCGGGTTCACGCCATTCTCCTGCCTCAGCCTCCCGAGTAGCTGGGACCACAGGCGCCCGCCACCTCGCCCGGCTAATGTTTTTGGGTATTTTTAGTAGAGACGGGGTTTCACCATGTTAGCCAGGGTGGTCTCGATCTCCTGACCTCGTGATCCGCCCGTCTCGGCCTCCCAAAGTGCTGGGATTACAGGCTTGAGCCACCGCGCCCGGCCTGGACCCTCATTCTTTAGGTCTCAGTCAAATCCCAGCTGCTGGCCTGGTGCCCACTCTGTGATTTTCTACACCTCAGCCACCCAGCCCAGATGCAGTGTAGGCCCTGGCTCCAACAGCAGCATTTCTCTTTTCTTCCCCACCCCCATCCCTGGGTTTAGAATGAGAAAATGCTCAAGTTGCCCCTCTCCCAACACTCTTTTTATTTTCTCTGTTCCCTGGGGCTCCATACTTCCATCTTCTTTTTTTTTTTTTTTTTTTTTGAGACAGAGTCTTGCTCCGTTGCTCAGGATGTAGTGCGGTGGCAGGATCTTGGCTCACTGCAAGCTCCGCCTCCCAGGTTCAAGTGATTCTCCCACCTCAACCTCCTGAGTAGCTGGGATTACAGGTGCGCCACCATGCCCAGCTAATTTTTGTATTTTTAGTAGAGACGGAGTTTTACCATGTTGCCCAGGCTGGTCTCAAACTCCTGGCCTCAGGTGATCCATCCACCTTGGCCTCCCAGAGTGCTGGGATTACAGGCATGCCCAGTCCCATACTTTCTGAGTTCAAATCCTCACTCTGCACTTCTAAGCTGTGTGACCTTGGGCTACTTACTTACCTATTTTTCTGGGCTTTAATTTTTTCTTTTCTTTTTTTTTTTTTTTGTACAGAGGAAGCAGAGAAGGTTTCATCAGGTTATCCAGGTTAGTCTCAAACTCCTGGGCTCAAGGGATCCTTCTGCCTGGGCCTCCCAAAATGCTGGGATTACAGGCATAAGCCGCCATGCCCAGTTTTTTGGTGGTTGTTTTGTTTTGTTTGAGACAGGGTCTCTTTCTGTCACCCAAGCTGGGGTGCAGAGGCACAGACATAGCTCACTGCAGCCTTGACCTTTTGACATCCTGGGCTCAAGCCATACTCCTGCCTCAGCCTCCCGAGTAGATGCGACCACAGGTGTGTACCACCATGCCTGGCTAATTTAAAAAAAATTTTTTTTGTAGAGATGGAGTCTCATATGTTGCCATGCTGGTTACTGATTTACAGGCATGAGCCACTACACCCAGCCAGCTTTAATTTTTTTTTTGTCTGTAACATGGAAACAATGAGCATGGTCTGCCCCCAGAGAAAGTGATTAAAGGCCAAGCACATAGTATGAATTTTAAGAATGAGGCTGGGCGCGGTGGCTCAAGCCTGTAATCCCAGCACTTTGGGAGGCCGAGACGGGCGGATCACGAGGTCAGGGAATCGAGACCATCCTGGCTAACACGGTGAAACCCCGTCTCTTCTAAAAAATATGAAAAACTAGCCGGGCGAGGTGGCGGGCGCCTGTAGTCCCAGCTACTCGGGAGGCTGAGGCAGGAGAATGGCGTGAACCCGGGAGGCGGAGCTTGCAGTGAGCTGAGATCCGGCCACTGCACTCCAGCCTGGGCGACAGAGCGAGACTCCGTCTCAAAAAAAAGAATGTTTTATAACATATATATTAAACATTCAAGCATGTTGGAGGTATGTGTTCAAAAATGTATTGATGAAGATTGATCAAAATAATTTTTGAGACACTGTGTGGGGGGTTAAATTCACAAACTTTGGCACCAGAGAGAGAGAAAGTTTCAAATTATAGCTTTTGCTGTATGACCTTAGGTAAGTCACTTAACCTCTCTGAGCCTCAGTTTCTTTATTAGTAAAATGGTGATGCTAGTGAAACCCATTTTATAGGGCTAGCATAAGAATAAAGTACGACTATTTATGTAAAGAGCTGAACACTGTTCCTGGCCTGAAATAAGTGTTACCTATAATAATGGTACCATTGTCTCACTGTTCAATTTTCAGGGCTCTAGGATATGAGAGGGGTGCTTGGGAAATAGCTATTGCTGCTGCCATTTGTCCATGATGGATCTTAACCTGATTAGAAAGGCCTCGATGTGGCTGGCCCCCGGGATTACAAATCCCAGCACTTTGGAAGGCCAAGGCGGATGGATTACTTGAGGTCAGGAATTCGAGACCAGCCTGGCCAACATGATGAAACCCTATCACTACTAAAAATGCAAAAATTAGCCAGGCGTGGTGGCACCCACCTGTAAATCCCAGCTACTTGGGAGGCTGAGGCAGGAGAATTGCTTGAATCCAGGAGGCGGAGGTTGCACACTGCAGAGATCATACCGTTGCACTCCTGCCTGGGCAACAGAGCGAGACTCCATCTCAAAAAACAAAAAAGAAAGAAAGAAAGAAAAGCAAAGAAAGCCCTTGATGTTATGAGCTCTGTATAAGATAACGTGGGTGAAAGTGGACCCAGACCCTACCCACTTAGATTGAAGGCTCACAGCATTCAATTCCAAATTGGTTCAATCATACACTCTCTTACCCTCTCTTACCCATCCCAAAGTACCCTTCAAGCCTTCAAGGGAGAAAGAAGTCAAAGCAAAAATATGCACAACCTCGCTAAGAATCAGATAAATGCAAACTAAAACCAACGAGAAATGCCATTTTACACCCAACCATCTGATAATGCCAAGAGCTGGCAAGGATGTGAAGCGAGGGAATTCTCATACGCTGCAGGGAATGTAAATTGGCACAACCTTTTTGTAAAATAGTTTGGCAATATCTAGTAAAACTGAAGATGCATATACCTTATTACTCAGAAATTCCACTCTCAAGTTTGCACCTACAAAAACTCCCACATATGCACAAGGACTTGTGTATGAGAATGTTCATACCAGCACTGTTTGTAATATCAAAAAACTGGAAAAAAACTTAAATGTTCAGCAACAAGAGAATGGGTACATAAATAATAATCTATTCCCAAAATTTATTTATATATTTTTTGAGACAGGGTCTCGCTCTGTTGCCCAGGCTGGAGTGCAGTGGCATGATTATGGCTCACTGCAGTCTCAACCTCCCGGGCTCAAGCAATCCTCCTACCCCAGCCTCCTGAGTAGCTGGGACCACAGGCACACCCCATCATGCCCAGCTAATTTTATTTTATTTTTGTAGAGATGGGGGCTCTCACTATGTTGCTCAGGCTGGTCTTGAACTCCTGGGCTCAAGTGATCCACCCCCCTTGGCCTTCCAAAGTGCTGGGATTATACCTCCCCAGCCGGAATATTTTAAAGCAGTGAAAATGAATGGTCTACACATAGCCACATGAATGAATCTTATTAATATATTAAGTGAAAAAAGCAAAATGTACAGAGGAATACATACATTTTAATATCATTTATATAAAGCTTAAAATATATGAAATACCACTATCTATTGTTTAGGGATATATACATAAGTAGTATAAGTATATAGAAATATAAGGAAATGAAAAATATCAAATCTTCATTTTCATTTGAAGTGGTTACTTCAGGGGCTGTGGCAGGGAGAGAGAGATGCAACTGAGGAGGAGCCCATAGGGGGCTTCAACTATATTAGTAATATTGTATTTCTTATGCTGGGTGGTGGGGATAGGTATGTTTGAAATGTAATCCTTTAAGCATGAAATAACTCTTCAGAAATGAAATATTTCAGGCTGCACACAATGACTCAACGCTTGTAATCCCAGCACTTTGGGAGGCTGAAGTGAGCAGATCACCTGAGGTCAGGAGTTTGAGACCAACCAGGTCAACGTGGTGAAACCCCATCTCTACTAAAAATACAAAAATTAGCCAGGTGTGGTGGCAGATGCCTGTAATGCCAGCTACTCGGGAGGCTGAGGCAGGAGAATCACTTGAATCCAGGAGGCGGAGGCTGCAATGCGCCGAAATCACGCCAATGCACTACAGCCTGGGAGACAGAGCAACACTCCATCTCAAAAAAAAAAAAAAGAAAAGAAAAAGAAAAAAGAAATGTTTCATAATTTTTAATAAAAGTCAAGACAATATAAACTGGTAGTGATTTAAGTCATTCTACTTTTCCTGAGGCCCAGGGCAGGAAAACAAGGTTCCTATCCCTCTTCCAACGAGACCATTTTGATAAGCTGCAAAAAGAAAAGACTTTGATGCTATATCTTAGCCAGTTTGCAAGAGCTGAGAGGTGAGCATGGAAGCTCTTGCATATATTCAGTTCAGAGAATGGGTGCCTAGTTTATGTCCAGACTTTGTCCCAGATTTCACTATGATGTCAACTTTCCAGGGAGAAGTATATAAAATAAAAAGTTAAAATCCCCCTCAGTCCTTTACCCAATCCCATTCCCCAGAGGTAATCTCTATTGACAGTACCCCTTCGGACATTTTCCCTATGTATATACAAATACACAAATACACACAGAAAGTTAATTTTGGCCAGGTGCAGTGGCTCCTGCCTATACCAGAGGATCGCTTGAGTGCAGAAGTTCAAGACCAGCCTGGGCAACATAGCGAGACCTTGTCTCTAGTAAAAATCAAAAAAATTAGCTGGGTGTGGTGGCACAGTGGCACATACCTGTAGTCTCAGCTACTCAGGTGGCTGAGGTGGGAGAATCACTTGAGCCTGGGAGGTCAAGGCTGCAATGAGCTGTGATTGCTTCACTACACTACAGCCTGGGTGACAGAGCAAGACCCTGTCTCAAAAAAATAATAATTACATATATATATATATATATATGAGGATGAAATTATATATGTATTATTTGAACAGAAGTGAAATCTTTTCTTTTTTTTTTTTTTTTTTCAGACAGAATCTTGCTGCATCACCCAGGCTGGAGTGCAGTGGTGCAATCTCGGCTCTCTGCAACCTCCACCTCCCAGGTTCAAGCGATTCTCATGCCTCATTCTCCCAAGTAGCTGGGATTACAGGCATGCACCACCATGCCCAGCTAATTTTTGTATTTTTAGTAGAGACATTTGCCTTGTTGGCCAGGCTGGTCTCAAACTCCTGGCCTCAAGTGATCCACCCACCTCAGCCTCCCAAAGTGCTGGGATTACAGGCGTGAGCCACTATGCCCAGTCAGAAGTGAAGTTTTTTAATTAAAATTTTTATTTTATTATTATTTTATTTATTTATTTATTTTTTGAGACAGAGTCTCACTCTGTTACCCAGGCTGGAGTGCAATGGCGTGAACTCGGCTCATGGCGACCTCTATCTCCCGAGCTCAAGTGATTCTCCTGCCTCAGTCTCCCAAGTACCTGGGATTACAGGCTCACGCCATCACACCCAGCTAATTTTTTTTGTATTTTTCGTAGAGATGGCATTTCACCATGTTGGCCAGGCTGATCTCGAGCTCCTGACCTTGTGATCCGCCTGCCTCGGCCTCCCAAACTGCTGGGATTACAGGTGTGAGCCACCGTGCCTGACCAAGAAACACGTTGTTTAGTGGTTCTGTGTGTGGTTGATACATAAATGGTCCTAAACTGTTCATAATATTCTGCAACTTATTCTTGGTCATCTATGTACATCATAACTATCTCATTCAGTCATTCACTTTGCTGATATTTATTATGTGATGTGCACTCTTCCAGGGAGACTATTGCACAAGATAAACGTCCTCCTTCCTCATAGAGATTACATTCTGGTGAAACATTCAAACAATAAGCATGTAAATAAATAATATAATTTCATGTAGTACTAAGTAATATGATGAAAATAAAGTGGGGATTGGGCAGGGGAGGGTGTACTTTTTTTTAACTATTACATAGTATTCACAGTATGGATTAACATAGCTTGGGGGAGTGACTTTAAAACTTTTCTACTTGCTTCCTAGAGTAAGGAACACATTTTACACTACTATCCAGAACTCATCATAGAAGCATACACACAAAACCAAAGCACACATGTACAACTGAGCAAATATTTCATGATATAACACTTTCTCTTACTAAGGGTGATGTACTGAACTTTTGTATTCTGTTCTATTTCATTTTTTAAAAATGGTAACCATGACCTGCTAAATTGTTTTCATTGTCCACTAATAAATTATGACCTCAGTTTCAAAAATATTGCTTTAGGTAACCAATCATCTTCTGAGATTTATACAGATGGCTCATAATTCTCTCCTATTTAAAAAAAAATTGTTGCAGTGAACTGCTTTACAGTCATTTTATGACTACTTCTGAGACCAAGATCCTTGATTATGTAATTGCTATTTACTTAAAATTCTGGTAAAATGTAGCCATTATACTGGAAAACTAAATTTTAATCTTGGATCTGTCACCGCCATGATATATAAACTCTGGGCAAGTCCCTGCACCTCTGGACCTCCATTTCCCCATCAGCAACCTGCTGATCCTACACCCAGGAGTGTGCTCTAAGTTGACAGTAGATGCCCCACCCCCTGCGTCATCGCCGGCAGGACTTCTCACCAAGCCCTTCTCCCCCTTTTCCGCTCCCTGTTCCTGGTTCCTAGGAAGCAGCCCATGGAGGAGGGAAGAGGCAGGTCTGGGCAGGAGGGCGCAATGAAGGGCGGGGCAGAGGGAGGGTAGGAGGGAGGCCAGCCCCCTAGTAGGAAATGAGACACAGTAGGAATAACACTTTATAAGCCCGACACCCTCTTCCTCCTCCCATCTCCTGGCCTTCTTCCATCCTCCTCTGCCCAGACTCCACCCCTCCCAGACGGTCCTCACTTCTCTTTTCCCTAGACTGCCGCCAGTGGAGCCCCCAGCCTGCCGGAGCCAGGAACCCAGGTCCAGAGCCTCAACTTCAGGATGTTGACAACATTACTGCCGATACTGCTGCTGTCTGACTGGGCCTTTTGTAGCCAAGATGCCTCAGATGGTGAGTCGGGGGCACATGTCCTGCCTCAGGATGGTTCTGGAGAATCTCATTCTATCTGGGTACGTGGCAAGACCATAGGATAGCTTATCTCACAGCATCTGTGTCTGCAGCTGGCTAGATCGCTCTACAGGGCAGGCAGAGTCTTGGGGACTGGTTTGTGTCTCAAAGCCAAGGTGAGTTAGTACATTTAAAGCCCTTGAAAAGGAAGAGATGAAAGAGGCTAGGGGAAACAGGATGACTGGAAACATGAGAAAGAAACCAGCAGAGAGTGTAGGAGAATCAGCCTCAGGGAGAGGGGAGAAAGGGGAACTGAGGGTGATGATAGACAGGGGTACATCTAGGGGAGACAGGAAGAGGCTCAGATGAGAAGAGAAATGGAGGGAATGGGAAGACACTGGGAAAACTGATGGAAGAACTGAGGGAAGACTGGGGCAGAGAGAGGTGAGGGGAGGCTAGGGAAAATGGAAGAAGACTGGCTGCAGCTGGTGAAACTGGAGAGAAAGAGATGCTGTGCCTAATAGAACTTATGGGCGATCAGGCTGCCTGAAGCGGCCCTGTTTAAGCAGAAAAGGGAGTTATTACCCTCCCTTATAATTGCACAGGGGCCTCCTTTTCGCTCTCTCACAGTCCCCATAGCTTCAGTCTCCCCCTCAGAGAGGCAGCAAATAATAACCAGTATTCAATGGGTGCTCACTATAGTTAATACATGGATTGACCCATTTAACTCGCACAAACCCCGAAAGGTGGGTAATATTATTACTATCTCCATTTTACAGAGGAGGAAACTGGGTCACAGAGTAGTTAAGGACCATGTCTAGGGTTATCCATAAATATACTTATTCACATCCGCAGATACAAAGCACAACTTCTCAAATGCAAACACAGACAGGACCCACTCACACACACAGATTTACAACCCTGGACTCATCCAAATGTGCTCTGGCCATCAACTCTGTGACAGGCTCTTTTCTGAGTGTAGGAAGCAGAGATCACCAGGCATGGTTCCATAGCCTAGAGGCGTCCATCGTAGCCTGTGTGTGTTTGAAGACAGTCAGGTAGAATCTAGTGAGATATTCACTAATATATGGTGGTCTGGGATCACTGAAACAGACCCACTGTGTCTCATGGGGCATCAGAAAAAAATTTCCAAGGAGTGGGCAACAGAGCTGGGTCTTTTTTTTTTGAGATGGAGTCTCAGGCTGTCACCCAGGCTGGAATACAGTGGCCCAATCTCAGCTAACTGCAACCTCCACCTCCCAGGTTCAAGTGATTCTCCTGCCTCAGCCTCCTGAGTAGCTGGGACTACAGGCATATACCACCACGCCTGGCTAATATTTGTACTTTTAGTACCGATGGGGTTTCGCCATGTTGGCCAGGCTGGTCTTGAATCCCTGACCTCAAGTGATCCACCCGCCTCAGCCTCCCAAAGTGCTGAGATGACAGGCATGAGCCACTGCTCCCAGTCTCTAAGCTGGGTCTTAAATCATGAATAAACTCCACTAGGCAGAAAAAGGGAGGCAGAGCAATCCTGACATGCTATTCATGTGTCAGCCAAAGGCAGCCTGAGGAACCCCAACTAATTTGATATATAAGCAGTGGGAAGCGGCCAGAAAAGGCAGCAGAGGCCAGGTATCTAGCAGCCTTGAATGCCAGGCTAAAGACTCTGGACTTGATCCTGTGGGGAGGCAGTGTAGCAGAATGGCTAAGAGTACTGGACTTGACTGCCTACATGCAAACCTTGGCTCTGCCGCACTATCTCTGTCTCAGTTTCCCATGTAGACTGGGGTCAATAATAGTAGCTACTGCATTAAGCCATTGGGGAAAGGCACAAAGATAATAATGTATGTAAAGCCCATTGCCCAGGTTATAATAAGCACTTAATGGACATTGGCTATGATTATTTTTGATTAATGAAGAGGAGGAGGTTATGGCACTGGAAGATTTTAAGTAGGAAAAGGACATGATCTCATCCCTGGGTCAGGTGGAGGTCGGAATAGAGAACGGAGAGATGTAGAAAGGTACTACCCCCGTCCAGATGAGACGGGTGAATCCTGAATCAGGGCAGTGGAAGAGGAGACAGAGAACAGACGATGGAACTCGGATTTCATTCAGGTCAGGATTTGTTAACCATTTGTTCCGTTGGTTAACAGGAAACGGGGGGGGGGGGGGGAGAGCCGAGGGTGAAAAAGGAGGCAGAAAGGAGTGTCTCTTCCACTGCAGGCCTCAGTTTCCTCATCTGTAAAACGGAGATAATAATCCCTGTCCTGCCCTTCTGGCAGAGTTACTGTGAGCGTCAAATGGGAGAAGCGGTGGGACGGCACATTATAGTTTATGAAGGGTCGAGAAGGTGGGCGGCCAGCCTCAAGGTAGGGGGTTATTATCTTCCGCTGTCCGCCGCCCCCTCCCACGCCGGCCCAGGCTGACGCTGACTCTGCCCGCAGGCCTCCAAAGCCTTCACATGCTCCAGATCTCCTACTTCCGCGACCCCTATCACGTGTGGTACCAGGGCAACGCGTCGCTGGGGGGACACCTGACGCACGTGCTGGAAGGCCCAGGCACAAACGCCACGATCCTCCAGCTGCAGCCCTTGCAGGAGCCCGAGAGCTGGGCGCGCATGCAGAGTGGCCTGCAGTCCTACCTGCTCGAGTTCCACGGCCTCGTGCGCCTGGTGCACCAGGAGCGGACCTTGGCCTGTGAGTGGGCGCGCAGCGCGGGGGGGGGGGGGGGGCTGGGCGGGGCGGGTGGGGGCGGGGCCTGACTGGTGGGGGCGGGCTGGGGCTTGCAGGGACCGGGCCGCCACTGGAACTCGGTGGCGCCTGGGCCTTTGAAAATTGCTGGGTGGGGGCTGGAGAGAGGCAGGTGTCCCCGCTAAGAAAGCCCCGACTCGGGCGGTCGGCCTGCTGGCATAACCTCTTGGGGTAGACCCTGTTGGGGGGCCCTCACACCGTGACCCCGAAGGTCCCCTGAAAACTCCTCACCCCTCACCTCACAGTCCTCCAACTCCTTTTCTTCATAGATCCCCGTCCTTCTCTTCCCACACCCCCAGCACTTCACTCTCCACCCTCCAGCCACCTCTCCTCATACAAGCTGATGACTTCGCTCTTAGCTCCACTCATAACCCCAACTCCTCCCCCAAAGACCCCAGTTTCTTCTCTCAAAGCCCCACTCCCTCTGCGTCACAACCCCAACTCCTTCTTCTCAAAGACCCTAGTTTCTTTTTTCAAAGTACCACTCCGTCCCCCACCCGGATCATAGCCTTTAACTCCTTTCTCTCCTAGTCCCCCACCGCACCCACCTTTTTTTTTTCTTTCTGAGACAGAGTCTTGCTCTGTCGTCCAGACTGGAGTGCAGTGGCCCGATCTCGGCTCACTGCAACCTCCGCCTCCCGGGTTCAAGCGATTCTTCTGCCTCAGCCTCCCAAGTAGCTGATATTACAGGCGCTCGCCACCACGCCCGGCTAATTTTTTGTATTTTTAGTAGAGACGGGGTTTCCCCATGTTGGCCAGGCTCGTCTGGAACTCCTGACATCAGGCCATCCACCGCCCTGGCTTCCCAAAGTGCTGGGATTACAGGTGTGAGTCACTGACCCCCGCCGCCCAACCCCCATTTTTTTTTTTCTATCACCAGTTGATCAAGGCCTGACAATTCCCTTTTTTCATCATAGTCCCTGGCCCCTTCTTTCTCAGCCTGTAACAGTCTAACCACAAACCCCTCCTCATAGCCCCAGGCCCTTCTCCCTGACCTATAGACTCCCCTCTCCTCACAGCACTGACTCTCACCTTCCTATGTTCTTTTCCCCTTGCTCCTCCCACACCTGGCATCCTCTCTGCACAGTGCCCTGACCCTGACTCTGTATCCACAGTTCCTCTGACCATCCGCTGCTTCCTGGGCTGTGAGCTGCCTCCCGAGGGCTCTAGAGCCCATGTCTTCTTCGAAGTGGCCGTGAACGGGAGCTCCTTTTTGAGTTTCCGGCCGGAGACAGCCTTGTGGCAGGCAGACACCCAGGTCCCCTCCAAAGTGGTCACCTTCATCTTGCAGCAGCTCAATGCCTACAACCGCACTCGGTATGAACTGCGGGAATTCCTGGAGGACACCTGTGTGCAGTATGTGCAGAAACATATTTCCACGGAAAACATGAAAGGTATGATGGGACTGGGGTCCAGGCCTGCAAGCTGGGGAGAGGGCGGGTTCCAGACAAATGGATGGACCTGAAGAATGGATGCCTAGAGCAACAAGAGGCCCACAGCTGGGGGTTTGGGACAGAACACACTCAACTTAAGTCCGTTGGTAAACGGGTCCCTTTCCCCTGGGGCAGGAATGCTTTGGGGTTTGACTCAAATCATGGACTCCTTGGGGGTCTATTCTTCGGGCTAACTCTCTGCATGTTCTGCAGGGAGCCAAACAAGCCGCTCCTACACTTCGCTGGTCCTGGGCGTCCTGGTGGGCAGTTTCATCATTGCTGGTGTGGCTGTAGGCATCTTCCTGTGCACAGGTGGACGGCGATGTTGATTACTCTCCAGCCCCCTCAGAAGGGGCTGGGCTGATGGAGGCTGGCAAGGGAAAGTTTCAGTTCACTGTGAAGCCAGACTCCCCAACTGAAACACCAGAAGGTTTGGAGTGACAGCTCCTTTCTTCTCCCACATCTGCCCACTGAAGATTTGAGGGAGGGGAGATGGAGAGGAGAGGTGGACAAAGTACTTGGTTTGCTAAGAAACTTAAAAACGTGTATGCTTTGCTGAATTAGTCTGATAAGTGAATGTTTATCTATCTTTGTGGAAAACAGATAATGGAGTTGGGGCAGGGGGCCTATGGCCCATCCTCCAAAGACAGACAGAATCACCTGAGGCATTCAAAAGCTGTAACCAAATAAACAAATCATCCACAATCAAAATACAACATTCAATGCTTCCAGGTGTGTCAGACTTGGAATGGGATACTGGTATAATAGGGTAGAAAGAAGTAACACGAAGAAGTGGTGGAAATGTAAAATCCAAGTCATATGGCAGTGATCGATTATTAATCAATTAATAATATTAATAAATGTCTTATATTTAAAGCATTGTTATCTCCTCCACTTTGCAAAATTTTTGGAAAAGTAACCTATACCCATTTCTTCTGCTTCCTTATTTCTCACTCATTTTTTTGAGACAGAATCTTGCTCTGTTGCCCAGGCTGGAGTGCAACAGCGTGATCTCAGCTTACTGGAACCTCTGCCTCCCAGATTCAAGTAATTCTCCTGCCTCAGCCTTCCAAGCAGCTGGGATTACAGATGCATGCCACCACACCCAGCTAATTTTTGTATTTTTAGTAGAGATGGGGTTTCACCATGTTGGCCAGGCTGGTCTTGAACTCCTGACCTCGTGATCCACCCACTTCAGCCTCCCACTGTGCTGGGATTAGACGTGAGCCACCGTACCTGGCCTTCACACTCATTCTTAGACCCACTGGAATCTGACTTCTCTATAAACTGCTCTAAGATCACTAGTAACCTCTAATTGTCAAACCGTCACCCTACATGGTATCTGCAAATTTGCAGACTAGAACTCTCTTTTTACCTTAACTTCTGAGATACCATACTTCAATTTTTAAAAACTGTTCTGTCTACTTTTTTTCAATCCCTTTGACTATGTCATCTTACTTGACTCACCCTGGAAATGTTGGCTTCCTTAGAATTCCATTTTTTTCCTTTTGTTCCTGTTTGAACTATACCCTTTCTAGGTGACCTACTGACCTTCATGGCTTCAAATACTATCTACCTGTGGTTTCCATGGAGAAGCAATATAATTCTATCTTTAAGAGCATGTGTTTTGTTGGCCAGGCGCGGTGGCTCACACCTATAATCCCAACACTTTGGGAGGCCGAGACGAGAGGATCACTTGAGGTCAGGAGTTCAAGACAAGCCTGACCAACACAGTGAAACCCTATCTGTACTAAAAACACAAAAATTAGCTGAGTGTGGTGGCACATGCCCCGTAATCCCAGCTACTTGGGAGGCTGAGGCAGGAGAATCACCTGAACCTGGGAGGCAGAGGTTGCAACGAGCCCAGATAACACCACTGCACTGCAACCTGGGCAACAGAGCGAGATTCTTTTTTTTCTTTCAGAAAAAAAAAAAAGAACACGTGTTTTGTCATCAGACTTAAGTTTTACTTCTTTGAGCCAGAAATTTAACTTCTTCTAGTCTCAGTTTTTTTGTTCCCAAATGGTATTAATAAAATATACCAAAGGGTACAAGAAAAACAATACCTAATTCATACAGGCGTGAAGAGTATTAAATAAAAGTATATATGTAAAATAATATGCCAAGCGCAAGCCGGACATGGTGGCTCACACCTGCAATCCCAGCACTTTGGGAGGCCGAGGTGGGCGGATCACGAAGTCAGGAGATCAAGACCATCCTGACTAACACGGTGAAACCCTGTCTCTACTAAACAAAATACAAAAAATTAGCCTGGCATGGTGGCGGCCAGCTGTAGTCCCAGCTCCTCGGAAGGCTGAGGCAGGAGAATGGCAAGAACGTGGGAGGCGGAGCTTGCAGTGAGCTGAGAACCGGCCACTGCACTCCAGCCTGGGCGACAGAGCGAGACTCCGTCTCAAAAAAAAAAAAACCAAACACAGTGAGTAGCTCACACCTGTAATCCCAACACTTTGGGAGGCAGAAGCAGGAGGATCACTTGAGCTCAGGAGTTTGAGACCAGCCTAGACAACATAATGAGACCCTGTCTCTATAATAAAGTAGAAAAAATTAGCTGGGCATGGTGGTGTGGGCCTGTAGTTCCAGTTACTCAAGAGGCTGAGGTAAGAGGATTGCTTGAGCCCAGAAGGTTGAGGCTGCATTGAGCCATGGTCGTGCCACCACACTCCAGCCTGGCAACAGATCCAGGAAAAAAAAAAAAAAAAAAGATAGTATATGTATAGTCAGTAAATACAGCAGTGGCTTCTGATCTCCAGACCTCTTATTTGCATTGATTCTTTAAAGTCATCTCTACCTTAATGCTCTGTAGACCTTTCAGAATCAACATGTTCAAAATCAAATTTATTATCTTTCTCCCCAAATCTGCTCTCTCTACTTCTGATGTTTACTGTTCATTAATGGATAACAGAATAACCATCAAATCATGTAAGTGGAGAGACCTCAATGTTAACCTTTATTTACTCCATCTTATTTATCCCTACCTACCAAATACAGTATCTATAAAACATATTCACTCCTTTCTACCCCATTGCCTTTGTTCAAGATATCATAATTCCTCTCTTTCTTTGTGGTAAACATGAAGGTGTACCATTCAGTTCTACCTCCAAAGAAAGACTTCCTGTTGGCCAGGCACAGTGGTTCATACCTGTAATCCCAGCACTTTGGGAGGCCGAGGTGGGGGGATCACCTGAGGTCAGGAGTTGGACACCAGCCTGGCCAACATGGCGAAACCCTGTCTCTACTAAAAATACAAAAATTAGCTGGGCATGATGGTGCACGCCTGTAATCCCAGCAACTAGCAGGGGTTCAGGCAGGAGAATCGCTTGAACCCGAGAGGTGGAGGTTGCAATGAGCTGAGATCTCGCCACTGCATTCCAGCCTGGGCAACAAGAGCAAAACTCCATCTCAAATAAATAAATAAATAAATAAATAAGTAAATAAGAAAAAAAGACTTGCTGTTCAGCTCTAGGGGGAATAGCTAGCAGACAACTTCCGCCTGCTTCAGTTCTTTCAATGTCTGCCTCAGCTGTAGAGGACAGTCCTACACAAGATCATGTCCATCCCAGAGCTGCCCTCACTCGGTACCTGAGCAAGGCAGGGATATAAAGGTTCGACCATTTTGGCCAACTGCAGGACAGCTCTGAGAATAGGTTGGCTTGACAAGGGCTGGCCAGGGCTGGAAATATTCACTCCAGAGCTCCCTACCAGGGAGGCTGGGTCTTTGTCAGATCTGCATTGCAGTTTGACTTCTCTCTTAGCTCAGCCCTGCTTCTTCCCCCCGGTAAGTATCTTGCACCTCAAACTCTGTCTCAGCCTCTATTTCCAGATAACCCAACTTGTGTGTGTGTGTCTCTCTCTCTTTCAAAATTGAGAAATGTTCTCAATCTTTTGTCTGGACCATGGCAGTAGCCTCTCCTAAGAAATTGTCTCTAATTTCTCCATGTTTTAATTCATCTTCTACATTGCAATAAAAAACACAGATCTAATTGTGTCATTATTCTATTTTTGTTGTTGTTTTGTTTTGTTTGTTTTGAGACAGAGTCTCTCTCTGTCGCCCAGGCTGGAGTGCAATAGTGTGATCTCAGCTCACTGCAACCTCTACCTCCCAGGTTCAAGCAATTCTCCTGCCTCAGCCTCCTGAGTAGCTGGGATTACAGGCATGTGCCACCATGCCTGGCTAATTTTTTGTAATTTTAGTAGAGTCGGGGTTTCACCATGTTGGTCAGGCTGGTCTTAAGCTCCTGACCTCAAGTGATCCACCCACCTTGGCCTCACAAAGTGCTGGGATTACAGGCATGAGCCACCATGCCTGGACCGTTTTTTAAATTTTTCATACTTATTGAGTTAAATTCAGAATCCTCAAAATGACATTCAAGGCCTTGCACAATGTGGCCCCAACCTAATTTTCTAATTTTTATTATCATTATTATTTTTAGATGGAGTCTCGCTCTGTTGCCCAGGCTGGAGTGCAGTGATGCGATCTCTACTCACTGCAACCTCCGCCTCCTGGGTTCAAGCTATTCTCCTACCTCAGCCTCCTGAGTAGCTGGGATTACAGGCATGTGCCACCATGCCCCGCTCATTTTTGTATTTTTAGTAGTGACAGGGTTTCACCATGTTGGTCAGGCTGGTCTTGAACTCCTGACCTTGTGATCTGCCTGCCTTGGCCTCCCAAAGTGCTGGGATTACAGGCATGAGCCATTGTGCCCAGCCCCTCAAATTTTATTTTCTACCATTTCTCTTTACCCACTATGCCCTAGGTTATTTATTTTAAAATTTTTAATGACGGAAGTGGTACAACAATAGCAATAACACAGATGTTTACAAAGAAATTTCATAAAGGAAAAATGGAACACCTCCTGCTTTCTCATTCTCCCCAAATCCTTACTCCAGAGGTATGCTAAGATTATTAGTTGCAAGCAACGGAAACCAACTCTGCCAACTTAAGGGGAAAATAAGTGTATTGGAAGGTTATTAAGTAATCCTTAGAGTTGATGGGAAAGCCAGATAATCAAGCTCAGAAAGTAGAACCAGGGACCACAACCAAAGTCACACTACAGGAATGATATTAAGGATACCTCAGCTGGAAGCACTACCTCCATCACCAATGCATGCTGCCATATTAAAGGAATTCTCTGACCCCTGTGTCTTTACATCATTTGTTCAAGAGTCAATGTCCTGAGTGGAAGCAGCCAAATGACCAAGCCTTGATCACGTTGCTTTTGCCTTAGCTGCAAGTGCAGCAGGAAAAAGGAAAACTTTAGATACCTTTGACTCCTCTCGTAGGAGATGAGATCCTGTCTCCCATTAAGACTCACACAGAGGAAGACATTTCAGATGCTGGGCAACCAAAACAGGTACAGGTGATTTTAAAGAATTGATGCGGCTGGGCACGGTGGCTCACGCCTGTAATCCCAGCACTTTGGGAGGCCAAGGCGGGTGGATCACGAGGTCAGGAGATCAAGACCATCCTGGCTAACACCGTGAAACCCCGTCTGTACTAAAAATACAAAAAAATTAGCCGGGCGTGGTGGTGGGCGCCTATAGTCCCAGCTACTCGGGAGGCTGAGGCAGGAGAATGGCGTGAACCTGGGAGGCGGAGCTTGCAGTGAGCCGAGATTGCGCCACTGCACTCCAGCCTGGGGGACAGAGAAAGACTCTGTCTCAAAAAAAGAAAAAAAAAAAAAAGAATTGATGCAAATGAGAAGCCTGGAGATCAGCAGCCACTGCTGTATTTACTGACTCTACATATATTATCTTTTTTTTTTTTTGAGACAGAATCTTAGTCTGTTGCCCAGGCTGGAATTGGTGGCACGATCATGACTCACTGCAGCTTCAACCTCCTGGGCTCAAAAAACAGAACAAAAGAAAAATAAAATAGAAAAGCAAAAACAACAAAACTCATAAATGTTCACTATACCTCACATCATTAATTTATTTACTCGTTTAATACATGTTTGTCAGAAACTTCCATATAGAAGGCTTTATGCTATGTACTTTGGAAGACACAAAACGATTAGGATATGATCTTTTTCAGGGAGCCCGGTCTTTTCTTGGGAAGATAAAACATATCTTCCCAAGAACAAAAAAGAACAAAAAAGAACAACACAAGGCAAGATGCTTTGTATAACTAGAAGAAACACACAAATAGAAATATTATGTTATGTGGCTGGGCATGGTGGCTCACGCCTATAATCCCACAACTTTTGGAGGCTGAGGTGGGCAGTTCACCTGAGGTCAGGAGTTCGAGACCAGCGGGGCCAACATAGTGAAACCCTGTCTTTAGTAAATATACAAAAATTAGCCAGGCATGGTGGCACATGCCTGTAGTTCCAGTTACTCAGGAGGCTAAGAAAGGAGAATAGCTTTCACCCAGGAGGCAGAGATAGCAGTGAGTTGAGACTGTGCCACCGTACTCCAGCCTGGACAGCAGAGTGAGACTCTGTCTCAAAAAATTAAAAAAAAAAAAAAAAGGAAAGAAAGAAAGAAAAATGCTCTGATTTACTCTTGTAGCTATCATTTACATATTGCTATCTAGTCTTTGGAATTCTGTAACTTGCGTTTATCATTTAATACTCTCTTTGGTCTTATAAGATAGATATTCTCATTTTAGATTAGGAAACATGTTTAGGGATAATAAGAAAGTTAATAATTGATGTGGTTTGGATGTTTTGTCGCTCCCAATCTCATGTTGGAATGTGACCTCCATTGTTAGAGATGGGCCTAATGGGAGGTGTTTGGGTCAAGGGGGCAGATCCCTCATGAATGGCTTAACACCATCCCTTGGTGATGAGTGAGTTCTTGCTCAGTTAGATTACACATGAGATCTCATTGTTTAAAAGGATCTGAGACCTCCCTTCCTCTTTCTTGCTTCCTTCTGTCTCCATCTTATATGCCTGCTTCCCCTTTGCCCTCCACCATGATTGAAAGCTTCCTGAGACCTCACCAGAAGAAGATGCTGGTGCTGTGCTTCCTGTACATCCTGCAGAAGTGTGAGCCAAGAGAAACCTCTTTTCTTTTATAAATTAGCCACTTGCAGGTATTCCAGTATAGCAACACAAGAATAGACTAATACAGTATCACAGCTAGCATTCAAACCCACGCCTTTGTGTTCTAGGTTTTATGCTTTCTCTCCTCTACTAAAACTGAAGGAATCAGAGGAATCTGGGGGAGAAACATGGTATTTGTGAATGGATGAGATATGACCATGCTCAAATAGGAAAGATAGAACAGATTCAATAATGAAAATAGGAAAAAGCAGAGTAAATTTTAGACATTTCTTACAGAAGATACACCAGTGGCCAATAAGCACATGAAAAGATGCCCAACAGCATTATAGTCATTATGGAAATGCAAATCAAAACCATGAGATACCACTTCATACCATCAAGAATGGCTATAGGAGGATGGATATAATCAATATTGTGGAAATGACCATACTGCCAAAAGCAATCTACAAATTCAACGCAATCTCCATCAAAACACCACCATCATTCTTCACAGAGTTAGAAAAAACACCCGGCCGGGCGCAGTGGCTCAAGCCTGTAATCCCAGCACTTTGGGAGGCCAAGACGGGCGGATCACGAGGTCAGGAGATCGAGACCATCCTGGCGAACACGGTGAAACCTTGTCTCTACTAAAAAAATACAAAAAAACTAGCCGGGCACGGTGGCGGGCACCTGTAGTCCCAGCTACTCAGGAGGCTGAGGCAGGAGAATGGCGGGAACCCGGGAGGCGGAGCTTGCAGTGAGCTGAGATCCGGCCACTGCATTCCAGCCTGGGCGACAGAGCGAGACTCCGTCTCAAAAAAAAAAGAAAAGAAAAGAAAAAACAATTCTAAAATTCATATGGAACCAAAAAAGAACCCACATAGCCAAAGCAAGAGTAAGCAAAAAGAACAAATCTGGAGGCATCACACTACCTGATTTCAAATAATACTATAAGGCCATAGTCACCAAAATGGCATGATACTGGTATAAAAATAGGCACATAGACCAATGAAACAGAATAGAGAACCCAGAAATACACCCAAATACTTATAGACAACTGATCTTTGACAAAGCAAGCAAAAACATAAAGTGGGGAAAGGACACCCTTTTCAACAAATGGTGCTGGGATAATTGATTAGCCACATGTAGAAGAACGAAACTGGATCCTCATCTTTTACCTTATACAAAAATCAACTCAAGATGGATTAAGCAGCTGGGCGTAGTGGCTCACACCTGTAATCCTAACGCTTTGGGAGGCTGAGGGAGGCAGATCACGAGGTCAGGAGATCGAGACCATCCTGGCTAACACGGTGAAACCCATCTCTACTAAAAATACAAAAAATTAGCCGGGCGTGGTGGCGGGTGCCTATAGTCCCAGCTACTTGGGAGGC
This sequence comes from Piliocolobus tephrosceles, assembly GCF_002776525.5. Taxonomy (NCBI): domain Eukaryota; kingdom Metazoa; phylum Chordata; class Mammalia; order Primates; family Cercopithecidae; genus Piliocolobus; species Piliocolobus tephrosceles. The sequence continues at coordinate 7,983,209 of NC_045453.1, forward strand.
TGAAGCAAGAGAATGGCATGAACCTGGGAAGCAGAGCTTGCAGTGAGCTCTGATCACGCCACTGCACTCCAGCCTGGGTGACAGAGCGAGACTGCGAGACTTCCTCTCAAAAAAAAAAACAAAAAACACAAAACAAAACAAACAAATAAACAAACAAAAAACAAGATGGATTAAGGACTTAAACCTAAGACCTGAAACTATAAAATTTCTAGAAGATAAGTTTGGAAAAACCCTTCTAGACATTGGCTTGGCCAAGGATTTCATGGCCAAAAAAAAAAAAAAAAAAAAAAAAAAAGCGGTTGGAATATAAATAAAGGTAAATAGCTGGGACCTAATTAAACTAAAGAGCTTTTGCACAGCAAAAGGAACAGTCAGTAGAGTAAACAGACAACCCACAGAGTGGGAGAAAATCTTCACAATCTATACATTTGACAAAGGACTAATATCCAGAATCTATGATGAACTCAAACAAATCAATGAGACAAAAAAAAATTGATCCCATCAAAAAGTGGGCTAAGGACATGAATAGACAATTCTCAAAGAAAATATACAAATAGCCAACAAACATATGAAAAAAAATGCTCAACATCACTAATGATCAGGAAAATGCAAATCAAAACCACAATGCAATACCACCTTACTCCCATAAGAATGGCCATAATCAAATAATTAAAAAAATAGATGTTGGCGTGGATGCAGCGATCAGGGAACACTTCTACGCTGCTGGTGGGAATGTAAACTAGTACAGTTGCTATGGAAAACAGTGTGGAGATTCCTTTAAAAACTAAAAGTAGACTACCATTTGATCCAGCAATCCCACTACTGGGTATCTACCCAGAGGAAAAGAAGTCATTATTCGAAAAAGATACTTGCACATGCATGTTTATAGCAGCATAATTCACAATAGCAAAATCGTGGAACCAACCCAAATGCCCATCAATCAATGAGTGGATTAAGAAACTCTGGTATATGTACATGATGGAGTACTACTCAGCCATAAGAGGAATGAATTAACAGCATTTGCAATGACCTGGAGGAGATTAGAGACTATTATTCTAAGTGAAGTAACTCAGGAATGGAAAACCAACATCGTATGTTCTCACTGATATGTGGGAGCTAAGCTATGAGGATGCAAAGGCATAAGAATGATACAATGGACTTTGGGGACTTGGGGGGAAGAGTGAGAGGGGGTGAGGGATAAAAGACTACAAATATGGTGCATTGTATACTGCTTGGGTGATGGCTCGCCACAAATCTCCACCAAACAACTTACTCATGTAACCAAATGCCACCTGTACCTCAATAACTTATGGAAAAATAAAATTTAAAAAAAGAATGGCTATAGGAAAAAAGACAATAACTAGTGTTGGCAAGAATGTGAAGAAATTGGAAACATCATACATTGCTGGTGGCAATGGTATAGCACTTTGGAAAACCATTTGACAGTTCTTCAAAAAGTTAAACATAAAGTTATTATGTGACCCAGCAAGTCCACTCCTAGTATATATTCAAGAAAATTGAAACATACGTCAATGCAAATACTTGTACATGAATGTTCACAGCAGCATTATTCATAATAGCCAAAAATGATAATAATCCAAATGTCTGTTAATTGACAGAGAAACAAAATGCAGTATTTTAATACAATGGAATATTATCTAGCCATGAAAATGAGATAATGATACATGTTACAACATGGATGAGCCTTAAAAACATGATAAGTAGGCCCGGTGCAGTGGCTCATGCCTGTAATCACAACACTTCGGGAGGCCGAGGTGGGTGGATCATGAGGTCAGGAGTTCGAGACCAGCCTGACCAACATGGAGAAACCCTGTCTCTACTAAAAATACAAAATTAGGCGGGCATGGTGGTGCATTCCCGTAATCCCCACTACTCGGGAGGCTGAAGCAGGAGAATCGCTTGAGCCCAGGAGGCGAAGGTTGTAGTGAGCCAAGATCACGCCATCGCACTCCAGCCTGGGCAACAAGAGCGAAACTCCGTCTCAAAAAAAAAAAAAAAAAGATAAGTAAAAGAAAGCAGTCACAAAGAACCACTTACATGATTCAACGTATATGAAACATCAAGAATAGGCAATCTGTAGATAGAGGTAGAAAGTAGATAAGTGATGTCTACTGCTAGGGGGACGGGGTGGTGACACAGCATGACTATAAAAGATACAGAGTTTTGTTGTGTGGTGATGAAAATGTTCTAAATGTAATTGTAGTGACAGTTGCACAATTTTACAGTTTAATTTTAAATACATTGATCTGGCTGGGCATGGTGGCTCATGCCTGTAATCCTAGCACTTTGGGAGGCCGAGGTGGGTGGATCATGAGGTCAGAAGATCGAGACCATCCTGGCTAATATGGTGAAACTCCATCTCTACTAAAAATTACTATCTACTCTACTAAAAAATTAGCCGGACGCCTGTAGTCCCAGCTACTCGGGAGGCTGAGGCAGGTGAATGGCGGGAACCCGGGAAGCAGAGCTTGCAGTAAGCCGAGATCGTGCCACTGCACTCCAGCCTGGGCAACAGAGCAAGACCCCATCTCAAAAAAACAAAAAACAAAAAACAAAAAAACATTAATCTGTATACTTTTTTTTGTTTTATTTATTTATTTATTTATTTTTATTTTTATTTTTATTTTTTTGAGACAGAGTCTCGCTCTGTTGCCCAGGCTGGAGTGCAGTGGTGATCTCGGCTCACTGCAAGCTCTTCCTCCCAAGTTCATGCCATTCTCCTGCCTCAGCCTCCCGATAGCTGGGACTACAGGCACCCGCCACCACACCCGGCTAATTTTTTTGTATTTTTAGTGGAGACGGGGTTTCTCCACGTTAGCCAGGATGGTCTCGATCTCCTGACCTCGTGATCCACCTGCCTCAGCCTCCCAAAGTGCTGGGATTACAGGCATGAGCCACCGCACCCAGCCTACCTGTATACTTTAAATGGTTGGATTGTATGATATATGAATTACATCTCAATAAAGATGTTACGAAATGATAATAATAAGTTTAAATCTGAACAACAAAAGCAATAGCTGTTTAAATCAGTGGCCTGCAAAACATGTTAACAATTAGGTCAATTTCTTCTTTGCGTTTCCACCATCCACGGTTTGATCTATCTTCCTCCAAGTCTGCTCTGTCACTCAGGCTGGAGTGCAGTGGTGTAATCACAGTTCACTGCAGTCTCAACCTCCCGGACTCAAATGATCCTCCCACCACCTCAGCTTCCTGAGTAGCTGGGACTACAGGCATGCACCACCAAGCCCACCTAAATTTGTTTTTTGTTTGTTTGTTTGTTTGTTTGTTTGTTTTGTAAAGACGGGGTTTCGCCATGCCTGGGCCTGCCAAAGTGCTGTGACTACAGGTGTGAGCCACCACACCTGGCCTGAACACTAATGGTGAAATAAAGCTGGGTAGCTGTAAGTGGCTTGCCCAAAGTTCCACCGTGAGGTAGTACAAGAACTGGCACTAGAACTTGGGACTTCTGACTTTTGATCCTGAGCTATTGCTGCTACATCATTCCATGAGAGGCATTAGGAATCACAGGTTAAAGAGGTAAGGTATTACTTGGGGGGATTATCTGAAAAGTTATGCCCGCGTTCAAAAGCAGGAGAGGTAAATAATCAGGGAAACAGTGGGATGAATAATTCTGACGTTTTAGGGAGAAGATATGATCCTCATTTCCAGGAGTTTCTACACAGGGTAAAGAGTGAATGGAAGGTTCATCTGCTTATGCTTACATATGTAAATACGTGTTCATAGCTACATGCCCTTAGATAAGTCAGTGCCCCTCTCTGAGAGGGAGTTCATAATCTCTGAGATAGCTAAGGTATCTCCCAGCTCTGATAAACAGGATTCTACATTCCTAAGTCCAGACGGCTGACATTAGGACAACTGCAAAGGTTCTAGAAGTTCCATTCCTCTTTTTGGGAATGATCTTAGAATGTTTGGCTTGGGTCTGTTATGTGGCAGCCAGACTATCAGAGCTCCAGTTGTAGTTTACAAGAGAAATAAACAAATCTGAAATAAAGATAAACAAGTGACCCCCTGGCATATTCTAAAAGTATCCTTCTGGGTGGCTTGGCTTACTGGATTCCCCGTCTTTTAATTCAGTTCAACACGTGTGCCTTAATTTTATATCTCTGCCAGGTGGCCTGAGGTTTAGGTTTTGGACCGCATTCTTTTTCCAATTCAGCCAACTGTTGCTGAGAACTGTTTTATGCAAAGAATTGTGCTAACTGCTAGCAGGGATACAAAGTGGATAAAACATGATCTCTGCCCAGGAACTGATATGATAGTCTAGAAGGAGAAGCATACAAAGCAGTTTATTTTAACACAGAAGGAATGAAAAGATTCAAAGTAATTATAAGCTATGTACTGAAAGAAAGAGATCTGGGAAGGCTACACAAAGGCCATAGATTTCACCTGGGCCTTGAAGAAGAGAATTACAGTAGGTGAAAAGGGGAAAGATGTTTCTCCTTTCCTAGGCTAAGATCTTTGAGGAAAGAGATTATATCTTATTTATCTCCACGTTCCTGACACCCAACATAGTGCCTGGCACAAGGAAAGAGTCAAATACATGTGTTTTGAATTGATGAATAATGAGTGGATTCTGGACTGATATAATAGCACAAAGACAAAGTGGATAAAAGTGCACCTTATGTTTGGGGAATGCTAAATGGTCTGATGTGGTTGCTCTGAATATTGGTTATGTAAGGAAATGTTGTGGGAAATCAAATTTTAGTACCAGATTAAGAATGCCATGCTAAAAAGTTACACTTAGTCTATAGGCAATAGTTAACTATTTACTCCTCTAGGCAAAATACCGTTGTTCATCTTCGTATCCTTAGTATCTACAACAGTGCCAGGAATTTAGAAGTTAGTCAATAAATGGCTGGATGAATGAATGAAGAGTTTTGAGGAAGGAAATTATTTCATCCAATCTGCACCTTACTTTACTGATAATAATCCCTCACTTTTATGTACAATTTTGTAGTCACAGAAACATTTTATTCTATTATGTCATGAAAAATGTTATTGATATGCTCAAAAAGCTTATTAGGAAAGAAGGACAGATATTATTATCATTTCTTGTAGATGTTATTGTTCTCATTTCCTGGCAACGTTATTATTCTTACACTCAGTATAAAGAAACCAAAACTGTATTTATTCTAATATCCCTTGGTATATCTGAAGGTCTGTTGTATATGTACCTGCATATAACAGGGTTCTCATGGGTAGCCTTAATCTTGTATCACACTCACTATAATCAGGATTTCTACATATCCCAAAAAATAGATCCAACTCTTAATGCAGGGATACTGTACTGATCACTTCTTGGGGATCCTGGCTCTACCATCCCCTACACAGCAGAACTTAATCAATTCTTAGACATTTCTGTTCTTTTCCGCAAGTTTGATCTCTGTAAACATCAACGAACTTCTCTCTCTTCCTTCTCTTTCCTCTCACAATCTTGCCCCCCTCCCACCAAAACAAACAACAAAACCCATTATTTTATTAAGCGTTTCATTTCTCAATATGTATATTTTTCTTAGCAAAACAAAAGTCCGGTGGTTTTTCTTATTTTCTTAAACATGATGTTTTATTTCATCCAATTGCAACTGAAGAGGTGATTAGATTTGGTCTGTGGAACTCCAGGGAACAGATTAATGAATGAGAGGAAGTCAAAGAGAAATAAATGTTAGTTTAATGTAACTTTCTGACCCAGCAATTCAATAATGGAACTGGCTGTTTCACAAAGTAGTGAACTCCCCATTACTGGAAGTATTCAGCATGTCAAGTACAAGTTCTGACCTCTAAAACCACATGTGACAGTCCTACATATGTTCAGAGATGATGGTCCTATTCTCCTAAATCTTTTCTTTTTTTCTTTTTCTTTCTTTCTTTCTTTTTTTTTTTTTTTTTTTTTTGAGATGGAGTCTCGCTCTGTCGCCAGGCTGGAGTGTAGTGGCATGATCTCGACTCACTGCAACCTCTGCCTCCTGGGTTCAAGCGATTCTCCTGCCTCAGCCTCCTGAAGTAACTGGGACTACAGATGCCTGCCACCACGCCCGGCTAATTTTTGTATTTTTAGTACAGACAGGGTTTCAAGATGTTGGCCAGGATGGTCTCGATCTCTTGACGTCATGATTTGCCCGCCTCAGCTTCCCAAAAGTGCTGGGATTACAGGCGTGAGCCACCGCACCTGGCAATCTTTTCTTCTCTAGATTAAACATCCTACTTTCTTCAAGGAAACGTCCTACTTTCCTTATTTGATGTGGCATTTCAGTAACCTGCTATTGTTCTTCTGGACTTGTTACAATTTGTCAATTTCTCATGCATTTATTTAAAAAATTTATTGAGTCGGGTCACTAGGATTACTAAATAAGAAAAAGAAAATTATTGAGTGATTTCTATGGTTCAGTCACTGTTTTAGGACGTGGGAATAGAGCAATACAGCAGAGAACAAAACAAAGTCTGTGTCTTAGAACCTACAGTTTACTGGGAGGGACAGACCCTAAACAAGTAATTTTTTTTAACATCAGAGATAATAGGTTGAAAAATAAGGGAGGTCGAAGGGAGGATAACTGACTTGCTGTTTGAGCATAATCAGGGCAGGCCTCTGGAATAAGATGACAGTTGAGCAGAGAGCTGAAGGAAGTGCAAGAGTGACCAGCGGAAGAACAATCCAATTTAGATAGACAGAACAAGTGCAAAAGCCCTGAGGAGTAAGCTTGGTTTATTTGATGAACACGGAGGCCAGTTTATCTGAAGTGGTACAGGCAAAGAGGAGAGAAAGAGCAGGAGGCAAATAACGGAGGGCCTAATAAGCCAGTTATCTGTACTTTGCTATTTGTTCTGAGTGAGATGGAAAGCCATTGGAGGCTTTCGAGAAGAGGACTGACATGATTTGATTTGCATTTGAAGAGCATCACTATGGCTACCATGGGGGGAAACAAAGTTTAAAAGGCAAAGAAATACTCAGGTAGCTCCAAGGATACTCGTACAATGCTGTTAGGAGGCAATAATATGGGTGAAAAATGATGGTGGCATGGACCAGGGTGATACCACTACTTACCCATCAGAATAGTTAAAAAGAAGAAGACAAACAAGGAAGGAAAGAAAAGACAGTACTGGCAAGGATACAAGTCAATTAGAACTTTCCTACATTGCTGTTGGTAAGGTAAATAGGTACGAAACAACCACTGTTTGGAAAACTGCAGTATCTCCTAAAGTTGAACATCTGCCTCCTAGGCATATGCCTAGCAGAAATGTTTACCTATGTTCACTGAAAGACATATAGAAAATAGTCATAGCTGTAAGAATTAAAGAAAGAGGAGAGAAACACGAAGGGTGGCTCGACAGTCAACAGGGACAGGTTTATTTTGAATAAACCTGAGTGGGGCAGCTGGCCAAGTTAGGTCAGAGCCACACTCTCTTACAGACTAAGAGTTTTTAAGGATTCAAGGTGGGAGAATTTATCAGAGACTTGGACTGCTTCTGTCTCTTTGTTGTGCTTATCTGGGAGGGAGAGTTGTGTATCTGTTCCCATACATCTTTCTGCAGCTGCAGGCGTATCCCTCGGGTCTGCTTATAGCTTCCCTATCTTAGTGCACCTGAAGGGAAAGGAATGTGCTTATTAAGGCCTACTGTTTACTGGGGGCCATTGTATGAGGGTGAAGTTTGGCAGTTACCCAAGAGACTTTCCCCCTACCTCCCTCTGTACTGAGCTGTCTTATCTGTGTTTTACTGTCTGCTCTTTCTGTCTATTTGTAGTTAGAAGAGAAAGATTTCCTTGAAATGCATGAGGCTAGAAAGGGAGCTGGAACTTAAAGTGGCGGTGTTTGTCCGAGATGACAGTACTCCTGTTCTGTCAATAGCAGTATTCTTTGTAATATCACCAACTAAAAAGTACCCAAACACCATCAAGAATAGAATAATGAAACTAATTATACTATATTTACATAACGGAATATACAACAATGAGAATGGAAGAACTTAAACTATATGTCTTAATATAAGTGAATGTCACAAATATAATATTGATCAAAGGAAGCCAAACACAAAAAAGTATAAGCTATGTGATTACATTTATATAAATTCCAAAGACACACAGAACTAACCTGTAGTGTTAGAAGCCAGGATATTGGTTACCTTTGGGAAGCTAATGATTAGAAGGCAGACATGAGGGCTTCTGAGGCACTGCCCTGTTTCTTTTTTCTTCTTTCTTTCTTTCTTTTTTTTTTTTTTTTTTTTGTGAGATAGAGTCTTCCTCTGTGGCCCAGGCTGGAGTGCAGTGGTGCCATCTAGGCTCATCTCAAGCTCCACCTCCCGGGTTCACGCCATTCTCCTGCCTCAGCCTCCCGAGTAGCTGGGACTACAGGTGCCCACCATCACGCCTGGCTAAATTTTTGCATTTTTAGTAGAGACAGGGTTTCACCGTGTTAGCCAGGATGGTCTCGATCTCCTGACCTCGTGATCCATCCACCTCAGCCTCCCAAAGTGCTGGGATTACAGGCATGAGCCACCGCACTCGGCCTTTTTTTTCTTTCTGAGATGGAGTCTCACTCTGTCATCAGGCTGGAGTGCAATGGCGCAATCTTGGCTCACTGCAACCTCTACCTCCCAGGTTCAAGCGATTCTCCTGCGTCAGCCTCCCAAGTAGCTGGTACTACAGGGGCATGCCACTATGCTCAGCTAATTTTTGTATTTTTAGTAGAGATGGGGTTTCACTGTGTTGGCCAGGATGGTCTTGATCTCTTGACCTCGTGATCTGCCTGCCTCAGCCTCGCAGAGTGCTGGGATTATAGGTGTGAGCCACTGTGCCTGGCCTGCCCTGTTTCTTAATCTGGGTTCTGGCTATATCAATATGCTCACTGTGAACATTCACTGAGTTGTACATTTATAAATTTGAGCACTTTCCTGTATCAGTGTTATGCCTCAATAAAGTTTACATTACAAAGGAATGACTCAGAGGTTTTTATCTGTGCAACTGGAGGCTATAATTGACATTTATTGAAATGGGGAAGCTATAGAAGAAATAGGTTTTGGTGGGAAATGCATTCATTATGTACATACTACGTTTGATATTTATTAGACATCCAAGTTGAAATGTTGATAGAATGCAGTTGGTATACAAAAGTCTGCAGTTGAGGGAAATGTCTAGGCTGAAGACCTAAATTTGAGAGCTCACTATATAGATAACATGTAAACTCATAAAGCTGGATGGGATCACCTAAGGAATAGTCTGGACAGAGAAAACATTCAAGTACTAAACCCTGAGAATGCCCCAACATTTAAAGGCTGGAAACTGAGGCGAAACCAGTAAAGAAAACTGAGTAGCCAGTGAGGTATGGTGACAGCCAAGAGAGTGGAATCTCAGAAGCCAGGTGGAAAAAGTGTTCCAAGGAGGAAGTAACCACTGTAACAGATACTGCAGGCAGTGGAATAAGGTAAGGACTGAGAATTGGTTATCGATGGAGATCATTGGTGACCTCGATAAATAGCAGTTTTGGTGGTGTGGTAGGGACAAAAACCTAATTAGAATGAGCTCAAGAAATAAATTTGAGACAGTGACTATAAATAACTCTTTTGAGGAGTTTGGTTTGTTTTACAGAAGAACAGAGAAGTAAGATATTAAAAAGAATATTAATTAAGGATATTAAGAAGTGTTGGGTTAAGTAACTAAGGAGGCTCATGGGATCAAGAAAAATTTTTTCTCTTAATAAGGTAGATAATATAGTATGTTTGTACACCTACAGGGATAATCAATAGGGAAGGAAAATTTGATGACACAGGAAAAAGAGAGGGCAGTGGCTGGAGTGGTGTCCTAGAGCAGGACATAAAAGAGGTTAGACTCCAAGGCACAAATGGAGAGACCAACTTAGCTAGGAGCATGGACAGTTCCTCTAGGGAGGAAAGAGCTAGAGAAAGGGATCCCTTAAATCTGTGTATGCATCAAGAGAAATCTCAAGCTCACTACCAAGCTGCACATGTGCTTGGTAAAAAGAAAGCTTGGTAATGGCTTTGGTAACTCAACTGTAATATAAATCACCATCTGACTGTCAGACTAACCACAGAGTGGCATGGGGTAGATTCAAACAGCCTAGCAAAGACTCTGAAAATGAACTAACACTGCAACCACCACCCACAGCAGCTGAGACAGAACTTACAGTCTGAACCTAATTGAGTTAATTGCCTCATGATTCTTTCCAAGGCTTCCCTTCTCTGTTCTTGAAGCTTATTATTATTATTATTATTATTATTATATATTTTTTGAGACAGAGTTACACTCTTGTTGCCCAGGCTGCAGTACAATGGCCCAATCTTGGTTCACTGCAACCTCCGCCTTCCAGGTCCAAGAGATTCTCCTGCCTCAGCCTCCCAAATAGCCGGGATTACAGGCACCCACCACCAGGCCCAGCTAATTTTTGTATTTTTAATAGAGACAAGGTTTCACCATGTTGGCCAGGCTGGTCTCGATCTTCTGACCTCGTAATCCACCTGCCTCGGCCTCCCAAAGTGCTGGGATTACAGGTGTCAACCACCGTGCCCAGCCTAGTAGATCTCTTATACTCTTCATATTATTACCTGCTTTTTATTTGATTTTTTTAAACATGTCACTGACTTGAAGCTCAGCTACTTGCTTTAAAAAAAACCACTTACCTCCACCTGACCTACAGTTGTCACGCCCTCCCCCTGACTAGAGTATAATTTTGATCTGTTTTGTTCTTTGCTGCATCCATCCCTAGCACCCACAATAGTACCTGGCACATAGTACATAGTATTTGTTGATGGGATCAACAGATTAGTTAACAGATTCATGAACTCTACAAAATTACAAAGATAAGTCAAATAATATACTAGAAAAATAAATAGGAACAAGCAGTTCAAAGGGGAAAAATAGCGAGTAAATGTATAAAAAGATGCCTATCCTCAATGTTACCAATAGTAGAATACTGATGGTGAGAACATAAATTAATATATACCTTTCTGGAAAGCATTTTTTTTTAGCAATATGAATTGTCATAAAGAAATCCAGACTTTTTAACTTAATAATTATTCCTTTAGCCACACTGGAAGTTCTAGCCAGAACAATTAGTCAAAAAAAGAATTAAAAAGCATCCAAATTAGAAAGGAAGAATATCTCTGCAACATCTCTGTTTGCAGATGACATGATCTCATATGTAGAAAATCCTAAAAATTACACACACACACACACACACACACACACACACACACACACACACACTGCTAGAACTCAAATTAAGTAAAGTTTTAGGTTACAAAATCAACACACAGGCCGGGCGCGGTGGCTCAAGCCTGTAATCCCAGCACTTTGGGAGGCCGAGACGGGCGGATCACGAGGTCAGGAGATCGAGACCCTCCTGGCTAACACGGTGAAACCCCGTCTCTACTAAAAATACAAAAAATTAGCCGGGCGAGGTGGTGGGCGCCTGTGGTCCCAGCCACTCGGGAGGCTGAGGCAGGAGAATGGCGTGAACCCAGGAGGCAGAGGTTGCGGTGAGCTGAGATCCGGCCACTGCACTCTAGCCTGGGCGACAGAGCAAGACTCCGTCTCAAAAAAAAAAAAAAAAAAAAAAAACAAAATCAACACACAAAAATCAGCTACACCAGGTGCCTATAGTCCTAGCTACTTGGGAGGATGAGTCTGTCTCTTAAAAAAAAAAAAAAAACTCAGTTGTGTGTCTATACACTGGCAATGAACAATCTTAAAAGGAAATTAAGAAAATAATCCATTTACAACAGCATCAAAAGGAATAAAATCCTTAGGAATAAACTTAACCAAGGAGGCAAAAGACTTATATATTGAAAATATAAAACATTACTGAAAGAAATTAAAGGCACAAGTAGATGGAAAGACATTCTGTGCTCATGGATTAAAAGACTTAATATTGTTAAAGTGTCCATTAATTAAAGCAATATACAGACTCAAGGCAATCCCTATTAAAATCCCAATGGCACTTTTTGCAGAAATAGAAAAAAAATCTTAAAATTCATGTGGACTCTCAAAGGACCCCAAACAAAGTCAGAGGCCTCACATTTCCTAATTACAAAACATATTACAGTGTTACAGTAATCAAAACAGTGTGGTACTAGTACAAAGACAGACATATGGGCCAATAGAATAGAATAGAGAACCCAGAAATAAGTCTTCACTCATATAGTCAAATGATCATCAACAAAGATTCCACAACCACACAATGGGGAAAGGACAATCTCTTCAACAAATGGTATGGAAATGCAAAAGAATGAAGATGGATCCTTATACTATATGCAGAATTAAAATGAATTAAAGACCTAAATATAAGACGTAAAACTGTAAAATGTCTAGATGAAAATTAAGAGGAAAATCTTCATGACGTTGGATTTGGCAATGATTTCTTGGATATGACTCCAAAAACACAAGCAACAAAAACAAAAATAGACAAATGGGACTACATTAAACTTAAAAACTTTTGTTCATCAAAGGACACAATCAACAGGTGAAAAGAAGCTGATGGAATGTGAGAAAATATTTGTAAATCATGTATCTGATAAGGAGATAATATCCAGAATATGTAAAGAATTTCTACACCTTAACAAAAACAACAAAAACAAATAATCAGATTTTTAGGTTGGGCAAAAGACTTGAATAGACTTATCCCCAAAGAATACACACAAATGTGCAAGTAACATATGAAAAGGTACTCAACTTCACTAATCATTAGAGAAATGCAAATAAAAACTACAATGAGTTATCACCTTACGTTCATTGGGATGTCCACTATTTAAAAAAAAAAAAGAAAAGAAAAGAAAATAACATGTGTTGGCAATGATGTGGAGAAATTGGAAACCATAGGCACTGTTGGTGGGAATGTAAAATGTTTCCATAGAAAACAGTGTGGAGGTTCCTCAAAAAATTAAAACTCGAATTAGCATATGATCCAGCAATCCAGTCCCATGTCTGGGAATATATCTGAAAGAATTGAAAACAGGATCTCAAAGAGATGTCTGAAAACCCACATTCATAGCAGGATTATTAACACTAGTCAAGCAGTAGAAGCAACACAAGTATCCATCAATAGATGAATGAATAAACAAAATGTGATATATACATACAATGGAATATTATTCAGCCTTGAAAAGGCAGGAAATCTCATCACATCTTACAACACGGATGATCCTTGAGGATACTGTGCTAAGTGAAACAAGCCAATCACAGAAAAATAAACACTACATGATTCCACTTATATGAGTTATCTAAAGTAGTCAAACTCATAGAAAGTAGAAGGGTGACTACAGGGGCTGTGGGGAGTGGAAAATGGGAAGTTGTTCAATAGATATGGAGCTGGCCGGGCGCGGTGGCTCAAGCCTGTAATCTCAGCACTTTGGGAGGCCAAGACGGGTGGATCACGAGGTCAGGAGATCGAGACCAGCCTGGCTAACACGGTGAAACCCCGTCTCTACTAAAAAATACAAAAAAACTAGCCAGGCGAGGTGGCAGGTGCCTGTAGTCCCAGCTACTCGGGAGGCTGAGGCAGGAGAATGGCATAAACCCAGGAGGTGGAGCTTGCAGTGAGCTGAGATCCGGCCACTGCACTCCAGCCTGGGCGACAGAGCGAGACTCCGTCTCAAAAAAAAAAAAAAAAAATAGATATGGAGCTTCAGTGTTGCAAGCTGAAAAAGTCCTAGAGATGGGTGTACAAAATAAAGCAAATTATTAAGGAATAAGTAGATTTCTGATCCCATAAATGTATAATTATGGCTGGGCGCACTGACTTATGCCTGTAATCTCTGCACTTTGGGAGGCAAAGGTGGGTGGTTCACTTGAAGTCAGGAGTTCAAAACCAGTCTGACCAACATGACAAAACCCTATCTCTACTAAAAAATACAAAAATTAGCTGGATGTGGTGGCTTGTGCCCATAGTCCCAGCTACTGGGGAGGCTGAGGCAGAGACTGCAGTGAGCTGAGATTGTGCCGTTGCACTCTAGCTTGGGTGACAGAGCAAGACTGAGAAAAGAAAGAAAGGAAGAAGAAAGAAAAGAAGGAAGGAAGGAAGGAAGGAAGGAAGGAAGGAAGGAAGGAAGGAAGGAAGGAAGGAAGGAAGGAAGGA